>NC_139952.1:11566559-11699059 GCF_963454915.1 Gymnoscopelus microlampas | reverse complement strand
TTCAAGTCTCCATGGGGTGAGTAATCGAAAATGTCATTTTCGGGGTGAACTATCCCTTTAAGCCCATGACCCACCTAATTCCATCAGACCATCACACTTTGCTAGTTTGGGGTGGCTCAGGGTAGAAAACAGGGTTAAGCAAATATCACTGGGATTGATAGTTAAGATAGTCAAAGAGACAGTGCCCTCAATACCCTCATACCTGTCTAACCACGTCTCCAAAGTGAGTGACACCCACAGCCACAACACTAGAGGGAGAGACCATGATCTGGTAACACCCACATTTAGAACAAACATGGTAAAGCTCTCATTCTACTAACTCTGGCACCAAACTGTGGGATGCCCTGACACCATCCATTCAAAGATGTGAATCACATGGTTTCTTTCAAAACTGGCCTGAAAATAAAACATCTATAAGGAGGATAGAGGTAAATGTAAATTCCTATCGAACGGAGGTGTCACTGCCGCCGTTTTCCCTTTTCTCCTTTGTACAAATAGTGTTTTATATTTGTTGATGACATGTATTATTGTGTCATTTTGTTATGCTATGTTGATACATGAATACATAGGACCACAATGGAAACAAGTTCCCAGGACTTTTTTTGTGTTGTCCTTTTAGCAATAAAGTCTTACTGTACCATGCTGACTCGGCACCATTCCAGTTGCATACCAGCTGTTTTCAGTATGTTTGAAATAGAGCTTAAGTGGTTCATTCACCACTTAGCCTACTTTCCCTTTCTAGAAATGTAGTTGAGTCAGAAGTACAATATGGCTTTGAAATGTAGTGGAGTGAAAGTCATGACAATCCAAAAATACAAATACTCAAGTACATATCGTCTCTGCCGGGTGGAAACGGTTACTCTTCTGGATTCAAATGTAAGAAAAGTAGCAAAAGTAGCAGATCTACAAGCTTGAAACGCGTCGCTTGCGATGCTTTTGTGTGACGCTATGTGGTATTATCAAGTGGGGCGTTAATTTACGAAAAAACACAAAAAGTTAGAATATGGAGATAAGAGGTTTCTGCCCGACAACAGCGATGTACTAAAACAATGTACTTAAGTACAGTACTCAATTAAATGTATTAGTAACTGTCCACCGCTGACAGTGTGTCATCATGACAGAGCTCATGTCTCACACACAGTTGACATTATTGTGTCACCTCTCGCCCCCCCCCAAGGCCAGGCCCCCCCAAACCCAGTCATTATCTGATGCTGCAGTGTTGCTACGGAAGGAAGGAAGGTGACTTCCTGTTTGGGGGTAGATGGGTAAACCAGATGGGCGGGGCTGTGTCAGGGTGGAGCAGCATTAACCCATTAAGACCGGGAACGCATCTCTGTGTCATTTTAAGATTTCTTTGGGCTATTCAAAAATAGCAGATCTACAAGCTCACAGCGCCGCGCTATGAGCTTGTAGATCTGCTATATTTTTTTTAAATCTTGAAGATGTGTGCAAATCTTTGAATATATGTATATTTTTAAAAGCAAAATCTTTTAACTTAAGTCTTTGCTTCTGGGGGGTCCGTGGAACAACATATTTTGAGATCCGCGGCCAAATACATGTAATTTTGGGGGTGCTTGCCATGGAACGGTTTGAGAACCACCGATTATAGCAACATAAGTTTTTTCAAAAAAGCTGTTTTAGAAGACATTTGTAGAATCCCCAGAAGCAAAGATTTGAGTTAGAAATGTTCGCTTAATTAAAAAAATATATGTGTATATATATTCAAAGATTTGCAAAACATTTCACGAATTTAAAAAAATAGCCAAAGAAATCTAAAAAATCTTTCCCGGTCCAAGTGGGTTAACAGGGCTGGCTGAATGAAAAAAAAGAAAACCACAACTTCCTTTCCCACGTATATACAGTACGCCACCCAGTAGCACCGGAACACACAGGCCATGCAACACCTGCCCAAACGCACCGCAGAATGAGGAAGGAGGCACTCTCTCCAACGAAACCGTGAAACGCGAGGACATGTTCACGCCTCGGCCCGGGGAAGGGTTTGTTTAGCCACTTAAAACTCAGTGGCCTTGTGGTTACACACAGTGTCTGCCCCCGAGACCGAGAGGTCAGGGGTTCAATGCCAAGACCGGGGTCATAGTAAAAAGACTATAAAAATTGCACCCGATGCCTCCCTGTTTGGCTCTCAGCATCAAGGGTTGAACTGGGTTGGTTAATAATAATAATAATAATAATAATAATAAATAATAATAATTTATGTCAAGGACCCCCAAAATGATATGTATTTGACCGCGGACCCCCATCTCAAAATATTTTGTTCCAGGGACCCCCCCAGAAGCAAAGATCTGAGCTACAAATGTTCGCTTTAAAAATATATATATATTCAAATGTTTGCACAAATGTTCATGATTTAAAAAACAATAGCAGATCTACAAGCTCAGAGCGTGGCACTCGGTGTAGACAGCTCATCATCCAGGGTTTACGGTCTGTAACCTATAGAATTTATTCATTTATTTGCATGTAAAAATGCAATAACCTAAATATATTTAAATATCTATATCTAATGTAAATGTATTTTTATAATAAATATAAGTAAATTACTGTCGATTGGGCCGGTCCATAATGCATCCATGTGCCTCACAGATGAAAAGTTTGCCCCACGGTAAACTCAAGTCCCATGTCGGCCCTGCTTGAGCAAGACTTTTAAATAAAAAAAATATATAAAACAAAGTCTCTCGGCTGGTTAATAAAAAGAGATCTTCTCTTTGATGAGAATGACGGTATCAAAACATCCTCAGTGTTGAGCCAAAATCTTTATTTAATATCTTTTTCATAAATTAAACGAGTCATAAATTAAAGCACTATTCTATGTGGTCATACGAGAGTGTCAAGCGGAAGTAACAGATAGCAGAAAGCAGAAATAGCAGATCTACAAGCTCACAAAAAAGTGTGTCTGTATTGGTTTTATAAATATTTAACCAATGAAAAGTATAAAAAATAGCTTGTGACTAAATAATAATATTGGAACACAGTTTATCATGTTTTTTCCATTTCCTGTAAAGTAACGTTTTTGGACATGTAAGGTTTCCACGTGACAGAGACGATAACCTTATCTGTGGTAAGTGGGGCATTAAGTGAGATACTGCAGATAGAAGATTGGGCAACGGTGTGTATAAAAAAAAGCCCCAAAAGAAAGCTTGTATCTCCATATTTCCACTTATGTTTTTTTTACTAAATCAATACCCTACTTCATCGCACAAGAATGCACCCAAAATGGTGAAGATAGCAGATCGACAAGCTCACGTCACAACGCGACGCGTTGTGAGCTTGTCGATCTGCTATGTTCACTATTTTGAATAGTTTTTTTAATTAACAATTTAAAAAAAAAGGAACTGGTTGTGGACTTACACGTTTTCCACCCGACAACAACATTATTGCAGCTGCTTATAGATATAGTTCCGGCTTAGGCAAGAGGATGCAAGACATGTGGAACAATTGCAATAATGGGTGTCACAAGCAGCGGTGTGAAGAACTACTCCCCTTTTATGAAGTAAAAGCAGCAATACACAGTATAAATCGTCGCTGTCGGGCAGAAACCTCTTATCCCCATACTCTTTTTGCGTTTTTTCATAAATCAACGCCCCCTACTTGATCATACAGTACTACAGCGTCACACAAAAGCATCAAGACTGTGGCTAATTTTGAATTTGAATCCTGAAAGGTAACAGTTTTGGACAAAATGAGGTTTCCACCCAACAGAGACGAAATACTCTGTTAAGTGTATAGTAAGAGTATTGGCATCAAATGGAGCAAAGATTACAATATTTTCTATTATTTCTAATATTAGTGTAAAGAAAATGTAATTTAAACGGATAGTTCACCCCCAAAATGACCCCATGGAGACTTGAATTCATGGATATTTTCTTATTTTTGTCGCATTCCTAAGCCAATAATTTGATGACCTGCAGCGCTTCCGGTAGGAGACACAAAGAGTCTCCTTTGTGTCTCCTACCGGAACCGCTAGCTACGGGTCCGTCTGGTCATCAAATTATTGGCTTAGGAATGCGACAAAAACAAAAAAACATCCATGAATTCAAGTCTCCATGGGGTGACTAATCGATATAGAAAAAAAATGTGTTTTTTTTTTTGGGTGAACTATCCCTTTAAGTAAGTAAAGTACATTAACATTGTACTATTAGTACTGGAGTAAATGTACTTAGTTACTTTCCACTACTGGTCCAAAGGAGGAGGCAGCATGTGCCATAGCAGGAGAATTAAACCAGCCGAAAGAGATACACATGTACAGTAGCACTGCTGCACCAATGGTCAGACAGAGACAGAGACAGAGACAGAGAGAGAGAGCATGGCCTGCCATTGGCCTGGCCTGGAACTCTATGGACAGCATGCCATCATTCAGGATGACGAAAAGTTCAATTTCAAAACGACTTAGACTAATGCCTGATTTGTACCTATTTGCATGCCAATGTTGTGTGCCTGAAAATAGCCCATCTAAAAGTGCTGTGACGTTTTGTGAGCTTGTACAGTAGATTGGCTATTTTCAGTGCGCGACACCTAGTCAGGCATTAGGTAGAGTTAAACATGTCGAAAAATATTTATAAATTGCCATCCAAAAATGTCCTCACAAGTATTGTAACACAAATGTGTGTGTGCGCACACACACACGCACGCACGCACGCACGCACGCACGCACGCACACACACACACACACACACACACACACACACACACACACACACACACACACACACACACACACACACACACACACACACACACACACACACACACACACACACACACACACACACACACACACACACACACACACACACACACACACACGACATCTGCTGTCTACACATCTGCGCCCTCCCCGGAGGAAAAAGAAAGAAAAAAAAGGAAAAATGTGAGCAACACCCACCAATGATGACCTACATACAACATCTCTGTCAATTACCATTTTCCTCCGCGTGCTGAAAGCCCTTATTGTTGTTGTTGTACTGCACACCCACGGGCACAATGCACACACTACAGTGGTGGACAAAGTGTATATACTCGAGTACAAGTATTCAAAAGTACAAAGAAATGACGGAGTGCATATTCAGACAAATTGGCAGGAATTGACAAAAATGTTCAAATAATAGTGAAAATAGATCTACAACGCAATGCAGGTAATGATATGTTTACGACCCTGGGGGGAGGCCAGGGTGGGCAATTAACTGAAAATACTGTTTATCTATAGTTTAGAACAGTGGTTCTCAAAGAGGGGTCCGGGGACCACCAGGGGTCCTTGAGGGGTTTCCAGGGGGTCCGCAACTAAATGATTGGGGGTGTCCAAATTGGAACCAAATGGACCCGTTAGGGGGGTCCGTGGGCTCATGCATGGTAAACTGGGGGTCATGGAAATGAAAAAAGTTTGAGAACCACTGGTTTAGAGATATTTTTTTATATATTAGTTTTCTTATCAACAACAACAACAACAACAACACATCAGACAGTCTACAAACGTATCCCCACCGGACATGAAAATGTCCCCGGTCCCCCGCCATCCCCCCCAGCAAGTGGAAGGAAACATTCGGTCCAGACTAAAAACAGAAGTTATTTTGTTCAAATCTACAGGCTTTCTTTTCCCTTCTTCCTGAGAAAGAGAGACGGACTGAGTCCGAGAGAGAAGAGAGAGATGAGAAACGGGGGGGAAAAGCAAGTGGAAAAGTAGCCAGTAGGCAGAGAGAGAGAGAGAGACAGAAAGAGAGAGAGAGAGAGAGAGAGAGAGAGAGAGAGAGAGAGAGAGCGAGAGAGAAAGAGAGAGAGTTTCTCAGAATCTTGGAGAATGCCATACTTTAAAAAAAATACATTTAACGAAAAATATAGATCGCCAGTCATAACTATATCCCTAAATCCCTAATCCCTAATCCTAACTTCTAAATGCCTAAATCCTAACACTAACCGCAACCTGAACCTTTTTTCAAATTGTAAACCTATCTCTACATTTTTTACACTTGTTGATGACCAGGAAAATGGTCCTCACCATGTCTGTTTCTCATATTCTACTATACTTGTGAGGAAATGTGGTCCTCACAAGTATAGTAACACATGTAACACACACACACACACACACACACACACACACACACACACACACACACACACACACACACACACACACACACACACACACACACACACACACACACACACACACACACACACACACACACACACACACACACACACACACACACACACACACAGAGAGAGAGAGAGAGAAAGAGTGTTTTTCTCACAGTCTTGGACAGAGTCTGGGCCAAAGTCCTTCAGTGCGGTTCATCAGCATGTGAATGTTCCTTCCCATCAGCACAGCCAGCGTGGACTTGAACCAAGAACAGCCACACTATAGCCACCAGGCTGGCATCCCGAGGAGAGGAACGGCCACTTAATAAAGCCACATCCTGTCCACCATGAAAAAAACATCAGGAGTTCCACTGAGACGGTACAAAGGGAGGGAATCTGGCAACCCCTTGCCCGAAGCCAATGACATGAAAACCCATGAGCTCATTGCGCCCCGGCGGTTGCCAGATCTTCCCATGCTGGCGCTGACAGTCTGTGAACGGGAATATCGATTGAGCAGGGCTCTTTTCTTTGTGTGCGTGTGTGTGTGTGTGTGTGTGTGTGTGTGTGTGTGTGTGTGTGTGTGTGTGTGTGTGTGCGGGCGGGTAAATTTGGGAAATAGACATTGTTGTGAGGACCATTTTTCTGATCCTCATAAGATAAATTCTTGTTTTATGTACGATGTACTCGTCTGCCATCGCAAACTTTCACTGTGTAAAAGCTTACACAGTGAAAAACAACCAGCCTATCTGACAAGTGCACGAGTGCAGAGAAAGAGTTCTGACAACGGCCAATAGAAGTCCGGAATGACCTCAATTTGTAAATTTGTAGTTATATCACCTCCCTTTATGAAGAAAAGTTTGGACGTAGGATGAGCATGTACTGGGCTAAACAGACATTGCTGACAAGAGGAAAAGGTCAAGAGAATGTTTGGCTCTGGTATCTGAAGGTAACACGAACAAATCCATCCATACAATCGAATCTAACAAACAGACATTCCTTTCGATCTCATTTAATTTGTTTATAAGCAGCGGTGGGAAAAAGTACTCAAATGTTTTACTTAAGTAAAAGTTTCAATACTGCAATGTAGAAGTACTCTGTTAGAAGTAAAAGTCAGAAATTCGAAATGTATTTCAGTAAAAGTACAAAAGTATTGGTATCAAAATGTACTTAAAGTACCAAAAGTAAAAGTACTAAAATGTTTGAAAATAGCAGATCTACAAGCTCACAACGCGTCGCGTATAAAATAGTGCTGAAGTGGTTAATGTATGTTTTATAATATAATAAGTTATATCTGCAAAGTAACTAGTAACTAAAGTTTTCAAATAATTGTAGTGGAGTAAAAGTAAAATATTTGCCTCTGAGATGTAGTGGAGTAGAAGTAAAAGCATACTTAGTTACTTTACACCACAGTTTATAAGTGATTCCCCTTCATGTTCTTATGTCCTCTAATATGGATCTAATACTCTAATGCAATGTACTGTAAACAGTCATGCTGTCTGCACGCTCCAAGGTCCGGAGCAGAAAATCCATAACACAATAAAAGAGCAGTGATGCACGGAGCGGAGCAACAAACAGGAATGGGCTAAATAAACCACACATCAAATGACATTTTCATGCAGCCACACACGTGTTAAAGTTCACATTGTCAGAGGATCGATATATAGGTCTAGGCCCTTTCTAGCAGGTGAGTGAGGTTATCACGTGGGGAGCGAGGACAGAACACGTAACACTGACTACGATTCCATAAAGATTATTTGAGGTATTCCTGCTTTAAAAGGGAAGAAATACTGTAACATGGGGTGATTCAGGTACTGCAGGGCTGAAACGACAGTATATTTTCTTCTATTCTTCCATTATGTTTTTCAATGAACTCATCCACCGCCATTGACGTCTTTTGACGGCTGTAAATAGAGTGCCCACACCGCCAATGACGTCTTTTGACGGCTGTAAATAGAGTGCCCACACCGCCAATGACGTCTTTTGACGGCTGTAAATAGGCCTGATGGAGGGGAAGGGAACTGGTTGGAATAACGTGTTCCTTCCACACGCTACGTCCAACCAGGGAAACTCCCTCCTGTCAGCAGGTGACAAGAAGGTCAGTTGGCTCTCATGCATTGAAGGAGGCATGAGCTCGGCCCTGGCCTCCCTAGGCTGGTGAGGGGAGTGTAGCGCCCAGGATCACTTAGAAAATTGGCACCGGGTGAAAAATAAGGGTTACAAAATCGTGGGATAAAAACATTTAGAAAAAAAAGAAAAGGTAAGACCATCGCAAAATCCTGGCAGTCTGGGCTTTTGGGGCTATTTAGTGAATGGCAGTGAATGAGGTAATAGAATAATCAAGAAGCACATTTAAAAAATATATATATATAATGTACATTTTTATGTATCAATGAATCAACACAAAAATTTGAATAGACTTTTTTTTCCCTGTTTGATGTAATTAACGCAAAAAAATATTTATAACTATATTGTAAATGCGCTCTACAAGCTCACAAGCATCTAAGGATGTGAGCTCTCAGAGCTACAGACCAGTATAAGATCTCAACGACCCCTGGGGGTCCCTGGACCCCCACCTAGAGAACCAGTGATCCAGAGAGAAAAGAGAGAGAAAGAGAGAGAGAGAGACAGACAGACAGAAGGGAGAGATGGGAGACTAATCTGAAGACAAAAGAGGACAAAAGCAGGAAGACAGACAGTGATGTAACATGTGACATGCTGTAAAGTGCTGTTATGTGGCTGTCAGAGGTACCTGCTGCGTGGGCCGTTGCCAAGACTGGGAGCGTTGCTATGGAGTGGAAGTACCATCACTAAAGAGCTTAGAGAGGAGAGGAGAGGAGAGGAGAGGTGTGAGAGGAGAGGGTTCTTCAAATACAATTAGGAAATGATACGAATCTCTGGATATAATGTATATAGAAACGGGCCAGCCTGTGATGTTAATCTTCTATGACATATGACTCAAAATGTCAGCCCAATCACAGCCCCATTGACCTTCGTTATAAAATTCAAGTAAACGTTTTAACTCGATCATACTACAGCGTCACACAAATCTGCTACTTTTGAATTTGAATACTGAAAAGTAACAATTTTGGACATATGAGTTTTCCAACCGACAGAGACGACACGTGAAAACAAAGGAGTAGAAGTACTTCTGTGGCCTACTGGCAGTGTGCTGTGCACAAGACATTTGCCGCTGATCAGTCCAGCTGTTTGATAAGATCTGAACAGACACACACACAGCATATAATCAGAAACCATTACTGGCCATGCCTGTTTGCACTCAACAGGGTTTTGTCCTGGAGGCTGGCTTACATAGACCCCTGTAGACGATATATTACACAACAAAAAAGATCAAACTGAAATCCAATTTGAAATATTATAAAAACAAAACAGAGGGAGTTGGGTCTCATTGATTGTGTAGCGTGTGTGTGTGTGTGTGTGTGTGTGTGTGTGTGTGTGTGTGTGTGTGTGTGTGTGTGTGTGTGTGTGTGTGTGTGTGTGTGTGCACATGCCGCAGATAAAACAGGATAATCTTTCTCAGCGTGTATTATTCATAAACTCAGGGTACCAGAGAGATATCACACACACGCACACACACGCACATGCAAACACACACACACAAGAATCAAAGTGTGTGTTTATAAACTACAGACAGGGCGCCCTCTACTGGCCATTGCTGGTTGGTTGAGAATCATTTCCACATCAATACAAGGCCCTGGAATATGCCATAGGAACACTAATCAGGTTATTATAGCAAAATGACAAATGGCAGTTTTACAAAGAGTCAACTTTTTGTTGACTTTTTTTTCATCGTCTGTAAACTTCAAATCCTGTAATGCAGTAATTCTCAACCTATTCTGAATCAGGGCCCAAAGTGTTCGCGGCCCACCAATCTGACCACTTAACACAGCTACCGTCTGTGAGATGGGTGGGGGCAGTACATAAGCCGAGAGGGAGACAGCGTAGGAGAAACAGACGGCAGGAAAGCAGAGAGAGAGACAGCTTGGGAGAGACAGACAGTATAGGAAAATATGATCTAGGAAGAGAAGCTACTCAGAAATCTTTCAGTACCTCAAATACTAGCAGTGCATATGAGCAGGGAATTGAATTAACGAATGCCAGGGTTCAGAAAACAGTGAGCTGGGGCACATTTGGAAACAAAGAACCATCTTTCTCCCTTTCATGGCAATCCAATTTTAACATGCTTCTGTGTTCACCAACCCCCTCCTTCCACTTTGCCAGCAATGCTGTAATGTGGAGAACTTGATTAGCTAGGCGCGCGCGCACACACACACACACACACACACACACACACACACACACACACACACACACACACACACACACACACACACACACTACTACAAGCACCCGTACAATAGCTTTTAGCTATTTCTGACATGTCTCTTGTGTACGCGAGCAAATGCGACTGAGTGCTCAATTAGCAATGGCGTCACGCAAAGAGAGACACACACACACACACACACACACACACACACACACACACACACACACACAGTCACACACAGTCACACACAGTCTCACACACACACACACACACACACACACACACACACACACACACACACACACACACACACACTTTTGCTTACTTATGGCTGTCCATCGATTTCGATGATGACGTTGCTCCAGGAATGGGTTATTGAGGGGGATTGCGGTTGTGCCATTGCATGTGACTGTGCAGGCCAATGCGTGACCCGCATGGTTTGCCACATGTGGGGCAGATGAAGTCCACACATGAAAGGGGGGCCCCTGCAGCACGCTGGTGTCGCTGCACACGTTGCTGCTTTCTCCTCTCTGTGGTCTGCTCCTGGAGGTGTGCGATCCCCTCGTGACTGGTGGTGCGCCAGGTATGGCGATCAGCAGCCAGGTCTTCTAGTGCCGAGGGTTGGATAGCACAGCGCTTCAGGAGGGTTTTTATGTGGTCCTTGTAGCGTTTCCGCTGTCCCCCGGGAGACCTACAGCCTTCCTGGAGTTGGCCGTAGAGGATCTGTCGGGGGAGCCTCTGGGTGGGCATGCGGATTACATGCCCCACCCAGCGCAGATGTCTTTGCGCAAGGAACACTTGAATGCTGGGTGTTTGGGTCCGGTCATAGATATCCACATATGGGACCCTGTCCTCCCAGGTCAGACCCAGGATCCGTTGTAGGCAGCGGATGTGGAATCTCTCCAGGATTCTGACGTGCCTTTGGTACAGGGTCCAGGCTTCCGAGCCATATAGCAGTGTGGACAAACAGACTGCTCTGTATACAGCTGCCTTGGTGGAAACTGTCAGGTTTCTACTGAGGAAGACCCTGGTTTTGAGCCTGCCGAATGCAGCAGAGGCTAAGCCAACACGGACCTGGATGTCATGGTCGATGTTACATGTGGGGGACAGGACGCTTCCGAGGTAAGTGAAGTGTGGAACGATGGTGAGCTGCTGGCCATCAATGTTGAAGACAGGCACTTCTGACTGGTGGGTAGAGTGTTGCATAATGACCTGGGTTTTTGATATGTTGACCTTGAGTCCTAAGGCACTGTATATGGATGAGACCACGTTAAGTGCACGTTGCAGAGAATCTGGCGTGTGGGCAAGGAGAGCACAATCGTCAGCATACTGAAGTTCAAGGATGGTTTGTTTTGTGGTTTTGGTGAAGGCCTGGAGGCGCCGGATGTTGAAGAGACTGCCGTCCAGCCGGAACTGTATGTGAATGCCGTCTGTGGGTCCCAGAGCTTTGTGGGAGAGGAGAGTGACTGCTGAGAGGAAGAGGTTGAAAATGACAGGGGCTAGGACACACCCTTGCCTGACCCCCACTTTCACGTTAAAAGAGGGGGATAGCTGGCCTCCGACGCGAACACAAGCTTGCATTCCTTCGTGCAGTTGTCTCAAGGTGTTGAGGAACTTTGGCGGGATCCCCAGCCTTCCCAGTAAGTCCCAAAGGAGATTCCGGTTGACGGTGTCAAACGCCTTGGACAGATCGATAAAGGCGATGTACAGATCCTGGTGGTGCTCCCGGCACTTTTCTTGTACCTGCCTGGCTACAAAGATCATGTCACTAGTGCTGCGATCTCTTCTGAACCCACACTGGGACTCAGGCAGGATGTTCTCGGAGATGTGAGCAACTAAGCGAGAGAGCATGACCCGGGCAAGTACCTTTCCAGCAACCGCAAGCAGGGAGATTCCTCTGCTGTTTCCAACGTCGGCTCTGTCACCTTTCCTCTTGTAGATGGTAATGATGGTGGCATCCTTCCATTCCTGGGGGATGGTTTCAGAGGACCAGATGATGTTCATCAGTTGGTGGAGCCGACGGGTGAGGAGGTAGCCACCATGCTTCAGGACCTCAGCTGGGATTCCGTCGGGGCCTGGGCTTTTGTTATTTTTCAGGCCCTTGATGGCTTTGTGTACCTCAGTGAAGCTAGGCGGGGAGTCCATATGTTCAACAGGGGGAATTGTTGGGAAATTGGCAAAAATGTCTTGGTCAGAGGGGTTTTCGGAGTTGAGAAGAGTGTTAAAGTGCTCAGCCCATCTATTTAGGATCTGGTGTGTGTCCTTGTAGAGGGTGACTCCGTCTGCCGATCTGACTGGGGTTATGTTTTTCCTCTGTGGACCATATATGGATTTGATGGCATCATAGAATCCATGGGAGTTGTTGGTGTCAGCATAAAGTTGGATCTCGCTGGCTTTCATGATCCACCAGTCATTTTCCATGGCTCTGAGGGTACGCTGGACTTCGGCTCTGATGGAGGAGAGTCGAGTCTTTAGTGTGATGGATTGTGGATTGGCCAGGTAAGCAGCGTGGGCTTTGTGTTTTGCCTGGAGGAGTTTATGGATATCCGGTGCACTGTTGTCAAACCAGTCTTGGTGTTTACGCCTGGTGAACCCTAGGGATTCCTCTGCTGCCTGTTGGATGGCAGTCCTTATGGTGTTCCAGCAGGTGTTGATGTCAGCGTCCAAGTGGGTATCAGGGATTGCAGACAAGTTTGCTGCAAGCTGTGCCCTAAGCTGGTCTACAGAGTGCCTGGATTTGAGTGCTTCACAATTGAGTCTTTTGTTTGGTGGTGTTTTCTTCAGTTGGGGACGGATTTCAATCTGAAATTTGGCTCTGATCATTCGGTGGTCAGTCCAGCAGTCCGCTCCACGCATGGCTCTGGAGATTAGCACCTCTTTCCTGTCTCTACGACGGGTGATGATGTAGTCGAGGAGGTGCCAATGTTTGGAGCGAGGATGTTGCCAGGAGGTCTTGAATTTATCCTTGAGCTGGAACAGGGTGTTGGTGATGATCAACTGGTGTTCAGAGCAGAGTGAAAGGAGGCGTAGTCCATTATCATTTAGCCTACCAACGCCGTGCTGACCGAGTGTTCCTGTCCAGAGCCCACTGTCAGAGCCCACCCTCGCGTTAAAATCCCCGAGGAGTATGAGCTTGTCGGTGGGAGGTGTTCCATCTATGGCGGAGCTTAGGGAGGCATAGAATGTGTCTTTGCTCTCGGGGTCTGCATCCAGGGTTGGGGCATATGCACTGATAAGGGTGACATGGCGGTTGTTGGTGAGTGGTACACGCCACGTCATGAGCCTCTCACTAATACCCACTGGAGACTCTGGGATCTTGTGAAGCAGGTTTGTTCTGACAGCAAAACCCACTCCATGTAGGCGGCGGGAGCCTTCTGGAAGACCCTTCCAGAAGAAGGTGTAGCCTTCTCCCGCCTCCGTGATTGAGTCTTCCCCATGTAACCGGGTTTCGCTCAGGGCGGCTATGTCGATGCCGTATCTGTTCAGTTCATGTGCAACCAGTGCTGTTCTTCGCTGCGGGCGGCAGGAGAGATCACGCATATCCAAGAGTGTGCGGACGTTCCATGTCGCTATTGTGAGGGGTATTTTGGTTTTCTTATATATTTGTTTTCGACCGCAAGAAGGGATGGCCCGGCAGCTGCGGTAGGCTGCCCGGGCGGAGAGGAACAGACCATTTTTTAGGCCACCTTTTCTAGGCCCTTCCCATTTCAGGGTGAGCAGGGTGGAGCTGCTCAGTCACGTGCGAAGCTGCCGGGGAGACACGCTGTTCCATCCCGTGCTACAACGACCATCACTCGCACGCCGCCTACGTGCAGGGTTGGGCTAGATACTGCCAGTCACATCCTTGACCTGTACCAGCCGCCCTTCCCCATCGCCGCAGGACTTGAACAGGGATGGGGGAGAGGAGCGGGGGGGGGGGGGGGGGGGGGGTTGGGTGTAGGGGGGAGCAAAGGCCTGCGCAGTGAGTTGATTAGAGTGGTCGTAGGGCTGCGCATTCCCTACTCACACTGTCTTGTCTTGGCCCCATGCGACGTCCTCCAGTGGCATGATGAGCTCATGACGACCTTCTGTCGCGTGGGGTTGCAGAGGACTGCCAGAACACCGGTCTGTTGGTGACTGCCTAATGCGGGTCTTCGCCACAGGTTTTTCTTTAGGGGTTTTCTCCCGTAGCCTATAACCAAAAGGTTAGCCAGTAGGCACTGGCCATGAGATCCCATGCTGTTTGGCCTGAGGCTGCAAAGCACACAGTTACCGGGGACTGCCACGAGGAGGCACAGCACAGGTCTTGGTGATGGAGAGGCTATGTACTGGCGAGGAAAGACTTACGCATTCTGCTTTTCCATCGCTTGGTTCTTAGTTAGCTAGCCAGCGGCAGTTCCTGGAAGCGAGAAGCAGCAAGCAGCAGGCATGCAACACAGCAAGCAGCAAACAAGCATGCAACTGTACTATCCGAGGGTGGCTGCACTAGACGCATCACACACACACACACACACAGTCACACACAGTCTCACACACACACACACACACACACACACACACACACACACACACACACACACACACACACACACACACACACACACACACACACACACACACACACACACACACACACACACACACACACACACACACACACACACACACACACACACACTATGCTTTTGAATACATCAACATTTTTGTCTCTGTAGTATCTACAGCATTTCCAAATTCTACTATACACTTGAGGGGACTCAAAAGTAATAAAGGTACAAGTGCACTGCCCCCCCCCCCCCCCCGCCCCACACACACACACACACACACACACACACACACACACACACACACACACACACACACACACACACACACACACACACACAAAGAGAGGAGCTAACGTCATCAGGATGTTGTGTCCACTAAGCAGTAAAGCTCATAAAGTGGAGACAACAGAGCACTCTGCTGAGCACTGATGCAGCACAGCTGCTTTATTCAGGAGTCAGCTTATCAAGATGCTGCTTATGTTTTCATCAATAACCACTTATGCTTCTGATTGGTCATTTGTTGTTACCATTACATCATCCTTTTACGATTGTGTGTGTGTAGATGTTGTGTTTACGGGTCTCTCAAGCCAGTGGTTCTCAACCTGTGGGCCGGGGGCCCACTGGTGGGCCGTGAGGATATTGCACGTGGGCCACCAAATAACTGACGAAACAATTATGAAATGATGTTTCTTTAAAACCTTGAAAAGTGAGTTTTCATTGTGATACCGATAAATAGGAACTTAAAGTATACTATGTTAGTTCCATTGATCCAAGCCGGAACACAATAAATTCATTTATCAGAACATGCTCTGAAAATGCACGCTGGCCCACCCATCTGACCACTTCAGGTCAGATGGGTGGGCCGTAAACACTTGAGATTTTCAAGTGGGCCCTGATCCAGAAAAGGTTGAGAACCACTGTCTAAACCAGTGGTTCTCAAACTTTTGTTCATGTCAGGGACCCCCAAAATGCTATGTGTTTGACCCATCTAAAAAAAAATTGTTCCAGGGACCCCCAGAAGCAAAGAATTGAGTTACAAATGTTCACTTTGAATATAAATATTCAAATATATATATATAAATATATATTCAAAAGGTTTGCATAAAAAAATAGCAGATCTACAAGCTCAAAGCATGGCATGAGCTTGTATATCTGCTATTTTTGAATAGTCAAAGAATAAAAGTTAAAGTGGTTAAAATTATTGTGATGCTATATTACCACATTTTGCTGGGGACCCCCTGGAACCCCCCGCCCCAGAACATAGGGACACTTGGGTTCATATGGTCAAGCGATACCACATTCTCTAAAGTGTCCCCGTCCTTGATTCTGATTAGCTGATTCCTGAGCTAATGGGACCCCCAGAAGCAAAAATTTGAGTCAAAATTGTTTGCTTTAAAAATATATATATAGTCAAAGATTTGCACACATTTTCCAAGATTTTTCCAAAAATAGCAGATTTACAAGCTCATAGCGCGGCACTCGGTGCCGCGCTATGAGCTTGTAGATATGCTATTTTTTTAATAGCCAAAGAAATCTGAAAATGACACAGATGCGTTCCCGATCTTTCAAAGGGTTAAAACAAGGCAGTTACCGCAGTGACACAGAATTCATTTGCGCAGCAACTTCCTGGTTTGTGCCGACCGTCACTTGGACTATTTGACTATTGAGGGGGAAAAAAGGGGATAAAGATATTTGGCAACTCTAAATTATACTTTAAAAAAACAGATCAGATATATCAGATATACATACATAAGGTGGGTGGTTAATAGCAGTGGGTCGGAGGCAGTTAAAATAGCAGCAAAGACTTCAAACGTAATCGTTTTAAGACGTAACACTCAAGCTGCTCAGGACATGGTTACTGTATATGCTCTGAACCAGGCGACTGAAAGTGAACACGGTCTTATGTAACAGCGGGTAATGAGGCCCGGTCTGGGTCCAGAGGAACACTCCATCAGTCCTACACGGCGGGGTCATACCAGGATCCAGTAGTTCTCAAACCTTTTTCATGTCAAATTGACACATATTAGCCCGCGGACCACCATTTGAAAAGGTTTTGTGCCAGGGACCCCCAGAAGAGAAGATTTGTGTTTGAAACATGTTGCATTTTTCAAACACTTTTTCCAAAATGTTCAAAAATAGCAGATGTACAAGCTCACAGCGCGGCACGAAGTGGCACGCTGTGAGCTTGTATTTCTGCTATTTTTGAATAGCCAACCTATAAAATATGGATAAGGGGTTAAAATGATTGTGACGCTATTAACTAATTTAGCTAGGTACCCCCCCCCCCCCCCACCCCCCAAGGACCCCTTGGGGTCCCCGGACCCCACTTTGAGAACCACTGCAGTAGAGCAGTGATTGGGTAGAATGTATTAGTTTGGTTCCATTTGTACACTACACGAACCTCTAGTTCATTATACTCTCTATTCAATGCATTGTGAGCTTGTAGATAGAGATAGATAGATAAAGTGATCAATTCATAATGAGACACCACATTTCTCTTTTGGGTCTGGAGTTGACAGAGTTTGAGAACTCTCCCCTGCAGTAGAGAGCCATGCTGTAATCCATTCTCTGGCGGTACAATCTGATCCCTTTCTAACAACAGCTACAGGTGCTGTGTGAATTAAACATCCACCACCGCACTGTCAACTGATCACACACACACCAAAATACACAGACTTAATGCAACTCTAATCCTTACGGGTCCATTTGGTTACAATTCATTTGTACACGATCTGAGTTCCAAAGTGGATAAATTAACAATGAGGATTTTACAGTGCAGCTGGTACTCATTCCATTGTATGCACGCTCACTTAAGTTACATTTTGTGCTTTCCACAATTACATATTTACAAAGCTTTAATTGTTGTTATAATACGGTATTACCATGTTTATGTGATATAACAAGAGTCTGTGGTGATTTGAAGTGGTTATAAATAATGCACTTTTGTTTTGTTTTTGAAATATTTGATTGTATTGACTGGTTGGCTAAGTTTAAAACGTGCCACAACTCCCAAAAGTCCAAAATCCTTGTTACGTCTCGTCTGCTTGCTTTGGACTATTATGATTGGTTGTAAACACACTCACATATACAGTACACACACGCACACGTGTGAGCGCGCGCACAGTCACACACACACACACACACACACACACACACACACACACACACACACACACACACACACACACACACACACACACACACACACACACACACACACACACACACACACACACACACACCCACACACACACACAGTACTAGCAGCACTAATGGCTTAGTGCTGAGGGAGCGTGGAAACAGCCATGTAGTGCTGGCTGTGCCAAATCGAATCAACAAATCAACAAACCCTTTTGTGAGCAGACACAGAATGAAGTCCTGGGGAGTGCTGTGGTAACACTGGCCTTGACTAGTAGCCTCAACTGACTTCTACAGTTACACTGCAGGCCTCGCATAGCCTATATCTACTGTACCAGTGTTTTTCCCAAACTATATGGGTTAGGTCCTATTTTGGGGTTGATAATCATAAATTACGAAATACGTAAGAAATATTGAAAATATTTTCTATTTTCACTATAAAATAGGGCTTAAGTGGTTAATTCATAATGCTTTTTTTAATGGTTTGGGTCCCGGAGAGACACAGAATTTATCTTTTGGGACTGGAGCTGAAAAAGGTATGCATGGGAACCAACTACTGACTATGTAGCTCGAAGTGACTTCACCGGTCCGGGGAGAGCATCTCAGTTACACTGCAGGCGTCATACACAGTTACAGTAAACACACACCCCGAAGACACTCACTGTCTTCTGAGGGAAGGCAGACAGGCGGCCCTCAAACAGTGGCAGACGCCAACCATCATACTGCATATCGCCGCTGTTGCTTGGAAACTCATATCTCCACAACTGTTACTTTTCAGGATTCAAAGTCAAAAGTATGAAAAGTAGCAGATCTACAAGCTCAAAACGCGGCGCGAAGCGCCGCGTTTTGAGCTTGTGGATCTGCTACTTTTCATACTTTTGTGTGACACTGTAGTATGATCAAATAGGGCATTCATTTACGAAAAAACTCAAATATATGGAGATAGGAGGTTTCTGCCCGACAGCGTCGATATGACACACAATACTTCATTTCAACACTGCTTGACACGGGGCGGCAGTGGCTCAGGGGTAGAGTGACCGGGTAGTGTGAGCTGGAAAACCGCAAGGTTCCCAGTTCGATCCCGGGCTGGGGCGCTCCCCTAGAGTTAGTGTCGAAGTGTCCTTGAGCAAGACGCTGAACCCCTAATTGCTCCCGATGAGCAGGTTGGTGCCTTGCATGGTTTCCTCCGCCATCGGTGTATGAATGTGTGTGTGAATGGGTTAATGGCACAATCAATGTAAAGCGCTTCGGATAGAAGCGCTATATAAATGCACCATTTACCATTTACCACAAGTTGTCTGTCTGAGAGGCAGCGTAAACAAAAGCGGGACACTGGCAAAGAGAGGGGTCAGGAAAAAATACCATATCCTAGACCTAGCCTATCCACACGTTCCAGCTCATGAGGTTAGGAAAAACAAGTTTATATCCTAACTAGGAAAAACTAGTTTTGACTGCATACTAGCATTGTGTATGATCTTCTACCGAACCCAGCTCATGAGGGCTTATGAAAAACAACTTTATATTGTAGCATGCATATAGTATACATCCACATATCCTAGTCCTTGATGGGCATAGAGGGATTAGGATTAGGGAAACAAGTGTATATCCTAGCATAGTGCATCCACATATCCTAACCCATGAAGGGTTAAGGATATGTTTATCCTAACTAGCATACAGTACTGCATCCACATGTCCAAACCTAACTCACAACAAGGAACAATACGTTTGTGGAATAATCTATGATTATGAAAGATAATTGTGGATTATTATTAATGAGATAGTAATGTACTTTGTTTCAAATGTCCTGTTGGCGAAAGTGGTGAGTTGGTCTAGTGGTGGCTTAGCATAATAGACCCCTGGTGAGCTAGCAGCTTCAAAGGGTTTCTTGCATACCAAGCGGGGGAAGGTTGTGAGATAAGAAACAATAGGTGGACAGGGCAGAAGGCCAGAGCTAGCCTCCCCTTGTGTGATGTGTAACAAGAGACAGGACCAAGCGCAAAGCCTTGTGGGTAACCAGAACTTCCTGTTGCTTAAAGATCTGCCCTAAAGGCGGACCTTATGTGTGAAGTTGATATAATGGGCTGCCTGAGCACAGGATTTTAGATTCAGAAGGAACAGTGCCGTGGGTTACCTGAAATATGGGTTTTTAGTAACTTACCGAGATCCTACAAGAGAGTGAGAGACCAATAGTGAGTAACATTGTAATTTTGTACTTGTGATGTGTACGTCTGATGTGAAGTCATATCCTTAATACTCTGTGTGTTATGTGCTTATTCTCTCTCTCAGGTTTTATTACCTAACCACTAACTACCGGTGCCTAAAGTGCTAACCGTTGCTAACTGGTAACTAAGTTTTAGACTAGATTATGTTTGTAATGTTTGTATAGTAAATAAAAAACCATCAAAGACACCAGGTATGAGTAATGTGCTTACAACTCTCTCCACTCTTCTTGAACCCTTTCAATGGGTCTAGCGATTGTAGCTTAGCTGCATCAAACGCAGAAAGTGCGATTTGCTACAAAATTGAACAGTAATAAAACTAATGGTGTCCCCGGAGGGGACAACCTAGAGTTTTAAGAAGATTAATTACAAAGTCATTAACAAAGTTTAAGTGTTACATAGTAATCAACCACTAGTGTGTCTGAGAGGGACAACTAGTTGTGTGTATTGGTTACATAGTCATTAAACAGAGATTAAATGTTACAGAGTAATTAAACAATTATAAACCCGTGGTAGCCTTGGTAAACTCTAAGAAAGTATTTGGCCATAGAAGCGGATGAACCTTGAGAAAAGGTCCCGTGGTAGCTTCTGTAATTCTAGGAAAGAGAGAGGCCTTGGAAGCGGATGTTATGCATGTTATATAAAGAATAACAAACTCCTATAGCCATAGGAATGAAGACGCACGGTCTCTTTAAGATGAGACGTGAGTTGTAATAATAAAATACTATAAGCCTGGTATGGGACAGGTTAAAATAGGTTAATAGCACTAACACTGGAGTAATGAACTAGTGGTAGAGTGAAAATCAGCAACTGAAGGGAGTCGTCAGATCCACGGAGGCGAAGGGGACGAACGGAGCAGCTTGCGGCCTACAAAGAGGACCGAGGCATTGAGACTGTACGTACCTACGAGGAACCTCCGGGAGAGAGACTATCACTATCAGGTTGCTATGAATGAAACAAAGCCCCACAGTTTGTGAAAACCGTGGAGAAAAGAGACTGTAGATTGTGAAACGCTGCGTGCTAAGAATAAGGAGCTGAGGGAGAAGCTAGAAGCTAACCACAGGTTATGTAGCTAGGCTACCGTTAAAAGTTTGATTAGCGTACCAATAAGGGGGTTTAGGAAGCTAACAGTCCTGAGAGCTACTCTTAGTGTCGCTAGCTCACAGTGCTAACAGATCTATTGTCTAGCATAAAGTGCTAGCTGCTAGCTAACTGCCACTGCCACTGTTGAGTGGTGGGGGAGAAAATTAGCATTGTCTTTGTTCACTAACAAGACAGTGCTAAGCTAACCGCCAAATTCTAACACGCCTTGAGAGGAGAAGTAGTTAGGTTTGGTTAATAATCTAATCATAGATGCTTGCTTTAAGCTGATTAGACAAACCTTAAAATAGTATTCATGGTTTAACTAGGCCGTATGAGAGACCAGACACTGCAATATAGCTAAAAATTAGACTAAATGACAGTGATTAGGAGGGGATCTTATAATGGGGAGTTAAAGGCCATTGTTTACTGATAAGGGGTGGGGGAGGTTTTCTACCACTAGTGTAATACCATGTTCAACCAGACTTTATGATAGACTAAAACTGGAGCAACTAGATGGTTACGATAGCAGTGGATTAAGTCATCATTGTGGGTTAAATGCTATTATTTACTTTGGTAGAGCTAAATAAATCCTGCCAGTATTAATTCACAAAATAACTAAATGTGAATAGACCATTAACAGGCTTCTTGCATAGAATGCTACAGGGTGAGTGCTATTACAGGTTAAACACAGTGTTAATTAATTATTGTTGTTATTAGCTAAAGGCTGAACAACACTACTACGTGCTAAAAGAACTGACGATTGCTTTCACAGCCTATTGAATTAAGACTAACAAAAAAGGCCTACCTAAGTCCTGTAGAAGCCAAGAAGGCCAGGTAAAAAAGGGGAATGGAAGTGTTAGCTGAGTTACTAGAGAGGTGTGAAGCAGCTCAAGCAGGTTTTAGGAGAAATGCAGAGTTTATTCTTTGTGGTCTACCAAGCGAAAGGCTGGCATGGGAGCTAAAAGCTGATTTAGATAGATTCCTGGAGGTTGTTACATTTTCTATCGCCATACTGGAAGTTGTCGGCATCGATTCATCTGTGATCTGCAGGATACAGGATGTCTGTTGCCTTGAGTATGACGAGACTATAGAGAGAATCAAGGAGGCAACTTTGGCCAGATGGTCAAAGGCCGAAGTGAGTGAAGACCCCCCTGCTGTGAGGGAAAAGCGAGTGACTATCTCCACAGATAAGAGAGCAGCTGGAGGTTGGAATGTCACACCTGGGCCAGCAGTTCTCAGAGTCAACCCAGATGGCACCACTCCAGGGAGGAACGCAGGGTCCTGCCCGGGGGTCCCATTCTACGCTGCAGAGGGGGGTGAGAAAATTACTCCCACTGTACAAGCAGCCATCGCTGAGAAGAAAGTCCGTCCAGGGGGCCATCCGGAGGGAGTGGCATCAGAGGTCAAACCAGGCGTTGCTGTTCCTGCAGACGAAGCTGCGAACACAGTGACCCCACTCTACGCTGCAGAGGGAGGTGAGAAAGTTACTCCCACTGTGCAAGCGGCTGAACCAGAAGCTGCTACTGCTCCAGAAGACGACGCTGAGAAGGTTCCAGAGGGAGTCAACGTCGCAGAGGAGTCGGCGGCCGAGGAGGGAGTGCCATCGGAGGTCGAACCAGCTCCTGGAGACAAGGCCACGGGTGACGTGGCGGTCGAGGCAGAGGCGTCGATCGTGACAGTCACGGAGGAGGACCCACTCAACGCAGAGGGACACCATCCACCAGAGGCCGCAGGAGAGGCGCCGGCGAGGGCGTCAGAGGACGTCGTCGTGACAGCTGGAGGAGAGGAACCGTTGACGGCTGAGAAGGAGGTGCCATCAGACAGCGTTGCTGCTCCCGCAGACCAAGCTGCGGGCGCGGTGGAGCTGCCACTGGAGGTCGCGAGAGAAGCTGCAAGGGAGATGGTCGATGGAGCCGCGCAGGCGAGGGCGTCAGAGGACGTTGCCACCGAACCATTCAATGCAGAGGGGTGCCAGCCGCTGGAGGTCGCTACTGGAGAAGCTGCACCAGGAGAGGCACCGTCGGAGGTGTCAGCCACAACAGCTGTCATGGAGGACCGTCCAGAGGGCGCCGCTACGACGGACGTCGACACCAGCCCACTCAAGATGGAGGGGAAGCACACCACTACGCCAGGGCGGAGAGCCATGGCCAGCCAGCTGGGTGGTCCTACGGAGCCTCGGGGTAACCAAGGTGGCAGGCTACCTGCTGAAAGCGGCTCTGAGCCTCCAGTTCACAACGGTGGCAGGAGGCAAACCTTGGTTTGCAGACCAATCAAGGTAAAATTATGCGGTGGCAGGCTACCAGCTGAAAGTGGCGTTTCCTCTGAGCCTCCAGTTCACAACGGTGGCAGGAGGCAAACCTTGGTTTGCAGGCCAGTCGAGGTGAAATTATGCGAATGTGCGAACTGCACACCTCCTAACCTCTTGAAAAAATGCGAGTGTGAAATATGCAAGCCTCCTGACCTCTTCGCTCCAGTCCGGTGGGTCATGAGGAAATTGCGGAAGGAAAATAGAGGCGGGGTGCTACGTCAGGTCACTTCAGTTCTTACCGCCAGGATCCAGGCAAAGAGAATGCTTCGTCCTGGTGGGGCTGGAATAATTAGAAAAAAGAAGGTGAAGATAAAAGATCAGCCTTCTTCTCCCTCTGCGGAGGGGAGCAAAGCCCCACGCTCTTTCTTGGCAGCAGCCAAGAAGAGGCCCCAGGAGGGAGCTGCCAAAAAAGCAGTCCCACTGGCGGCTGGTGGTGCCAGCAACGTGACACTGGCGAACTAACTGACACTTGCGCTGCCACCCTCAGAGTAAGGGGGCAGTGCGGACGAGAAGCGAAAAGATGCCAGCGCGGTGTCTAAAAAATCGAAATGTCTTATTTGAGCGACTGTTTACATAGGAATTTCGAAATATATTTTGTAAATGAATGTATCATTTCTAGGTTTGCAATATACCACAGAAGAAAAACTTAACGCATAATGAAATGTATTAAGCTACTTGTAACTTCCAAAACTATGCCACTAAGTTCAAAATGCAACATAAGTTGGGAGGTTCTTCCGCACAACAACAATTATTCTCTACTGATGTTTGACTCATGGTATGAGCAATCAGACCTGTTTGAATTATTATTTGTTGATTGTCTAAAAAGCATTTTTGTATGTGTGCTTGAAGTTTAAGTTAAGGTTTCTTAAGGTGAAATTGTAGATCAACTATTTTAATAATCTTTTAACCCTTTTGCCCAAATTGCAATGTCAGTTACCATGGCAAAATGCCCTAAAATAGGACATTGACTTAGTGGGAGGAGAGAAAAAAGACAAGACACGTGGGTGTCAAACAACTGGGCCTTGGAGGGTTCATGCTTTGTCCTGGGATTTAGGAAAAATCTCAGGAATAAACTAGTGGAAAAGAATTGTTGCTAAATTAAATTGGTCATGATTTACTATGAGGAAAGTCAATTTGAGATCAAATATTAGCCACAATGTCCAAAAAGTATTTCAAACAAATTGAGAACATTACGTTGAACTGTTAATTGTTTCAGTGTATGGGTTTGGAGCCACTTAGAGACAATGTGTGAAATGTGTGTTGAGAAGGTTTACAGAGAGCCATACTAAATAATTGTTTTACCGAGCCGTTATCTAAAGAGCCAAAAAGCTCACGAGGAATGTTTTGTGTGTGTCCTGGATCCTAGATCAGACACACAGGTGGCAGGTGTGGAATAATCTATGATTATGAAAGATAATTGTGGATTATTATTAATGAGATAGTAATGTACTTTGTTTCAAATGTCCTGTTGGCGAAAGTGGTGAGTTGGTCTAGTGGTGGCTTAGCATAATAGACCCCTGGTGAGCTAGCAGCTTCAAAGGGTTTCTTGCATACCAAGCGGGGGAAGGTTGTGAGATAAGAAACAATAGGTGGACAGGGCAGAAGGCCAGAGCTAGCCTCCCCTTGTGTGATGTGTAACAAGAGACAGGACCAAGCGCAAAGCCTTGTGGGTAACCAGAACTTCCTGTTGCTTAAAGATCTGCCCTAAAGGCGGACCTTATGTGTGAAGTTGATATAATGGGCTGCCTGAGCACAGGATTTTAGATTCAGAAGGAACAGTGCCGTGGGTTACCTGAAATATGGGTTTTTAGTAACTTACCGAGATCCTACAAGAGAGTGAGAGACCAATAGTGAGTAACATTGTAATTTTGTACTTGTGATGTGTACGTCTGATGTGAAGTCATATCCTTAATACTCTGTGTGTTATGTGCTTATTCTCTCTCTCAGGTTTTATTACCTAACCACTAACTACCGGTGCCTAAAGTGCTAACCGTTGCTAACTGGTAACTAAGTTTTAGACTAGATTATGTTTGTAATGTTTGTATAGTAAATAAAAAACCATCAAAGACACCAGGTATGAGTAATGTGCTTACAACTCTCTCCACTCTTCTTGAACCCTTTCAATGGGTCTAGCGATTGTAGCTTAGCTGCATCAAACGCAGAAAGTGCGATTTGCTACAAAATTGAACAACGTTCATATCCTAGCATGCAGTAAATGCACGTGTCCCAGGCAGCACATGGGTTAGGAAAACAGGTGTATATCTTAGCAATTAGCATAGTGCATCCATACTTCCCAGCCCACAACAAGCGGTTAGGAAAACAAAGTTTATTTCCAAGCGTAATGCGTCCACATGTCTCCCAGCCAATGAGAGGTTAGGAAAACAAGTTGATAGCCTAGCATAGTGCGTCCGCACATCCTCCAGCCCGTGATGGGTTTATATCCCAGCTTAGTCCCAGCCTATGATTTGTTAGGAAAACAAGTTTATACATCCATATTCCCCGGCATATCTTCTCTGTCGGGTGGAAACCTCATTATATCCAAAACGAAAACTGTTACTTTTCAGGATTCAAAAGCATCAAAAGTAGCAGATCTACAAGCACGAAACGCGCCGCTTTGCGGCGCGTTTCGAGCTTGTAGATCTGCTACTTTTGATGCTTTTGTGGGACGCTGTGGTATGATCAAATAGGGCATTAATATAAGAAAAAAGACAAAAAGTTAAAACATGGAGATTATGAGGTTTCTGCCCGACAGCAACGCTATATGGGTTTAGGGAAACGAGCATAAAGCACCCACAGGTCCAAGCAGCACATCACACACACACACACACACACACACACACAACTCACGGTTGAAGTCCCTGCGCTGCGCCCGGTGCCTCCAGGGCCGGCTCCGCATCCAGTTGAGCCGTCGCGGCAGCTCCATGGTGCCAGGTGAGGAGGAGGAGGACGAGGAGGAAGAGGAGGAGGAGGAGGAGGAGGGCCACAGCGGGTCCACAGCTCATCGGCTTCTTCACCCGGTACCACCACCTGAATCATGCCCAAGAAGACGGATCCTCAATGTGGGCGCCATTAACAGGTGCCGGGGTTACACACCCCCCCACTCACTCACCGACCGATCCACCCACCTATCCAAACCTACAGTATAGAGTCCAGGAAAGGTTCGGATAGAAAAAACACGTCGGGTTAGATCTGCTCTCTCTCTCCGTCTCTCTAGGGCAGTGAACTGGTGGCTCTTGTGACTCTACACATTTTCTTCCCCCCCTCCCTGATCTTTTATGCATGAGTCAGTGGAACCCAACTCCCTCTGGGTTGCTGGGAGAGGAGGAGGAGGAGGTGGAAGAGGAGGAGGGGAGAGACAAGAGGCTGCAGAGAGTCAGGTCCTGAGTCCTGGGTGCTTGCAGATAGGGGCCGTTAATTGTGATGAATGATTTAATTGCGTTTTTGGCACGGAACATTGGAGCAAAAAAAAAAGAAAAATACAATTCTGTTTGCCTTTTAGGCTTTGCAAACTCATAGTTACTGTTAGTTTTCAGATTTCAAATGCAAAAGTAGCAAAAGTAGCAGATCTACAAGCTCAAAATGCAGCTCTGTAGTATGATCAAGTAGGGCATTCATTTTTTTTTTAAAGTATTTTAATTTACAATTAAAATACAGTATGGATATAAGAGGTTTCTGCCCGACAGCGATGATATACAAAAAATAAATGACTGAAAATGACCAGTACCAATAATCAAAATAAATAATGTATTATGGCCAAAACAGGCCAAATATTTAATTGTATATACTTACAATTTTAAAGTATTTTTTTTGCCCTATAAATACCCAAACCAGGGACTCCAGGTTGACGATGGTTAAAAGAGCGTGGACAACATGGAAACAATGACGAAAATATACATTTCGGTTGAATTAATCCAGCCGTTTTTAAACAGATGAATGGAAAGACATTTTTCCAACGATAATGCAAAACAATAGCGACTAGCTCAAATA
Organism: Gymnoscopelus microlampas; assembly: GCF_963454915.1. Lineage (NCBI taxonomy): Eukaryota > Metazoa > Chordata > Actinopteri > Myctophiformes > Myctophidae > Gymnoscopelus > Gymnoscopelus microlampas. The sequence continues at coordinate 11,671,423 of NC_139952.1, read as the reverse complement.
ATTGCGATCAAGGTGTGATTATGTAATAACTGTGACATGCCTGCTCATGGCCAGGTGACACGTTGTGACAACCCAGAGTGCAGAGTCTGGGCTGGCTGCCTGGTGAAACGTGATGCCCCCCTCTGCGTCAGGGCCCCCAGGGGGGCCGGCAAGGTGGACAGAGAGGAGAGACAGTCAGGAGGCGGAGCTTGGACGCTCGCCCAATAAAAGAGGAGAGAACTAGTGGTGGACAGTACTTGAGTACTGTACTTCAGCACTTATATAACATATCTGTACTGTACCGCTACCTTTCCAAAGGCAAATATTGTTTTGACTCCACTACATTTCTATACTTTGACTCGAGGACTGGGGTAGGGTTATGTATTTTTTCACCACTGGTCTTACTAATTTATGTTTCCTGTCTCCCTCCACAAAGATTAGTCTTCTGCTGCGTAATTTTAGGCATAACTAAATGACATGACTAAAAAATTAAGAAATCATGCTTATGGCCGGCACAGGCCCATGTAAACGACTCTAGGGGGACCCAGGGGACACCAAGGTGAGACCTGTGGGCCAACACCTCCAGTCATTCTAATCACAAAGTAAAGGTCATGCAGTATGCATGCATTCCGTTTGTTTCGGGGCACATCAGCTAAATGGCTAAAAGCATTTTGAGATTTTGACAAACCCATTATTTGTTGCGTTGTGTCATCTTCTGTTTCCTTTTTTTATGAACTAGGCCTACATCATCTATCAGAGATATGTAGACTTTATAAACAGCAAACTTTTTTTATATACAATGTCTGTTTTGAAATAGCTATAGTGCACACAACATTGCCTGATAGACAAACATATACATTGTATGCTCTGTACTATACCAGTGGTTCTCAACCTTTTCAGGCCGTAACCCCCCAGAATAATAATATTTGAAAAGTGCAGCGCTGTGAGCTTGTAGATCTGCTATTTCCACACATTTTCACACCTCTTCCTTTATTATTTGACTATTTGGCCAATGTTTGAGCAGTTTGTATTGTATAGTTTAATGTTTACTTTTGTTGCAGTAATGGTCTTTTATCTTTTCTTGTTTTTTGTTTAGGTATTAAAAAGTCCTTACATTGTCTCTTCACTGTCATCTGAGGACCCCCCCAAAATCATGTGCGGACCCCCCTGGGGGTCCACAGGTTGAGAACCACTACTATACAATGATTGCAACAAACCAACACAGACACAATCATTCCATTATGAGATGATGACCTCTAGTGGCATGTATAGGCCACTGCACACCAGAGAACCAAACCATAGTGGCAGATCATGTAATGGTCAGCATTACATTTTCAGGCAACAATAATAAAAGTCATACTATTCCTCCTTGGTAGAATGTTGGGTTGTATGTACCTGGGTATGATAGAAGTCCAAACATTGTCCATCATCTTTATTTGCTGCTTCTGTTCTCTGGGAGCTCAGCTAGCAAGTCCATGCATTATCATTGTAGCCTAATAGATGTAGAGAAACAGGTAAATCACACTTTAAAGCTGATTTAAACGAATAATAGGCATATAAACATGTGAACACACACACACACACACACACACACACACACACACACACACACACACACACACACACACACACACTTTTGAGAGACATGGGTCCTAAATAATTGTCAATTTGTTTATCCAGACTATGTTTCTAGTAACTTTGCTCGAGCTAATTAGCATTAGCAACGTAACTCGCCACCTGTGCAGCAAGAGGACTCTGGATGGGTGGCGTCGAACGAAAATATTTAGAAGCCTAGAATAAAACACACAATAAAAAACGAACACTACTGCCTTCTACACCAAAGGCTAATGGAAATATACTTTAAGAACAAGGATACGGGATAGGTGGGCACTGGGACATCTGGGCACCTCGATGTAAAATTGGCTATTTGGTAAATAAAATATTTGACAAATGGTCTTAATGTAAAGTATTACTAATGATGTGAACATGCACACAGGAACATCATTATGAGACTTAATTTTATCCTTATTTCCATTTTCCGAATATTATTATTTAATATATAATATAATTATTTTGTAATATTTTGGAAAGAAATAGCCAATTTAACACAGAGGTGCCCACCTATGCTGTTACCAAGAAGACCACAATCTTAAACTCACCTTTTGGCACTGAAAACCACTGGTCTATCTCTGGTCTCAACAAGGTTGCATTCACTTCACAGTCAAACAGGAGATGAGAATTGTAAAAGTGGCGCGAATCTGTCTGAGGAGTTCTCTACTCATCAGACATGTTGGGGGGGGGGGGGGGGGGGGAGACAGTGAAGAACTGAAGACCTTTTTTAGAAAAGAAATAGGCAAACATTTTCACAATATTTATCTGTGGAACCAAGTCGAACTAAATGTAATACCTCAACTCCTACAATTCCAAGTGTTTGTCAGGTTGAGTGGGGGGGTCCTAACCTATACCTCTATGGTCCTAACCTGACTTCGCCAAATGGAAGAAGCTTGCAACACACATTTTGTTATACTGCCCTCATCTGGCTGAGTCAGGTTAAGGGGGGTCCACACAGTTCAAATATGATTGTGTGTGTGTGTGTGTGTGTGTGTGTGTGTGTGTGTGGGGGGGGGGGGGGGTCGCAGCCTGAAAAGGTTGAGAACCACGGCCCTATGGTACTGATGGTATAGTCCCTCCGCCTGAGGAACTAGTCCTTTCTTGTTTACCATTTTATTTTATTATGACTTTGAACATATTGATTGCATTGTATTTTTTGTGCGCAGATGATCTCTCTCTCTCTCTCTCGGAGCTAGATGTCATCTACACACACATTTTTGGTTATAGAGAACTTCCATCAAGGGTAACACACAGCATGTCACTTTCCCAAAATGATTGACAGAAGCTGCTGTGGTGTGTTCATGAGATAAAAGTGTAATGTTGACACAGTTTCTCCATACAATGGCAGTTAAGTGGAACAGAGCAGAGAAGCAACAGATGCAGATGATGGATAATAGCAGGTAGAATGTCCTATTAAAAAGGTCAACATCACTTGAACGTCCCACTGTGTGATGTGTGTCCCGTAGCGGAATGGCAACATAATTTATCAAAACAACACAGCTCTTCCCAGTCATGTTCCCAACAGACACAGCAGCCAAAGGGAGACAAACGTAAAATACTGAAGGTCATTTTGCGCTGGATAATACACAGGTTTTCAAAGCAGGGACAGCAGCTCCCTGGGGGGACGGGGACGGGGACATATTGGGTCATTATAGGCAAACATGTTCAAAATCTTACAAAAAATTGAAAATATCAGCTCACATCATGTCATGATTCAATGCGTTGTTGTGAGCATGTGAGCTTTTTCAAAGTATAAAATAGTGCTTAAGCGGTTCCTCATTTTGCTGGGGACCCCCCTGGAACCCCCTCCTCCAGGACCCCAATTTGAGAACCACTGTCTCATTGAACCCTTCATACAACATTACATTATTTTCAGGCACTGTGACTATCAAAAACATTGCACAATGCAGCTTTAATATTGATCAAAGTCATTTGGACACAAGGCATTAAACATTCCACATAACTTGACTTTATTACAATAAAACACACCGTGTGCAGTCCTGCAGTGAGTGTACAGAACCTTGCATTGTAAAGCACTTCATTTGTCCATGTCTAACAATACAATAAATTAAAAGAAAACGGGTCGTGGCTCCTGAACCGATACCCCGATCTCTACTGCCTCCGAATCCGGGAGTTAGAGGTCAGGTCACTCAATGTTATTGTCTAACTGCAGGCCAAACAGCCATTGCAGAGCCTTGCCCTGACCTCAACATCATCAAAACCATGTATAAACCTAACCATCTGTAACGTTAAAACACGACCATTTGAACCCTAGCTTCCCTATTTTGCGTAAAGGGAAGAAGTTAGGTGTAGAGGGAAATACTAGTGGACCTAGTATAGAGCCCTGAGGGACACTGGGTCAAGCGAGTACAGGATTTAAGTAGTTAACGTTATACCTTAATTTAGGCCGGCGCGCTCGGCTCAAGGAATTCTGGGTACGATACTACAGGTTCAGGAGCCACTACCCAAGAAGAAATGGACAGAAGACAGAACATAGAAAGCGAAATAAGACACAAAATGGTTATCTAGACCTCCCAGTTTGAACAAAAAACCTGCCCCACTTAGGGCAATGGTACACGACTGATATAAAAGCCTCCATCTCGGTCTTCAGAAGGGATTAAGGAGACTAAATAACACAACAGGACAACGGACTGAAAAAGCTTGCCATTTTAAATCTGTTTACTACCAAGTGCTTGTGCGAGATAACCGGATTTCCACGGCGGTAAACACACTAAACTGACAACCAGATGGATGGCCTTGCGCATACAGACGCCGCAGTCACACATCGTTATACTGCTTTATTCTACAAGGAAGGCAATAAACATACAAATGACATCTCTGTGCTTTGTTCACTGGGGTCAGACAGTTGATGTGGTGGCAGGGTTTTAATCTAGATCGAATGCGCAGAGCTGCTGATGGTTTGATGGCTGATGGACAAACCTCATTACATGCATTTGGCTACTGACCCCCATTTGAAAATATTTTGTGCAAGGGATTCCCGGAAGAGAAGATTTGCCAACGTATTTCGAAAATAGATGACCTACAAGCTCACAACGCGTTGCATCATGTGAGCTTGTAAAAAAAACGAAATAGTGCCTATTTATACTTAGTTGCACACTGGTATCTTGCACAGGAAGTAGCAGATCTACAAGCTCACAACATGTTGCAGTGCCACCCGTTGTGAGCCTGTAGATCGGCTGTTTTTGGTGCACGATATGATAAACAACCAAATCAACTTTAAACGTTCCCATTTTGCTGGGGACCCCCTCAAAAAAAGACCACAGACCCCACTTTGAGAACCAGAGCTATACAGAACCAACCACTGTAAAGCGTTCTTTACGGAAAACTCACAAGGTTCTTTCTCTAGAACTAAATTGGAACTAAATTTCTCCCGGCATAAAACAAATCACAACATCACTTAACCATGTGAACCTCGACAATCGACACAATGTGCTAAAATTCACACTCCTCTGCTGTGCTCAGATGATGTGTGACAATATAAAACATATATATATTTGGTCTCAAGCAGGTCCTGGATTTACATTAAGAAGGCACACGTGAAGACAACAAGTACACCAGACAAACGTTCTACATGCATGGGGCGGAGTTGATCTTTCTTACAGGAAGACATGGGCTGCGCCTTAGGTCATTATATTCTGCTCCGTCCTAGCTGCTAGGAAAGGACATCTATATTAAGGTAGAAAGGTCGAGACTCGAGAGTTTGTAGATTTGTAGCTTGATTTGAGCACTTGTATGTCACACATAAACATTGAAATTTGCACTTGTAAATTGTCAGTTGAAGTCACAAAGTATAAACAATTATTGTGTAAATGTCGATCTACTGTACACGTTGTGTGAATATTCTTTAATGATTTTTTTCTTTCTGTGATTGAAATTAAGATTGCATGCGTGTGGATTACAGGTTACAGGTTCAAATTTCAGTGAGTTGAGTGCTCAAATCAAGTCTACAAGCTCTTTTTGAAGCATATCTACCATCATACACAGTAGATGTCCATTCCTTCAGTACACAACATACATAGTTAGTGAGGATAGAGGCGCTAGGACAGACGCAGCCACGGAAATTCATGCATCTTAAGATGGACGACAGTAATGACATGCAATGACTGAGTTCATCTGCAGCAGTTCCAGCAAGTAACTGATAACAGTGCGATGTCAACCTCTTACAAATAAATGGTTTGGAAGTTGCTGGTTTTTCCCAGGTCAAATGACCCAACTGTCTGTGAGAGTTCTACCTATTGTATACATACTGTAGATGCTTCTACCTTCAAAAGAATTGATGGAAATAGCAAAGTGCAAAAAAAATCTGAATTCTGCGAGTACATCCTATAGATCCATAGTAATAGAGGCAAAGAATTAAAAACAAAAAAACAATCCCAACGTGTACATGACCTACATTCTTTTACATGAACTACACATTGGCAAACAAAACTTAGCATACACAGATTCAGTCGGGCGTCGGTTTGCCCGACGCCCGATTCATACTTGATTTGTGCAACGGTGTCGAGCACCGAAAGTAACAGATGCACCTAAAATCTGTCTTAGGCTAATACTCCAAGAGTGCTCAGTCTGTTCTGCTGTTTATCCGTCCGGGTTTACTGAACCATCATGCAACTGTTCCCTGTGAAAACGACTACTGGAGTATTGAGGGGTACTGGAATCAGGAGAATCGTGAACCGTGGAACCAGGAGGTATACAAACTTATACTTTCAAAAATAAAATTAAAAAATGCTTACGTTTTGGACATACCTCCCCCTTCAGGACTGGTTCCGACTATATTGGAAATGTAAACCAAAACAAACAAACATGTTTCAGGTAATGGAAGGTTCTGGTAACCTGACCTACAGACTTTATTTTGGCTGAGCTGGTGGAGACGGAAGAGGACAGGACTCCAAACTGTCCCTCCAGACCTGAGCAGAGTTCTTACAATATTCATGTTCAAATCGGGCTCTTGGCTATTTTCGGTGCTTGACACAAAGCTCAAACCAAGTACAAATCAGGCTTCATTGTCTGCATTGAAGACACAGTTCATGCTAATGCCGAGCTGTGAGTGAGGTGTCTTTGTATAAATGGCCTCTACAACAGCATAATGTAACAAGAGTTATTTTGTGGCTGGTCCCTTAGAAGACGGGTCTTGTGCTGTGGAAAAACTAAATAACAGAAACCAGTAGCCACTAGGGGGAGCACAGAGCTAAAAGATGACTCCATATCTGCAACTGTTGGGTTTGGTTAAAACAGTGGCTCTGACACTTGTTTAATTCCAAGGACCCCCATAACTCAAGAGTTACAGACCATTAACGGTCCTTAAAGAACCATGGGTCCTTGGACCCCACTTTGAGCACCACTAGGTAAAAACATTGCACTGTGAGAACAAATGGTGTTCCTGTGGAAGGATGAAGACAGGTTTGATGGTGATGATTCATTGGTTGTATACAGTACTTTATCATGGCAAAGGTGAATCGTAGGACCCCCTCCCCCAACTTTGAAAATAAAGACAGTACGAGTCCTCCGAGGCTCCACAAAAAGTTAAGTGTCTTCGGTGGCTGTGACAGCCATGCTATTCCTATGGTTACAGGCGAGACATACAACGGCTCTACAATTAATTTGTGCATACCTCAAAGCCTTTCAGCTGTTGGGTTTTTGTAAGATTGTTATTTTTGTAAATTCTTTGAGTATCCTATGATATTTCAGGAATGTCTGTGTCTGTGTGTGTGTGTATGTTTGTCCGTGTGTGTACGGAGGGAGCTGCATGAATGCCACATGGCGCAAACGCCTCTAAAAAAACAATCCTAAACCAGTCACGTCCACGTTCGTAAAAAAGGCTAGTCTTTGGAAGAAATGTGCGGAGAGGTGGAGGGCAGCTTCAGTGGAGGTCCCGTCCCGTCCAAACCCTCTCTATTCTCTCCATGGGACACTCCATCCTTGGATCACTGGATCTTGTCAGGGTCGAGGTTGTCCAAGTCGATGTCGGGCGACACAACGCAGCACAGACACAGCTTCTGGGTGTACAGAGACATCTTGTCTACGGACCAAACCAAAAAGGGAGAAGAAGTTGAATGAGAAGACTCACAATTTTGTTTAACCACACCCCAAATTCCTGGGGGGAAAGTTTGCCAAAAATAGCTGATTTACAAGCTCACAACGCGTCGCAGTGTGACACGTTGTGAGCTTGTCTGTGGTGTTACTTAAAGCCTGTGTGTCACAGTCCTATTTCCTCCTTGATAATGATCCTTGGTTATTGTCGAAAGGCATGACCGAGACTATGTTTTGCACCCTGTCCGTCCGTCCGTCCGTCCGTCCATGGACAGATAATATCCGGCACCGTTGGCTTGATGGCAGCAAAACTGTGCACATATACTCCATGGATGCCAGAGCAGAACCTCTGCCCCAAATTATTTACATGGGCCTGTTATAGCGCCACCAGGAGGCCGATTTTTGCAAAACCCATTTTTTGACAGTACTCCTACAGATTTTGTCCAAACATCACGCAAATCGGTACACAGAATCTCTAGTCAGTAAATGAAACGGGTCTTTCAGATTTTTCATATTCCATCCTGATTGGCTAAGATTGGCTTCCAAAAATAGTACGTAACTATGGAATTAGCAACAAGAAAGAAAATAAACATTGTTGTGCGGATTATATTGATTCGAGAAAAAAAAAATCTACATTCTTTTGGCTACTTGCACAATTTATTTGTGACATGATTCAATGTTCCAAAGTCCAGTCTGTTTCTATTCACCCGTTTTGCTTGCAGATTAGAATGTGAAAATACACAGGCAAGACATCCTCGCACGTTAACCATATCAGGTGGTCTAGAGAAGTAATGCTGAGTCCTTAGACAAACAGAAAACAGAATAAGCACCAAAATCATGGCACTGTAAGAACAGCCAAAGACTGTTTTCTAGTGGCAACGTTCCGCATTAAGCTAATAGCATTATGTGCGTTTAGACCGTTTACTCCACGCGTGAATAACGTTCTCATGCTTTACAGTATATGCTCACTCTATAATCTTTATGCTACAGAAACCTGCATGTGTGCTGGATTTGAAGGCAGAAAGCTTAACTTTTGAAGGGCAACGACAACATAGTTTAGGTATGCTGGACAATGAGCCAGTGTTACAGTATACTGTAAGTCAGACACAGATTAGTCTGACTTATGTATGATTTGAAATTCCCTGACCCAATACTTACAAATATGTGTTGAAGTCCTGACTAAAAAACAGGCTCTATGCACAGCAGCCATATGGGAAAGAAATCGGGCCTCTTACTTACTTCCTTCAAAAGGTCTTACCAATACTAATTAAGGCTCTGTTTCATTTAGTGTAGCACAGTGGTTCTTGAACTTTTATTTCAAGAAACACCATAACTCTGAGAGCAAATGACTGTTCACTTAAAGTCTCTGCTAAAGGTGGAGGGTAAAGCATGAATGCAGTCTGACATGAGTGATATTCAGTCACATCCTGCATATTGGTTTAACGCTGAAATTACACAGTGAAAACTGTCCAAATTTATATCTGACAATTGGCACCAAAAAAAAGTCTGAATTATGTTTTTTAAAACCTGTAGTATTTATATTAGACAATTGGCAAAACCCCTGAAGTTTTTAGACTATGGTATTGATCTGACAATTGGCAAAAAGTCAGAAATTGGAATGTATGGAAATTGGGTTTATGCTACAACGTACTGCAATAGAATGAAGTTTTATGACTATAGTACTTTGCACAAATGGAACCAAATGGACCCTTACGGGTCCATTTGGTTCAATTTGTACACTCTCAGAGTTACGCATGCATAAGGGGCCATTTGGAACCCACTCAAGGAACCATGAGGGTCCCTGGACCACACTTTGAGACCCACTGGTGTAGCAGAGTGTTTTACAGTGAGCCAACACGCACAATATCAGCACCCTGACTCTATTTGACCAGAATAGAACAGAGCCTTAATGAATTAGAAGAGGGCAAGAGGCCCAATTTCTTTCCAATATGGCTGCTGTGCATTGAGCCTATTCCCACTGTCAAAATGTGTTGTGCAGTATGTGTGAAAAGACAGCAATAAGCAGTGGTCTACTACGGGACATCATAGAGACCATGCCTTATGCTAGGCGTTCCCAAACGTTTCGATTCCAAGAATGCCCAAATAGCTACAGTGTATAGCCTCTGGCTAAGGTTAAGTGCTTAACTGAACAAGCAAATGAAACGCCCAGGATTCGAACCACACAAACAAATCTTGAGTTTCAGAAACAAAAAAGACAAAATGGCCGGTGGTAACCCGACGGCGGTGACGTCATCTCACCCAGCAGTTTGCGCATGCAGGCCGGTCTGGAGCTGGGCGGCAGGTGGATGCAGATGTAGTAGACGGGCGCTCCGGACAGCGCCACGCCGATGCCCACCAGGGAGTTGATGGTGTCGCTGTAGAGCGGGACCACCACCAGGAACACGCTGCACAGGCAGTACATGATCGGGAAGAACAGCGACAGCTGCAGAGGAGGAGGGGGAGAGGAGGGGAAAGTTCGGGGTCAGTTGACTCTCAAACTTTTCAATTTCAAAGACCCACCGGTTTGTCAGTGTTGATTTCGTCGACTAAAAACGAAAAATGTTAGTCGAAAAAAAAATTCACTGACGAAAGCTAAATAAAAGGTAATTAAAAGCTAAGCTATGATGACTAAAACTATACTAACGATACTAAATATAAAAATAACAAATATATTGACAATTTCGTCAGCAAATAAAAACTAGACATGTTAGTGAGGGACTAGTGGAGAGGAGATCCAGTAGAACTAAAAGACAAGTCATTTTATGTTTGGTTGCGCTCGGATGCTGCCCTCTGAAAATAGCAGATCTACAAGCTCACAACGCGTCGCGAGCTTGTAGATCGGCTATTTTCAGCATACAAACCAAGTGTAAAATCAGCCATTATGACGCCATCAACACTTTTTGTGTTTTTTCGTAAATCAACGCCCCCAGTTGATCATACTACAGCTTCACACAAAAGCAAGTTCGAAAGCTCGTAAACACGACACAGCATCCTTCTTCCAATGTACCCCATCACCCCTTCTCTACACATGTCCAAACCTTGCCTCCCTTGCTTTATCCCCAAATCTTCTAACCTGGGCTGATCCTCTAATAATCCAGTGGCTCTCAACCCCAGTGTCCTTGAGGGGGTTCCAGGTGGTCCCCAGCTAAATGATGTTGAGTTGGTAACCAAATGGACCCTTATTAGATTTGTAATTCTTGAGACCCTTATGGGTCCATTTGGTTTCATTTTACGCTCTAAAGAGTTAAATTGTTATTATAAAATAATTGTTATTTTGATTGATGAACATTGGCCTGTTATCTCTCCTATGGTACCACATTAATACGGCATGAGAAATTGTGGACAAAATCGTATCCAACGATACGATAAATATTCTAAGTCTTGGATTGAGAGGTTAAATCTCATCAAACAGTGGTCGATGGCTCAAATGCCAAATACATAATGGGTTGAAAACCACTGCTCTAAACTCCAGTCCTTTCTGAGCTTGTCCCTCCTTGTCACTCCTAATGAGAACGGCAGCATCTTCAATTCTGCCACCTCCACCCCTGCCTCCTACAGTCCTTTCGTCAGTGCCACCGTTTCCAAGCCACACAGCATGGCTGTTCTCACTACCATTTTATACAGCTTCCCTCTCACTCTTGCCGGGTACCCTTCAGTCACAAATCACTCCTGACACTTTCCTCCATCCGTTCTACTCTGCCTGCACTCTTCCTTCACCTCTTTCCGTTTCACTGTCCTCTCCCTCAATCACACACATATCTAAACTACATTTCTGAACGGTTTCTACCAAGCTACAATGAGACTGTTGAACAAGGCATTGACACCGTCTGTCGCCAGACCGGACTACTTCCCCTTAGGTTGGTTTAGCCTCCCTATGTTGGTTCCATGTAGATTACATTCACACTTCCCTATGCCAATTCTACCTGGCATAGTTTCACCCGAGGTGGTTTTAACTACCGGTATGTGAAATATGTGGCTTTTACCTTTCCTGTTGCACAAACTGGTCTATTGAACAGCACCTTAAGTACTACACTGTCCCTGCTGTTACTTTTTTACCCCGCCTCATGGCGACTTGTTAGGTACTGTACACACCTGCACATTATGCTAATGTTCTAAACATCATGTACATACAGTACCTAGTACATACTCTATATGGATATATCTTTTTTTTAAATTATTTTACGCGTTTCTGCTTAATGTTTCTTTCTCTTTTCTCTTCTGCTCTCATTCTACCCCTGTCCTCTCACAGAATATGATTACTATGATGGAGTGCGCATGGAAATCATAATTTCACCCACTTCTTTACACCTGTAAACCGTGATGTGAAAATAATCTTCTATCTTACCCTTTATTTTATGCGTTTAATATCATTTAGAGAAGTTGTTAAAAAATCATGAAAAATCGGCCATTGAAAGATTATATAGTCTGTCGGGAATAACCCTCATATGTCCAAAACTGTTACTTTTCTGGATTAAAATTCAAAAATAGCAAAAGTAGCAGATCGACAAGCTCAAAACGCGTCGCTTCACGCTACGAGCTTCTAGATTTGCTACTTTTGATGGTTTTGTGTGATGCTGTAGTATGCTCAAGTAGGGCATTCATTTACGAAAAAACACAAAAAAGGTTGACATATGGAGATAAGAGGTTTCTGCCCGACAGCAACGATATCAAAAGGAACTTGTGTTTAATTGAAAAAGTTACACAGTACAACTGTGCTATAGATGGCGTGCGAGCGTACCTTGACAGGTCGGTGCATGTTGGGGGCTTTGAAGCGCAGGTATATCTGACTGCAGATGGACAGACCAATGAACAGCCAGTAGTTGAAACTGAAGTAGTTGATGAGCTTGAAGACGTCTCGCACGCACAGGTAGATCAGAGACATGACACCCTGGGAAATACACAAATACACAGAATGTAAGAACCATGTTCAGTACATGGCCATTTTACTTTCTACACATTCCAATTGTGCACTAAATTATGAAAAAAACGTATACAGTATGTATACAAAATATGTTTAACGCCCGGGATTCTAACCCTGTTTTCCCGTGCGGGAACGAACACTTAAGTCAAACGTCTTAACCAATAGTGTAAATGGGAATTTACACTATAGGCGAGGGGGGATGTTAGGCTTTTGGTGTTCAGGCAGTAGCTCTGAGCCAATCTACACATGCTCACAATATGTTACGTTCAGAAATACGTGCAGAATGAATTCCAAAAACATCATATAATTTAAACAGTAAGATCGGCAAACGGTACGAAATGCAAGCAACAAAGCTACAAAGTGGGGAGCTCATTATTCCACATTATACTCACATAAAGGCAATACGACAATGATGATTGTTACTTTACTTAAGGGCCATTTACTCCAAGCACGATACCGATGACAACTATAAACATTTTTTAAATTCTTCCAACTCAAACGGATGGCAGCGTCCACACCACAACTATAACGACAAGTGTAGTCGTGATTCTTATGAACGGTAGAAGCATTGACAGCCATTCAAATTCCCACGGACATCTGGGATGCTATCTGTCACTCGCAAAGTTTTGTTATTAATGTAGATGAGACTATTATGAACTGTCATTAGCTCAGGTAGGGCACAACTATCTCACCTCCTTGTAATCAATAATCAGAGTCAGATTATCCATATCTCCCATCGGATGCATCGTTCAGCACTCAGATCTCCCTCTTTGTGGGCTCTGACACCGCCAGACTGCGCAGCACGTTTGGCGACAGCGTTTACAGAGTGTATTGTACATCATGCTCACATAATTATCGTTATAGTTATCTAGTTATCGTGCTTAACACATTACCTACTATCCACGGTTCTACTCGTGAATCAAAATGTACCCCTTTACCTGCCACGGGCTCATTCACGGTTTAAACCGTGAATGTGTTTTTTCATTGATTTACTGTATATTACACTGTTGCGCAGCCTGTGCGTTAATATTGGACCTGTAGATGAAGGGGTTAACCGAAAAAACACGTGATCAGTCAGCTGATCACAAACAGCTGTTTGCCCAAATGTGACAAAATGGAGACGGTAGTGCAGCATCGGCCATTGCGCCCAAACATTTGAGAGAGACAGAGAGTGACGGTGATCGGAGTGAAAAGAGTGGGGGTTGGTAACAGCAATAGAGTTAAAATTATTTTTGAGACAGGTCAGTGAGTGTGTGAGACAGTTTGTGAGTCAGTTAGTGATTGAGAGAGTGTGTGTGTGTGTGTGTGTGTGTGTGAGAGTGTGTTAGAAAGTGTGAGCGTTTGAGTGTCTTTAGTTTAGTTTTAGTTTTTTAGTTTTTAGTTTTATTTCAGTCGAGAGAAGAGAGGAGAAGAGAGGATCAGAGAGGAGAGGAGAGGAGAGGAGAGGAGAGGAGAGGAGATCATTTGGTGTAGTGTGGTCGGAGAGAGAGGAGAAAAGCTTGTAGTTATCGGGGAGAAGAGGAGAGATCATTTGGTGTGGTCGGAGAGCGGAGCAGAGAGGAGAGGAGAGGTCAGTTATAGTGATCGGGAGAGGAGAAGAAAAGAAAAGAGGAGATCAGATATAGCGTAGTATAAGATAATACTGTCTCTCTCTGTGATAATATGAGGGCAAAAAAAAACTCAAACAGGGGCGCCAAACAAGTGACCGGTTCGCTACGCCAGCAGACACTGTTGGAGTCGTTGATGACTCGGGCTACTGGGGCACAACCAGCGCCGCTTGTGGACGATAAGAAGCGGTTACGCCAGTTACTGGGATTGGGCCCATCTACTCCGGTGGACGGGGAGGACGAGCAACAGTTAGTGGGGGCGACCTCTACTACGCCCGCAACGGGCCCATCTACTCCGGTGGACGGGGAGGACGAGCAACAGTTAGTGGGGGCGACCTCTACTACGGCCGCAGCGGGCCCATCTACTGCCGCGGTACCGACCGATGGTGTTCGTCGGAGCGGCAGGACCCGTCCGGAGCCCGGAGCTCACTTCAGCAGTGGTAAGATTATTTTTTATTGTGTGTGTTTGGTGGACTAGACACGAGAAGTTGTTGCCAGGTCTGCTTATAAGTTATAAGAGACACACACACACACACACACACACACACACACACACACACACACACACACACACACACACACACACACACACACACACACACACACACACACACACACACACACACACACACACACACACACACACACACACACACACACACACAGAGTAGCATGGGGACACCGTCTCTGATTATGATGTTAGCCTATATATTTACTGTGCTGGTGAGTGATGCCTCATAAAAATAGCAGATCCACAAGCTTGTGAGCTTGTAGATGGCTGCTATTTTTATTCTTTTTTTTTGTAGGGGGATGCAGGTGCACAAAGCACTCTCCTCTGACCTTGTCTATAAAAATAGCAGATCTACAAGCTCGTTGTGAGTTTGTAGATCTGCTATTTTTATGGGGGAGTAGGCAGGTGTGCTTTATTGTAAGTCACTCTGTCTGGATAAGAGTGTTTGCTAAATACCTAAATTGATTTGATCTTCATAATATTTACCAAGTATTTGATATTTCATTTCAGACTTTGACATGGTTGAGGATGTGGAGGATGGCCGGACAACCCTGGCCAGACCATCTAGCAGAGGTAAGAACTTTTTCTGTATGACACTTGTACACAGGAATACAAAATTGCTAAAACCCCACAGAACAATGGTACATGTAGCCTATATATTTACCATGCATGTGTGTGGTGCCATAAAAAATGTCCAGTTCATGTCAACAAACCTTTTCAAAATCCTCTTTGATCTGAATTGGACTGACAGTAGATTCACACACAACATGGGGACACAGTCTGATTATGAAGGATGATAATGTAGCCTACAGTATATATTTACTATGTTCTATTGTGTGATGCCTTATACAATTGCTAAAACCCCACAAAACAATGGTACATGTAGGCTATATATTTATCATGCATGTGTGTGGTGCCATAACAAATAGCAGATCTACAAGCTCGTTGTGAGTTTGTAGATCTGCTCTTTTTATTCTTTTTTTTTGGAGGGGGATGCATGTGCACACAGCCCCCCTGTGTGTTGATCTGAATTGGACTGACTATAGATTCACACACAACACTGTAGCACCACCAACACACTCTGTCTGATTATGAATGATGATAATGTAGGCTATATATTTACTATGTTCTATTGTCGGATGCCTTATAAAAATAGCAGATCTACAAGCTCTTTGTGAGTTTGTAGATCTGCTATTTTTAGTCGCTCTGTCTGGATACGAGTGTTTGCTAAAAGTCTAAATTGGTATTTTGTGTATGTATATTTACAGCTATCCGACAGCCCTGCCGACTTTCTACAGCTACTCCTGCCTGATGTTCTGCTCCAGGAGATATGCAACCAAACCAACTCATATGCTAAGCAGAGACTTTCAGAGAAGCCACATGCCAGAGGAAAGCGTTGGACAGCATTGACCGTTGTAGAGCTGAAGCGTTTCCTGGGGCTGCTGTTTCTGTCTGGGCTTGTTTCCAAACCTGAGCTTTCACACTACTGGTCAACCGATGAGAACCTAGTAACACCGTTCTTCGGCAGGACCATGAGCAGGAACCGCTTCCAGTTGATTTGGAGCAATCTTCACTTCAATGACACTCCTTCTAAAGACCCGATAAGTATGGCATCAAATCTTATATGCTCTGTGACTCAACGACCGGCTATCTTCACAACATGAAGCCAGACTGTGGCATCAAGTGTTCCATCCCGGATACCGTCACCTACCTGCTAGGAGGCCTTGCAGGTGAAGGATACCGATTGTGGATGGACAACCTCTACAATAGCAATCTCTACAATATAACCCTGTAACAATTGAGCACACACACACACACACACCCCCACACACACACACACACACACACACACACACACACACACACACACTCTCTCTCTTTATTACTTTGAAAAGAAAGACTTTGAGCTGTGTTGCACTTGATATGCCATGTGATAAAATGTGTTCAAAAGCAGTTTTTTTAAAATAAAGTATTGTTTACATGACTGATGTCAATGAAGGCGAAAAATAAACGTCAAAGACTTGAAATCATTTTTTATGTCTAAACGTGTTTCTTTCACTAAAACTCTGAATCCAAGAGAAAGCTGTATGCAACTACCTCTAGCTAAAAAACAGAACATGCTATAAACTTACTTTTTTTCCCAGATGAAAGAAGAGATTCTAAGCTTTATTTTGAGATATTCCATGTGTTCATAGTCCTAGCACAAAACATTCTGTGTGTCCCCAAAGATTTTTATGACTCTAAACGTGTTTATTTTACTAAATCGCTTATATCTCTGAATCTAAAGCAGTTTATTTTTATTTTTTATAAAGTATTGTTTACATGACTGATGTCAATGAAGGCAAAAAATAAACGTCAAAGACTTGAAATCATTTTTTATGTCTAAACGTGTTTCTTTCACTAAAACTCTGAATCCAAGAACAAAGGACAGTTTTTGGTGAAAACAAGCTGTATTCAACTACCTCTAGCTAAAAAACAGAACATGCTATAAACTCACTTTTTCTTTCAGATGAAAGAAGAGATTCTAAGCTTTATTTTGAGATATTCCATGTGTTCATAGTCCTAGCACAAAATGTTCTGTGTGTCCTCAAAGATTTTTATGACTCTAAACGTGTTTATTTTACTAAATCGCTTATATCTCTGAATCTAAGAAAAAAAATGTCATTTTTTGGTGAAAGCAAGCTGTATTCAACTACCTCTAGCTAAAGAACAGAACATGCTAGAAACTCACTTTTTCTTTCAGATGAAAGAAGAGATTCTAAGCTTTATTTTGAGATATTCTATGTGTTCATAGTCATAGCACAAAATGTCCTGTGTGTCCTCAAATATTAGTCAGAATGGTCAAAATCCCTGGCACTGAGGGAACCTTTTCTGAAAAACCCCTCTGGCAGGGAATGTGTTAAACAGAGATGCAACAACGGAACCATAGATGGTCCAATTATCAGCCCCAAAGAGATGAATACATTTTAGATCAAAATTACATAATGGGCCGTCTCTCAGAACAGTTTACATAATGGGCCATCTCTCAGAACAGTTACATAATGGGTCATCTCTCAGAACAAGACAAGAGCTGTCAGTTACAAGCAGGGTTTGTACCCACAGGTGTTTTTCCCCCATTCATATTAACTGTTTGCCTGCCACCGACAAGACTTCTTCTAAGGCCTGTCGTCGTTGAGAAACACAAGATTTTGTGTCGTCAGTTTTCCACCACATGGCACTGTTGTCAACCGTATGAATAATGCTTTCACTGCCAGGTGAAGTCAGACCCGGAATTGACCCGGAAGTAAAAAATCACACCCTGTGTGAAGAGAGTGGTGCCTTTGATGAGCCCCGTATTGACCCCGTATTGATGTTGTCATCGATGTTTGTTTATTGGACAGACATACATATATACATACGGACACACGGACAAAGCCAGATATAGGAGTGGTTGGCACCACTCAAAAACAAGACCAGGAGACCTGGTTCTGCCAGACCCGGCAGATGCCCAAGTGTCTATGCCCATGTATGGACGAAAGGGGGACAGACTTTTAAAAGCCGGACTTCACATGACGTGTCAGCCTGTGTATGCCCATATATGGACGAAAGGGGGACAGACTTTTATGGCTGGGGCCTAAGGACAAAGGGGGCATGCCCATGTATGGAGAAAACAGGTACAAAGCCTCATGTAAGCCAGACCCCTTGGGTCTGGCAAAAAAACGGCTTGTTTGTTTATTTCTATGGAAGAATGTCAATATCTCCGTTCCTCTTGCTTTACGGCAAAAACAAGCTGGATTCAAACGGCCACAGCTGTGCAAGGGATTACCCCGTGCGGATACTTTTTTTCCCCCTCTACTACGACAACCCTGTGCGTGCAATGAGGCGATGTCCGTGAGGACGGAGGTCACAGAGAAAATTCCATGATTTTTCAAAAGGTGCAAGTAAAATCGCTCTTTTTCTCTGGCAGTGGTGGCACACTATTACACTATCACTCTGGCAGTCAAAGAGTTAACCATCTTTCACCTTTCAAGCCGGCACAGCATCAGTGTCAAATTAGTTGTTGCTATATATACTGTATATAGCAACATTAATTAAAATGTATTTTTGAATACAGATTTGAAGTTTATTTCAGGTTAGGATTTGGAAGCCGTTTTTTAGAATCGGCCTCAGGTCTAAATGGGTTAACCCCTTAAAACAGAGACTGAATTGGCTCTGTACATGGACCACCTTTTTTCAGTCTACACCAAATAGCCGATCTACAAGCTCACAATGAGTCTCCTCTGCAATTTCTGGCTAATGTCCCCCCTTAGAATATGGATGCTGGGGGTCCATGTGGTTAAAGTTGTAAAAACTGTGTATGGGGTGCACGGTTCAGGCAGAAATAGTTGCTGAGGAAGGCCTGTGGGCCCAAACGTCCGTCATTTGAGCTGCTGCTGGGGGTGAAAGACTATAATAAACAAGATATCCTAAATGGATTAAAGGGAGTGCTGGTATTCCTTTCTGAGAAACTAAAGTTGTAGAAACACCACTGGTTGGAGAAAACAATGTCGCCAGATTCAGGAAGAAAAGAACACGGAAAACAAGTGGAGATTAAAAACACCCACACCACGTAACCAGGTTAAGCCGTTCAGACCTGAGGCCGATTCTACAAAATGCCTTCTAAATCCTAACAGTTTTCTGAAAAAAACGTATGTTGCTATATCAGTGGTGCTCCAACTTTTTCATGTCAAGGACCCCCACAATTATATGCATTTCGTCGTGGACCCCCATCTCAAGATATGTTGCTCCAGGGACCCCCTGAAGCAAAGATTTGAGTTTTGTTCGCTTTAAAAAATATATATATTCAAAGATTTGCACAAACTTTCTTTGATTTAAATGAGCTTGTATATCTGCTATTTTTTTAACAGACAAAGTATAAAATAATGGTTAAAGTGGTTACACAGATGCTTTCCCGGTTTAAATGGGTTAATACCCAACACAACAGCACCAGTAAACACTTTGCTGACTGCTTGCCAGAGACCCGATTAGCCTGTGGGGTTACCGGTGAGTGTGTTTACGTGAACGCACATTCCATCATAGAGGGAAATAAAAGTATTTTGTCACTGCCGGGTTATGTCCAAAACTGTTCCTTTTTTGATTATTATCCCAAAAAAAAAAACACATTTTAAAATAGTGAAAATATAGCCGATCTACAAGCTCACAAGTCTATAGATAGAAAAAAAGAAATCACAACAATGTTATTATTTAGGAAAACGCCAACGTGGGATTATACACAAAAAAGCCAAAGCTTGTTTCCATTGTGGTCCACCTTGAGACATGGTTGAAACAGGTTGTATGCACAACAAACAACCATGAAACAAAGACAAATAAATCCTTATATATAAAGTTGGGAGCAACACATATAGGACAAAAGGTACCCTTAGAGAAGAATCCAATGCAGAATGGGCTATCCAACTATGACCAGTTAGTGTTAAGATGGAGCCATGATTTGTGGTAATTTCTAAATCTTGAAAGAGAATTTATGGATTTCAGAGTAGTGGCTGTGTGATAAAACGCATTATGAGCTCATATAGATATGCCATTTTCACTACTTTTGTGCCACTCTCTTGTATGACAAAGTAGGGCATGTATGGAAAATCGTAGTAAAAAGTTGAAGATGAGGTACTAACGTTGAAGAGCAGGGCTGGGATGGGGGTGAAGCACTTGACGTGGATCATGGACAACATGTTGGGCAGGTGGCCCTCCCGAGAACCCACGAAGAACAACCTGGGAGAAGAGAAACAATGGCAATACAAGAAAGTTGCATCTACTGTACACATATGCCCAGTGGTGAGCTGTGGATTTTTGAACTAAGGGTACTGTATTTTATGACGTCACGCGCGCGCGTGTGTGTGCACATAGCCACTCAGCTCAGTGCTAGTTGAAATACTGTATTCAACATGTGATTATTAATGTAATCATATGTATTATTATTTTGTTGTATTGTTGCATTGTTAATTTGTTGTTTTTATTTTTGTTTCAAATTAATTATTTTATTTTCCTTTTAATTTTATATAAAAGCCCTTTACATAGACTCACCCACACATAAGTAGGCCTACTTAAAATAATCAGACAACTTGTCTTTGCCTTGTCTCAGAGAACTGGGTCCTCTGCTAAGCGATCCCCTTCACACCTTGCAGTGCAGAGATGTTGTCTGTCATTGTGAGAGGAATGTAACACATTCAATTCAAGTCCGTGTCTTTTCTCGAGTAGCCTAATGTTATGCAAAGCAGCCAGGTAGACGCTATTGAGAATGGCTCGCCACTGACGGCACGAACCTTGAGAGGCTATTGTTTTTAAACTTTAAGGCGTTAAAGACCGCCGCTGACGGTGCGTGCACGCGCGCCCCCAGCTCCCACAGTGTCAGAACTAAGGGTACGCCGTACCCCCCCGTACCCCCTACAGCTCAACCCTGCATATGCCTAATTTATACTCTGAATATAGCAGATATATCTACAAGCTTAGTTTAGCATCTAGCAGAGTTTCCCCAAACTTTTTCAGCTCGAGACCCTAAAGATACATCGGGTGTCTCCCCAAACGTACAAAAATACATTATGAATTAACCACCCAAGCCCTATTTAAAGGCCAGTCCACACCAATGCAACTCATAGCAACATGCAACTACTTGCAACCATTATCCCCAATGGCAGTAGCAAGGAGTTGCATTGGTTTGGTCTGGCCTTTAGTGAAAGTAGCAGATCTTACATAGCTCACAACATGTCGTGATGCAATGCGTTGTGACCTTGTAGTTTTGCTATTTACACTATTTCTTAAAACGTTTCTTTTTTTTTTTTTAATGTATGGATCTTTTTCCTTTTTGAATTTCTTAAAATTATTTTGAAAAATGTGTAGTTTTTTTCTTTTAATACCTTTACTAGAAGGATAAACCCCTTGAATCATCTCGAATCATCTCGTTTTCAAGGAAATCAAAAAAAATACACAAAACCTTACTCATGACCAATAAAAAGGCTTTGGCTTTGAGACCCAAAAGTGGGTCTAATATAGAGATACTGTATCAAATACAGACATTTGGTTCATAAATATCGTGGTCAAAGTTCATATGTGCGTACTGACCTGGATGCAGCGATGATGGAGGAGTTGAGTCCTCCGTAACAGGAGATGGCCACTGACAGAGGAATGAACCAGCGAGCCCAGCCCAGCACATCATCAGCAAAGGTCTGCAAACACATTCACAGACATTTAAATGACCTCTCTTACTTCTGATGTCATTTTAAAATCACTTAAACCCTATATAC
This sequence comes from Gymnoscopelus microlampas, assembly GCF_963454915.1. NCBI lineage: Eukaryota > Metazoa > Chordata > Actinopteri > Myctophiformes > Myctophidae > Gymnoscopelus > Gymnoscopelus microlampas. The sequence continues at coordinate 11,649,469 of NC_139952.1, read as the reverse complement.
TTAGTTGATCGGTGTCCCTCAGGGCTCCATAATAGCCACCCAGTGTTTTCGCTCTACACTGAATATATTTCGCAGGAAAAAATACGATCTCCTGCTCAGGACGAATCACAGTGCGGCGCATTGCGAGCTGCCATTTTCTTGTAGATGTGACATGTAGATCTGCAATTTTTTCTATCTCTTGTAGATCTCTAGTAGATCGGCCATGGGGCGGCAGTGGTTCAGGGCCGGATGGGAACCGCAAGGTTCCCAGTTCGATCCCGGGCTCCCCCAGAGTTAGTGTCGAAGTGTCCTGGAGCAAGACGCTGAACCCCTAATTGCTCCCGATGAGCAGGTTGGTGCCTTGCATGGCTTCCTGCGCCATCGGTGTATGAATGGGTGAATGTAATGCACAAACTATGTAAAGCGCTATATAAAAGGCACCATTTACCATGAGCGTGTAGATCTTCAATTTGTCAATCTCGTGTAGGTCTCTTGTAGAGCCGCCGTGAGCTTGTAGACCTCCTATGTTATTAAGGGCAGTGGGCCCTTAATAACATTCGCGGCGAAAAATTGCCGATCCACAAGCTCACACAGCGTCGCGGTGGGAGCTTGTAGTTCGGCTGTTTTTCGCCGGCGCGACACCACCAGTACGCCGGAGCACAAATCGAGCTTAATCCTCGGCTCGCAGCAGGGCTCCTTAATAGCCTTCATCTAAACCGCTTGTTCCTACGGGGAGGAACGCTAACCATCCTTATCCTCATCCTGTGTTCCTGCTGTCAGAGCCCAGACCCGCCAGGGGAGACTTCCTCCCTCCTTGACAGGGAGAGGCGACCTTTCAGCCCCGGAGGGGCCAGACGACGACAGGGGACAAAACCGGAGTCTCGTCTGACAGCCAGAACACCGGAAGAAAGACCTCTCCAGTTTGATATGGTCTCTGTCGGGGGTGGGAAACCTCATATGTCCAAAACTGTTACTTTTCAAGAATCAAATTTAAGTAGCAAAAAAGCAGCAGATCTACAAGCTCAAAACGCGTCGCTTCGCGTCGCGTTTTGAGCTTGTAGATCTGCTGCTTTTGATGCTTTTATGTGACACTGTAGTATGATCAAGTAGGGCGTTGATTTATTTTAAAAAAACATTAAAAAGTTAGAATATGGAGATGGGAGGTTTCTGCCCAACAGCGACGATAAACATTAGGTCACATACCCCCATTTATTTTATAAATCTCTGGGACCCTAATTTACACTGACAAAAAGACGACAGCGGTCACCGCTATTCCCCCCCCCCGCGGCACAGCGGAAGCCGGCCGTCACTTGACTCATTAACCGGAGTTAAGCCTTCCATCCACATGTCAACACCGCTTTGAAGGTCACTTCTCAGACGGCCGTGAGAATACAAGACTGACCGCCATGCCTCAGCAAGGAACGTTAGAGGTATTTTATTTAAGACCGCTTCAGGTTAGAATGGTGAAGAATGAGAGAAAATGTTAGGCTACCGTCAGGAATCTTGTAATTTTAAAGGGGCAAGGCCACTTGGCCTTTTTTTGGGGGGCAAAAATGTAAAATGCCAGGGAAGGAAGTCCATTAAATAAAACAATGATCTTAATTCCACAGAAATAATTAATAAAATGTAAGGGTTAAGGATGATTTTATTTGTAACATATAGTATAACTATCAGTGAAATATATTTGTGAGAAAGAAAAAAAAAATTGTACAAAATAATTGACAAATGTACAATATTTGTACAAACTCCAGCGTCAAACGTTCATAATGCTCTGGACTAGTCAGAGCCACTGGACTTGTTTGAAGATGGGGATGAGAGACGGGGGAGAGGGGGGGCGTTAACAATTCAGAATCTCAACAAAAGACACTGGTGTTTAAAAAACTGTATTGACAGGCAAGCGGCAGAGGAGAAAAAGTGGAATCAGCTGGGCATCGAGGCCATGGCCATGGCCTTCATGGCCTCCATGAAATTCCTGCCCTGGCTACTATACAGTTAAGTCATGATGTTCTATAAGAGATTCACGGATCAATAACGTCAATAAGGACAACAATGGCATTGCAAGGCAAAGGAATCATCGGCAGTGTCTTGCAGACATTCAGTCTGGCAGTTCTTGCACTAACTAGCCAAACATTGTGTGTGATTGGACAGATCCTCAATGCGCTCGTGATTTATATTGTTTTATTTGCGTAGTCTAGTCTGCTACATACAGTTTTGAAGAAAGGCTGTCTGAGGAGGTTAGGAGGTACAAACCTATATTATCCCTCTCTGGGGGAATACAAACACAACCAGAACGCAATTAACCCATTTAAGACCTGGAACGCATCTGTGTCATTTTTTGATTTGAGCTAAAAAGCATTATTTTACACTTTGGCTATTCAAAAATAGCAAATCTACAAGCTCATAGCGCGGCACCGAGTGCCGCGCTATGAGCTTGTAGATCTGCTATTTTTGAAAAATTGAGAAAATGTGCAAATTCATTTATTTATATTCTTTTAAAGGGTTTTTAACTCAAATATTTTCTTCTGGAGGTCCCTGGAAGGAAATATTTTGAAATGGGGGGTCGGCGGGCAAATACATTTTGGGGGTCCTTGACATAAAAAAGTTTGAGAAGCACTGATATAGAAACATACGTTTTTCAGAAAACCTTTTTAGATTTAGAAGACATTAGTAAGAATCTGCCTCAGGTCTTAATGGGTTAAATGAATGGCTGTAGTACGCCCTTTGTCCACTGTGACGTAATTATCTCAAAGATTTCACAGTTTGTGGCGACAGACAAAGCACATGGGAGGTTGATGTTAGCAAGTCAGTTGTGGGTCTAACGTTCAGCACCCAGAGTGGAGCCGCAGCGAGTATCGCCCCAAAGTTCCCCGAACTTTCTTCGGTTTGGGAAGCCCTGCCAGCCCGAGCCACAACACAGACAGGCATTTACACATTTATGACGGGATGCTCACCACGGCCACCGCCTCGCTGGCCAGCACGGTGTCGGCGTCCATGACGACGTAGTAGGCCACGTTGGTGAGGATGTAGATGATGGTGACGATGGGCATGGAGATGGCGATGGACAGGGGCAGGTTCCTGCACAGGAAGAACAGCAGAAGAACAAAAAAAAAAGACTCAGCAGAGAAAAACAAAACAACTATCACAGGGATTCTGCGTGACGCTGTAGTATGATCAAGCAGGACGTTAATGCTATTCAGACAAAAAGTCTGAATATGGAGAGAAGAGGTTTCTGCCCAACAGCTGTTGATTTGTTCAAAAGACGAATTCACTAATTGACTGGTGGTGAGAAACAGAACGGTGCCGTTCTTACCTCTCTGGGTTCTTGAGCTCCTCTGTGATGAAGTTGAGCGTGTCCCAGCCAGAGTAGGAGTACAGCGCCGAGTACAGAGCCAGAGCCATGTCGCCCGGGTTCAGCTTGGACCCTTTGAACGAGTCCTCAAAGTTCTGGTTGTGGCCTAGGAAACACACGCACGCATACACACCAAGAAGAGTTTTAAAACAAGTTCAGTTCCCCACACAGGCCTCTGTTTAGAGACAAGTGTGTGAGTTATGGGTGTTCATGGGCAGTGCTGGAAAGTAACTAAGTACATGTACTCAAGTACTGTATTCAAGTCAAATTTTGAGGTATTTGTACTTTACTCGATACTTGTAACAGAGTATTTTTTACATTGCAGTATTGATACTTTTACTCAGTAAAAAAATGTGAGTACTTCCACCGCCGTTCATGGGTTGTGTGGGGTGTAGGAAATCATAGTGAACTGCCACAATCATGAATTATTAAGTTGACCATTAATTGTCCTACAAATAATTGCGATTAAAGTGATGTTCAGGGACCCCCGGCAGCCCGTGAGGAGGTTCCAGGGGGGGGTCCACAACAAAATGAGGAATAGTTGAATTTCACTATTATTTCACAAGCTAGAAGTTAAACTCAATGAGAGAATGAATACGAATGACTATTCAGCTCATAGGTTACACTCTCTCCACCTACAGTATAAACAGTTGTAGAATGATGTACTAAATCTAATCTAATCTAAATCACAACATATTTTTTCTTGTTTGAGAACCACTGCTTGAAGTAGGATTGAACAGTTGTGGTTGCAGACAGACAGACGTTCTCACCTTGTCCCAGCCGGACCATGCCAGCCACGATGATGACAATGAGAGCAAACACCTTGGCCACGGTGGAGACCACCTGCAGGATGGCCCCCCACTTCACCTTCATACAGTTCACAACCGTCAACAGACCTGAGACACACACACACACACACACACACACACACACACACACACACACACACACACGTATGTTAACAACATGACAGCATTTGACTAATGATACATCTACAGTACAGTGTACTACTTACAGGATGTGTTTGAGTTGAACATAATGATATTTACATATACAGTATTGAGTTAACATTGTTTATAAAGGGTCACACGGTGCTTCAAGAATCACCTTGACGCTGGTTTACAGGTGTAAAAATGGGTGAAATATTTTTTTGCTCAAGCTCAAATTTAGATTTTTTAGAAAGTTAGAAAGAAAGAAAAAGGAGGGGGGAGAGGGACAACAGGGAGAAAAATCCAACGGTAAAGAAGCATTGTCAAAGAGAACAAAACAAAACAAAAGATATCATACACATAGCATAAGACCAGCAGATACAGTACGTACATGAGAGTAACCACTTAAACCCTTCATTATTACTTAAACAGAACAGAGTTGGTTCAGTACTGGTTCTATACACCAAACCATTTTGCCGAAAATAGCATTTCGGCGAAAGTTTCCCCCAGAATAGGGATGCTCGGCCTCAATAAGTGGTAGCAAAAATGTAACGCAAAGCGGGATTAGATTAGCCTCTAGGCTAGCCTCTTGGCACCGGGTGAAAAAAATGGGTTACAAAAATCGCGGGATAAAAATTTAGATTAAAAAAAAAATAGCCTCTAGGCTAGAACACATGAAGCAGGTGAGCCCTACATGCTTTGTTGTTCCAGCGAAACAGGCTGAACCAGTTATCAGATGTGTCGACAGTTGACAGTTAGCCAACAGTCTGTACGTATGACCTACTAACACACATGCTGATAAACGCCACGTGTCCCTTTTCGTCTTCATCGGTAGTTTTGCAGGGGAGGGGCCCTGTCCAAAACATCTCAGCCGTTTTTATCAAGTTGTGGGAGCTCTTATTGGTGTAAAAACTACAATACATGGTTTTAGGAAGAAGTCTTAAGAAGCTACTATATCATGGACTGGCCCATTGAACTGTTGAAAATTAATCTTGCGTGCGTTTCATCTGTATGAAGTTGCATCCCTATTCTGGGATGCTAGGGATAGACTAACATTTGGGGAAAAAAATTGCAGGAGGCCCGGACCGCTGGCCTAAGGGTCTTGGCACTTAGGCTCTAATGCTTTCCCGACGACCTTTGCTGCGTGTCTCTCCCCGTCTCTCTCTCTCCCCCTCTTTCCTGTCAGTCTTCAGTTGAACTATCAATAAGGCAGAAAAGGCTAAAAAAAAAAATTTGTTGTTGCTGGAAACAGCGGATCTACAAGCTCACAACGCATCGTGCGCAATGCGTTGCGAGCTTGTAGATCAGCTATTTTCAGTCAAGAAATGTGGTGTAGAGGGGGAAAAGAATTAGGGGACGAAGTATAGACCCCTGAGGGACCCCAGTCAGCGAAGTATAGGGTTTAGGTGGTTAAGGATTTTTTTATAACCACAAGTTAGCCAGACAATGTAGTTTTATAATACTATGTTATCCTTATGAAACTAAATCTATCCGTCTATAAGTTCCACAAACCATACATGTGATTTGCATGTGTGTCTATCCTTTGCATATCTCGAGAACTATTCAACCAATCACACAATCACATTTGGCGTGTGTATTACTGATCCCCACTGGGGGGGGGAATGCAGAGCCGAGTGTGTCGATGCAAAGACGCATGGCTTAAAGCAAAATAAAATGTCACAACTGAAGAAAAAAAAATCATTTGTATATGGACAAGTTCTAACGTGCAATTTGTGAAACAGTGTGAAAGTAGCCCCCACACTAGCGCTGTTCCCTAAACAATTAACACAATATATAAAATGATTATGTTTTAGTAACATAGTTCTTGCTGTTCTACATACTGCCAACCAGGTAAAGAAATCACAGATTGAGGCTTTTATATGAAATATCCAAGACTATTAAGATTTTTATGGAAGATGCTTCTGAACATATTGCTAGTTTGACCACTTGCTCCAATCTTAAAATAATAACCGAAAATAGCCCATGCAGTACCTACAAGCTCTCATTGCGCATTGAGAGCTTGTAGATTGTAGCTATTTTCGCTGCGCAACATGCTTCCATAGAAGACATGCATGGCTTCTACGGAATCCAAATGACTGAAATCAGTGGTGGCGACTGAGAACTTTAATCCATAAAAGATGCAAATACACACAGATTCACATCGGGCATCGCCCGCCAATGACGTGACTGATGCAAATTACTGCACGCCCGTCAACCGCAAATGATGGAACGCGAGTGCCGGGTGTCGCCTGTGAATTATGCAATATGGAGCAACACAAATACCACAAAAGTGTGGAGTCCAACAATGGCAGTGGTTATCCAGAACGGACCGGCTCCCAACAGGCCTGCAGGCCTTCACTACTGTTAAATAATTCAGCACTAGATGTTCAGGGTAAATCTTCACCACCCCTTCTGATGCATCTTAGTCTGGCTGCACACACGTGCTGTGTGAACTGCTCTACTGAATCGTCTCTGTCGGGTGGAAACCTCATATATCCAAACCTGTGACTTTTCAGGATTCAAATATAGCAAAAACAGCAGTCTTACAAGCTCAAAACGAGACGCTTTGCTTCGCATTTCGAGCTTGCGGATCTGCTACTTTTGATGCCTTTGTGTGACGCTGTAGTATGATCAAGTAGGGCGTTAATTTAAGAAAAAACTAAAAACGTTAAAGTAGGGAGATGCTGTAGGTTTCTGCCCGACAGCAACGAAATGTTTCGACGAAATGCTGGTGATTATACAATCAAACGGGGAGGGAGAGAGACAGAGACGATACAGTTGATGAACATGGAGGTAACAGGGCAGACAAAGGGGAGTAATTAACAGCCTGTCTACAACATTGAGAAGACAAATGGGGAACATTGAGAGAGCTCTGCTTCTGGTTGTGTCTGCTATAAAAGCTTGGCCGGGTTCCCTGCAGTTACCTGATGGGCCATTACTCTGTCTGAATTTAATAACTCCCTCAGTAAAAGAGTGTAATACCAGCACACTGCTGGCAGCGCCACAATGGAAATGCATATGGTCGAAGTCGGGAGATAACCTTGCATGTCCAAAACCAGTGGTGTAAAGTAACTTAAGTACAGTTAGTCAAGGACTGTACTTAAGTACAATTTTGAGGTACTTTTACTTTACTTAAGTATTTCCAATCGTCTATACTTTTACTTCTACTCCACTAAATCTCAGAGACAAATATTGTACTTTTACTCCACTACAATTATTTGAAAACTTTTGTTACTTTGCAGATATACATTAACCACTTTAGCCCTATTTCATACCTAGGCTATTTGAAAATAGCAGATCTACAAGCTCACAACGCGCCGCATCGCGATGCGTTGTGAGCTTGTAGATCTACCATTTTCAAACATTTTAGCACTTTTACTTTTGGTACTTTAAGCACATTTGATGCCAATACTTGTGTACTTTTACTCAAGTAACATTTTGAAAACAGGCCTTTTACTTGTAACAGAGTATTTCTACATTGCAGTATTGATACTTTTACTTAAGTAAAACAGTACATGTACAACTGCAGTACAAAGCTCACCATTAAAAATGGATAAAAGTAGTATCCAGGCAGACACGCTAAGCTTTAATATGTGTACATGGATTTACGGGATCACGTTGGGCAAAAACGCCTCGATTTTGGCGCAGGATCTTGAGTCAAAGTCACGCTACTTGCAAAGCACCACGGACATAAAAGGCAAGAGGGTAACCTATGGATTTAAATATCCTCCAGTGTATACAGTCCAGGCATCAAACACGATTAAGAGAGTCTATAAATATAGTGTGCCGGCCCGGGAGTTAACATGTTGCTGTTCACAACCCCACAGGCACAGAGCTAATTATAAAGGGCATGGTTTGTAATCCGTCTACCCTCGCTGGGATGTCTACCACCGCTGTGCTGGCAAAACAAAATATTTTTTAATATCATAGACTATGGGCAATTAACCGAACATATATCGACACTGATATTTAGAACCAATAATAACTTCATCTTGCTCGTGTAGGTTAATCGAATAAATCGAGAAGCAGGTTTTTTGTGATGATTTTTTATTTAATAGATCTATATTTTAGAATATTGATAAGCCCGATTAATCACTTTTGATAACCCTGTATTATACTTTTGTATAAAATTGCGAAAATAGCCGATCTACAAGCTTACACATATAAGCTGACACATATAGATCTGCTATTACCACTGTATTTAAAGATCGCTGTAGCATTTCTACGACATACGGTACAACTAGGGGTGTGCCGATACACTAATTTCACGAAACGATACGATACGATATTTGGCTCACAACTTCGATACGATTTCGATACGATACGCACTTTTTTTATTATGAAAATATATGGAGGAGAAAAAAAGAAAATGCAAACAAATAATTCTGTTTTTGCATTATTCAGATATGCAAACTTGTAGCTTTTCAGCTACAAAACCCGTTTGATTTTTTTTTTTTTTTTTTTTTTCAAAAACGATATTTTTTTTTCCCAAAACGATACATATCGTCGCGAAAACGTATCGCGATATATCGCGGGACGATATATCGGCACACCCCTAGGTACAACTTTTAAAATTTGTGCCGGTGTTGTTTGGAAGTTGCGTTCATGATATATGCTGTTTTTTGGGGTAGGAAATACAGTAGGCCCTTTCCCCTAATTGTAGATGGCAATTATAGGCAAACAGTAATATTTTAATTTGAACTTTTTTTGCCTATGACAACATGCCCAAAACAGGGATGCCAGCTTGAAAGAATTGTAAATAAAGTATTATTGCCTCTGTAGTGGGAAGAGTGCGTACAAAGTATGTATATAGTTTACCAAAAAAATTAAAAGATTTTGTATACAGCATATTACAAAATATCACACCTGAGGCACACCTGGACTCGTCTCCTGCCACACCGTTTGGGAAGCACTGAACTATACAACTTAACATAGCTATAAAAGCCACACACGCTCGCTCCTATGTGTGCATTTATAACTTATAAATGCTGCTCACATAGGAACATACGCTCTCATTTATAGCTTATAGCTAGCTTGTGAATGTGAACGTTGGCCTCTCCCTTCCCACAGTGTCAACATTGACACAACAGGTGTTTGACAGCAGACCCAACTTCACACAGACTTGTAGAATATAGAACATGTCCGCCTCTAACAAACTGTTGTTGCTTAAGTCTATAGAAACAGTCTGCACTCACAAACGGACACGTTTCGGCTCCTCAGGCCTGTAGCCGAAACGTGTCCGTTGTGTGTCATGACTGCTGCTTCAAAAAACTTCAAAGAAAATGTACCTTGCAAGTGCGACTGTTTCTATAGACCAGGGGCCTTCAACGTTTTTCAGGCCAAGGACCACCTATGAGAGAGAGATGAAGCAGGGACCCCCTCTATATGTATTGTATAAAATTGTGTTTCAGATTAAACTTCTTTTTACTTGGTCTGCTCTTTTTTACCCCCTCTACACCTACAGCGCTTTGCCAAAAACAGCCGATCTACAAGCTCACAACGCCTTGCAGCGCGAGGCGTTGTGAGCTTGTAGATCTGCTGTTTTTGGCTAACGTTCTCCTCAGAAAAGGGATGCTAGGTTCAAGTGGTTAATGTAAAAAAAAATAAAAAAATCAAAGATTTGGCGGTCCCCCTGTAGTAACTCTGAGGACCCCCTGTTGGAAGACCCCTGCTATAGACTGTTCACTGAGAGCCTGCATTCTCTTAATCAACTTATGCTTAAGATAAACATGACATAGTATACATACTTTTACAGCTCAGCTGCTGTCTGCCATTGGAAGACCATTAACCAAGTAGACCTGATAGATTAGTGTACGTACATCTCTCGGTGTTGGGCAGATTGGTATTTAATCTTTTGAATTGCTTTTTCCTAATTAAATTCCCTGTATTAGACTTAGTCGTATGACAGGGTCTTGCAAAAGTAGCGAAAATAATAGCTGATCTACAAGCTCACAACGCTTGTGCAGTACATCTTCTGTTTGTTTGATTGCTGTGCATATTTTTTTAATTCTCACGGCTTTGGACAGAAAAAGGTTTCCCATGACAGCGATTATATACACAACATGTTTGGACAAGAATGTTCTATTCCAAAGACTGGGGGGGGGGGGCAACTTGTCCTATACGCAGGGGTGCACATAACTTTTTAGGTCTGGTACGCAGAAGAGCACCTGGACATGTGACTTGGTGCGCATGGCGCCCGTCCCGTTTTGTCAACGGGGGGGGGGGGGGGGTTCAGCCCGGACAGTTTTGTCAACGGGGGGGGGGGGGGGGGGGGGGTTCAGCACGGTGCCCACCGGACAGTTTTGTGAACGGGGGGGGGCGAGAAAAAAAGGACACTCTGCTTCTAAATTCCGCCGATTTTCGCCGTTTTTTTTTTTCTCACGCTGTTAGATAAAGCCCCCAAGGTTGGTGCCCTGTGCTGCTGCGCTGATTTTATCCGCCAGATTGGGACGTTCACGGCATATTTTGCACCATTACGGTGCGTTCATCATCGGTGACGAGTGCCTCTAACAGCCGCTGCTGGCTGCGTGCACGCAGCGAGGCAATGCAAGGCGATGCGAGAGGACGCGAGTCATATCTCTACCCCTGTGCCTAATGGCTGTACATGGGGCCGACGGGTGCTTTAGAGTGATTGTGTGAGTGTGGCTTCAGGAAGTAAATTCCTAGCCTCGATCTCCAGGCTTTTATTTTTTAGTTTTGCTAAAAAATAAACGCTTGGAAATTCCTGTCCCAGCTGTTGGTGCGCAAAAGCGCCTCGCGTCGCCTGATGTGGTGCGCATTTTTTATTTTGGGTGCGCATGCGCACCTGCGCACCAGTTATGTGCACCCCTGCCTATACGGCTGTCTGATTGATTGATTGAATACTTTAACAGTTTGCAAAGACAAGCACAGGGACGTTCAGTTCAATACAAGGTCTGTTAAGAGGATTCTAAACCCAAGAAAGCACTATGGCTTGTTACCATTGGGGTCCTTTGTACTCAATTCATCTAAACATTTAATGACAGACAAATATACACTATGCAAAAACTTCATATAAATGAGTTGAAAGCAAAAAAATAATATGTACTGTATGGGGGGGGGGGCTTTGACTATAGACTTTGACTTTTTACAGGGACCAGTTCTGAATAGCAGCTACCTGTGAGTGAGAGCAGTTCTGAGGAGAGTAGGGATTCACTTTTTTTTTTTATAACTGTTGGTAGGGCAGTCCACATTTTTGTGACATACTATAATAGCAGTAGAACGAATTTAATCCCTTGTTAATCCCTTGTCGCAGTGCAATTTTATATAACACTAATATAACGTTGCTGTAAGGCAGAAACCTCTTATCTCCATATTTTAACTGTGTTTTTTCGTAAACTAATACCCTATTGATCATACTAAAGCGTCAGAGAAAAGCATCAAAAGTAGCAGATCTGCAAGCTCCAGCTTGCAGATCTGCTACTTTTGCCACACTGAAAAGTAACAGTTTTGGACATATGAGGTTTCCACCCGACAGAGACGATAAACAAGTGTATTGCATCCTAAAATTGTGAATTGAACTGCCTTATCACCCAAGAACACAGCAACACACCACATTGGTAGACAATATATTGGGCCCATCATAATTCATGTATTTTAATGCACTATATGCAAAAGCTTAACTGAATATAATGCACCGAAATAGTCTCTGCTCCATCTCTGTTCTCTGTGTCCCCTTTAATCAGCGTTATTCAGAATTTTTCATAAATGTGTGTCGTGTTTGTCCTTTTCCCACCGCCCACCTCTTTCCCTCTCTCAATTAGCAGAGGTCTTTCATCATTGGTTCCAAGCTGCAAGCGAGCATTCAATCAGTCTCATCCTGTTCTTGTTCTAGGTAGACATTAGCCAATCAGATGACACCAGCTGCCAGGTGCGATTATGAAACTATCCTGATTGAAAATTCCAACCTCTACTGCGGTGGTTCTCTAAGTGGGGTCCGGGGACCCCCAGGGGTCCTTGAGAGGTCCTTTCATTCAACTTTGATTCTTAAAGGAATCTTTCTTTCACAGCTATCGGAAGGGGAAAAAATGTATTGTGTTGCCATGTTTTTTGACCGATATGAGCACCCAAACTCCATCAGGCAACAACAGATACAAAGACATAGAGATGCATGGCAGTGCCATGATGATCTCAGGGCACAAACAGTACCAGATTACAGGAGGCCAGTTTGAGTGATCAAGAAGAGGCGGACAGCAGGACATCGCTACGTGCCATCCAGCTCGTCAAGAGACACGCGGGAGTCATGATCAAGCGTGGTGACAATGACATCCTTGTGTAGGCTCTTGTATTATGCAAGCTGCAGCATGGCCCAGCTTCCGCTCTGATAGACAAAGGGCCATACTGTGCAGGCAAAGAGAGGCTTGTGCCAATCATTACAATCTGCAGTAAAGCTGGTGAAAGCCTTGTGCCAGCGCTTGCCATGCTTGTCTTGAGCAGTCGTTGCCAACAGCCAAAAGTTTTGAACTCATTTGTACGGACACAAGGAGAAAGAGAACAGGTTTAGTATACCACTCTGGATGAGTTGATGTACTGGCATCGTTTTAATTGATGATTAAAACTTTCTTTTTGATTAATAATAAATACTGCTACTTTGGCATTTTTTGCGTTAACAAAGAAGTATAAGTAGGTCACACACGGTAAATGAGATTGATCAACTTAACCGATTATAAAATAAAAATAATTTGTTTCATGTTGACACGCGTCTCGATTATTCAATATGCTAGGAAAAGAATAGTTGCAGCTCCAAGGGCATGTATTGGCAACCACTGGAGACATGTCTGCGACTGCCTCTTAACACACCCCCAACTGAAGATTCATTTAGGCAGCATGGACTAAACTTCTGTATGGTGCCACAGCCACCGCAGAAACTATGCTTTGTAGTCCTATGAGTGGCTTGCCATTCACTGAAATACCGTTTGCATCTGTGAGTGCCCTAACAGAACTGTGGATGATGACATACTCTAGTTGCAACCAAGAACTTTAAAATGTTGCGGCACATTGTACATCTGTACTGTATATAACTGATATAATCGTACATAGGCTCTATGCACACCAGCCATATTGGAAAGAAATTGGACCTCTTCCTTAACAGGTGTTACCAATGATACTAATGAAGGCTCTGTTCCATTCTGGTCCAACAGAGTCAGGGTGCTGATATTGTGCATGTTGGCTCACTGGAAACACTCTGCTACACCAGTGGGTCTCAAAGTGTGGTCCAGGTACCTGCAAGCTTCCTTGGGGGGACTCTCAGGGTGTAAAAATTGAGCCAAATGGACCCTACACTTTCAGAGTTATGGGGGTCCTTGAAATTAAAATGTTTGAGAACCACTGTGCTACACTAAATAGAACAGAGTCTTAATTAGTATAATTGGTAAGACCTGTGAAGGAATTAAGGCCCAATTTCTTTCCAATATGGTTGCTGTGCACAGAGCCTATTGTTTTCAGGAATTCTCAGGAAATGCCCTTGAAAGTGTAGCTTGCTGACGGAATATCAAGGTGAACCATGTTAAACAAGTAAGAAGCGCGAACGCTGGAAGCGAACGCAGTTCTATATTTCAGCCACACTGTAGTAGTGAACTCTGGCGCACTCTAGCGGCTGGACACAGGTAGTGCAGCTGCTATATTTCAGTCACGGAGTTTTGAGTCACATGGGGGCACGAGCCAATGAGAGCGTGAGTCACATGGGGGCGGGCTGCACACATACTGCACACAGACAGACACACAAGCCGAGCCGAGTTACATAGTAGTAGGCTCCACTTGGGCGGAGTCGCGGCTTCGCCGCGCCTCCTTCCGCGTTCGCAACAATTTCAGTCGTAAGATACGAGACGAAGGCTTACAGATGATGATAGCAGCGATGAGGCGGACGGCATCGTAGGGGGCGTGGCAGGTAGGGTAGAAGGGCTGGATCAGGTATTGGGAGAAGGTCAGGGCGATGACCGCCTGGCAGGCTGGCTCCACAATCATCAACGATGTCCACAACCTGAGGACAAACACACAACAAAACGATCTGCTTTATTACACAATATAGCCCTGCGTTTATCCCGTTTTCTTAGTCCCCACTCCTGCCCGCTCACGCCGAACTTCTGACCATTCCCGCCCACTTTTGGCCACCCAAAAGAAAACGCAGAATGAGCATTACAGCACCAGGGACAGCAACACAGCGGGCTGGGCTTAGTGCTCATCAGTAGGTTATAAATAGATGCACACCCCAAATCTCCACTGATTATCCTGGAGAGCCACAACCCCAGTTTCTTAATCCAGCTCTCGATTTCGTCTGTGAGGCCAAACAGGTTTGTGTTCCGACCTTGTAGTCCCAGATTTAAAGCATTGAGGCGTTCAAAGAGATGGGCTAGATATGCCAGCTGTGCCAGCCATTCATTATCAGTACATTTCTGTGCCAAAACGGAATGTTTCTGTCTGCAAGGAATGTCCACTCTCCTTCCGAGTTCAGAAAGGTGATTTAATATGCTGCATCAGCCACCTTCAGTGTGGTAAAGTAGCTGATTATGCTCAGAGCCTATTTCATCGCACAATACATTGAATAGGAGAGAAGTAATTATGCTAGTTTTCACTGCATTGGCAATACAAACTGCATCGTCGTCAAGCACCTGCTTAGGAGGGGATGGCATTTTGTTTTTGTCAGCATTTGGATCGCTCACAGAACCGCTTCTGACAACCCATTTATCCAATGCAAGGCTCCAGGTTGGCACACCTGGCCTGAATGAATGAAATCAATTGACCTACGGAGGGAGCCGTATGCATTCGTCTCTGTCGGTCGCAACCCCACTTTTCTGTTCTTTTCTCTTCTCGTTTCTTCATTAAAAGAAATCTTTGGTAAGACTTTATATTAAAAAAGGTCAGGTCTATAAGGCAGGACAATTTATCAAGCATCATAATGCACTTTTACGGCTTCATAACACTCCTTATAAATGTTTATAAGGAGTGCTATGCTATTTAACCTCCTATGAATAAGTTATAATAACATTTATGAAGTAAAACAAGTGAGTGTTATAATGCCTTACAAGTTCATCATAATGCATTATTAATGAGCTTATAATGCATAATAGACCTGACCTTAATGTCTAACCAAATATTTGTTTCAGTTGCCAGTTGCACGACCTCACGGTCACCTTCCGTTTAGGGTCACGACCCAAAGTTTGAGAACCACTCCACTAAATTTAACCTACACACAAACACAGGGTTATAAAACCACAAGCTTCGTGTTCTACGCTCACGACATCCTCGGTATTGAGCATTGAAATTCCCTCTGCTTTCATGTACTTGGAACAGGCTCTGTAGCTTACCTGGAGAAGCGCGCTAAAGCTCTGGTTTGTTTACAATGATTTATGGCTGTGATGCAGAGCTCTATTTAAGTGTCATCACCTGTGTAGAATTAAGCTGGGAAAACAATTGTGCATGTCAAATGCTTCCCCTCTCTATCCCCTTATATTCCTCCAAAACAGAAACCTAGCTTTTTACAGCTCGTTTTTGTAGGAGGCTTGCCATCTAAAAGAGGGTCTGTCCACGTGTGTCTGTGTGTTTTGTACGGAGCTAGTGTCTCTTAAAAGGACCGATCAGCGCCAAATCTCCTGTACATGGTGCCAGTAGGCCAAAGAAGTAACTCCCATGCATTTCTTTCATGTTTTATATACATTTCCATATTTTAACCACTTAAACCCTATATACACACGCCGTCATATCAAAACAGCTAAAATGGTCGACCTACGAGCTCAAAAGGCGACCTCTATTTTTGCTGCATGTTCACCCATTTTTGTTTTATGACACGCCAAGAATAGGGATGCTATCAATGTGGTTAACATGAGTTCTATAATGAAAGTCAAGGGGGGTTTATCAGGTTGAAACCATGGCCAATTATTTTATTTTTTTACAAATAAACAAAGAAAATGGCCACCTACCGAATAAAAGCTAAGAATCCTCCAAAGGTCTCCAGGATGTAGGCGTAGGAGGCTCCAGACTTGCGGATGGTGGTTCCCAGTTCGGCGTAGCAAAGCGCACCCAACACAGAAAAAACTCCGCCAATCGCCCACACCACCAGAGACAAGCCAAACGAGCCCGAGTGAAAGAGCACCCCCTGAAGGGAAAAAGACGGGACGATTTATAGAAAGCTCCCTCTCTCCCAGTTGGGTGTTAACCGTGTATGTTGAAAACAATTCCTTTTTTATCATTATAATTTTTTGCAATTAAATAGTGAAAATAGCCTAAAAATCGACAAGCTCTCAACACGTCATGAGCTTCTGGATTGGCCATTTTCACTACTTTTGTGCGACACTCTTGTATGATGAAGTAGGGCATTCATTTACGAGTTGAAACATGGAGATAGCTGATTTTCAGGTTTCTGCCCGACAGCGTTGAAATGCCAAAACTGTAGAACAGTTGATGGTAAAAGACTGATGGTAAAACATGTCAATGTTTATCCATTTGGGCTTGTTGCATGGTCTATCTGCATCAAATCCATACATGTACATTCATGGATACTGCACCATGACCCTAGGTCACAGTGTCAAGAGGTCATGGCTACTAGAGTCAAATTTCAACACTAACATTTCTGCCGCCTCACCCCGTCAGTCCTCCAGCATGGCGGTGTTACGGTGAAAGTGACCTGCCAAAATATGTGTCCAAAGTGTGGATTCCACATAATCCCTCCCTCTGGTCACATATTTTGGCAGGTCACCGATTTCACCGCTAACATCACCATGATGGAGGACGAAGGAAGCCAGGGGACAGAAGTATTGGAATTTGGCTTACAGTAGGTGTGTGTGTGTGTGTGTGTGTGTGGGGGGGGGGGGGGGGGGGGGGGTCTCATGGCGATGGTGTTGGTGAAGTAAAGTTGCAAGGTCAAACATGTCATTTATTTACAGTACATAAATAAGTTTGCATAAATTTGATGTAAAGGCCCCCCACTCCGAGAGCGTACAATCTCTATTATGGGGGTACCTTAACTGTTATGGTGGTGGGGTGTCCGGCGCCAGTCCAGACGCACAATTCTATTCCTGCCATGACCCCAGCAATGCAGCCATGTAAAAAGGTTCAAAATCTGAAACTGACCCTGCTGAAACAATTGGCCCAAGTCTGAGCCACCTCCCTCAGATTTAAGTAATCATTTCACATTTAACTAGTTTGGCTAGTTCAGCTAAACCACACTCATTGGGACAACTCAAACAATTTACACCACAGAGTTTAATAACTTTCCCCAAATATTCCACCCTGATCCTCACTGTGCTGAGGTCAAACAGCAATTAAATCAAACTGGAATGCAGGCCATTGTATAGTGTTGCATACTACTGTCCATTATTGACCCTTTTGTGTCTTACAGTACTTCTCTTAGTCTGTATCTTAACTGCTGTCGTGTCTCTGGCGACTGCATTTCCCCCCCCAACGGGATCAGTAATCGTCTATCTACCCAGGGGTCCTTGGGGGGGGATTCCAGGGGATCCTCAGCAAAATGTGTCAATACAGCATCACAATCATGTTAACTTCAGTCAGGTGGCTGTATTATAATGTTACCTTGGGCGAGACGAAGATCCCCGACCCGATCATGTTCCCCACGATGAGACAGACGCCGTGCAGCAGCGAGATCTCCTGCTTGAGACGCACGCCTCCGCTGCCCTCCGACGCCGTGTCCCCGTCAGCTCCCATGCTGCTGCCGCTGAGCGCCTCCTTTCAGCCGCTTACCAACCTCCTGCTGCCTGGCGTGTGCCTCCTTTTTAAGCTCAACAGTGGCCTTATACAACCTCCTTTCAGCTCAAGAGCTCACAGCGGCCTCGTGTCAACCCTCCTTTCAGCTCACAAGTGTCCTTATGCAACCTCCTTTCAAAAGCTCAACGCGGCGGACTTTATGAAGATCCACGATTCCTCATCCGAGAGGATGAGAGTCAGGATTCAAGGACGCAAGAGCGGAGGCATTTAGGGGAGGACGGATGAAGGCGCGGGAAGAAGAAGGGGAGCCGGGTGTTGTTCTGAGAAGTTCTCCTCCATCTCAGCTGGCAGTCATCATGGTGGGGGGTGCGAGGCCACACGACCTGCTAGGGACACACACAAGGGAATGTCATTATATCAAGTATCAAGAAGGGTTTTATTCGTCACTTACTCA
This sequence comes from Gymnoscopelus microlampas, assembly GCF_963454915.1. Taxonomy (NCBI): domain Eukaryota; kingdom Metazoa; phylum Chordata; class Actinopteri; order Myctophiformes; family Myctophidae; genus Gymnoscopelus; species Gymnoscopelus microlampas. The sequence goes on along the minus strand of NC_139952.1, from coordinate 11,631,084 downwards.
TACAAGCAGCCAAATGTTGGGTGTGACATGTTCCACAAAGACTGTGCTGACAACAGCAATACAATATCCTCCCCGTTGCGTGGAAACTGTTACTTGAAACCTCAGGTTACCTGAAATGTCCAAAACTGTTACTTTTCAGGATTCAAATTCAAAAGCAGCAGATCCACACGCTCGAAAGCTTGTATACCTGCTACTTTTGTGTGACGCTGTAGTATGATCAAGTAGGGCGTTAATTTAAGAAAAAAAACACCCAAAAAAAGTTAGAATAGGGAGAGATTTCTGCCCGACAGCAATGATATAACGAAACAATACAGGTAAGAACGACAGCTATGATAAAACCTCTTAACAGGTACGAAGAATTTCTTCAGCAGCACTTGGGGAGATTTGCTGCTATTGTGGAACCAATGTGACAGTGACTGTGTCAGCGTGTCAGTCTAATCTAGTGATGGATGGATGCTTTTTGTTGTTAACAAAACAAGCTCACTCACAAGTGCACAGATCTGCTCGTGCTCACAAGGCTTGTAGATCCGCTATTTGCGCTGAATGTTCGTCGCCCCCAGAATAGGGACGCTTAGGGCTCATGTGGTTTAAGTGTTTAAGTGCAAGCGTGTTCCAAGTGATGGCTCCAGACTCCAGTCACACCATCAGCCTGCAAAGGTCTTGTGACTGTGTTTTGTTCCTGTTCTGGTGTCTTGCTCCACCTGTTCACACTGTCTGTGGCCCATAGGCCAGTTCACACTGTCTGTGGCCCATAGGCCTCTTCACAAGTAGGCCTGTCACAATTATTACGTCGCCTAATCGCAATGATTTGAGATAGTCGTCATAATTGTTTAGATTGTTTACATATTTTCAAACATTTAAATAAATAGTGGAAATAGCATTCAACTATTATTTCCACTACTGTTTCACTATTAATGTCAAAGCCTAAAAGCCAAAGCGGAAATGTAATTTTTAGTCATACGCTTCAGTGTTCAATGACAAAAACACAATTAAAATCGTTAATTTGTGTGACAATTAATTGTCATGTAAAATGCCATAATTATGACAGCCCAATTCACAAGTCAGTCATGCCATTTGTGCACACAGTAAATCAGTGTTGTGTGCGCTCTTCCATGTTTGAACACTGAACAGTGCAACGTAAGAGCAGTTTAAATGCTAAAACCCAGCTAGGAACATTCGCTTCCAAGTGTTTCACCCTCAACAGGTCTACCTTTGGTTCAAAAAACAAAACAAGGCCCTAATAGGTGGGAACACAAGCACAGAACAATCAGACACGCACACATTTCCTATGTTTTCCTGTCCTTCAAAGTGTAAATAATGAACAAGGCCCCCTGTTCCCTGAGAACAAAGTGGCAGCTGTTTTTCCTCTAGGTCTCCAAAGGGAAAAACAAAAACGCACGTGCGGCAAAACTCCTTCCTGGTCTCCAAAACACCTCAATGTGGGAACACATGGTCATACTTCTTCCCCGTCTCCACTCTCCAAACACCTCAGTGCACAGGAGCAGTAACATGGGTATTTCTCATGACCACTTCAAAAGGAACCACCGTCCTAATGTTTGCCAAATGTTCCGCCTATCATGGCGTGCCCAGAATAGGGGTGCTAGGTTTTAATGTGGTTAAAACACACAGCAGCAATGTTACAAAGAAGGCCAATAAACTGCAGTTCATCTTAAAGCTGCACTATGGGCCCGGACTGCTGGCCTAGCAGTCCGGGCACTTAGGCTCCAATGCCTGACAGCGTGTCGCGGGTTCGAATCCCAATGACCTTTGCTGCGTGTCACTCCCCTTCTCTCTCTCTCCCCATTTCCTGTCTATCTACACACTATCAATAAAAGGCAGAAAAAGACCCAAAAAGAAAAAAAAAGCTGAACTATTTAACTTTCCTGTTTTGTCCCACATTTGAACACCCTTTCTATCCCACATTACCCAGGTCTCCTGCACAAGTGCTGAAATGTTTACAGTTTACAGCCCTTTAAGGGTCCATTTGGAACCCCTTCAAGGGACCCTGAGGGGCCCTGGACCCCACTTTGAGAACCACTGCTATAAGTTACATTGCATGAACATATTCTACTTTACAGATTGGACAAAATAAAAGAAATCCGGGAAAACAAAGTTACCATAATAAATCTTTGATGACATGTTTCTTTTCTGTCATGTGAATGGTGTGTTTCATCTATTCCATCTATGTAAATTCCAGGAATTTCTGTCTGTCTGTACATCTCTAAATTATGGAGATGCCGGATGTCATCAATATGATGTCAAAACTATTTTCTTTTCAGGCATCACACACAAACAGTCATATACCAAGTCTCAGCAGCTCTGTTGGGGGTGAGGATTCAAGGAGAAAAATAATCAAATTCCTAGTAAAAGTATCAATACAACGACGCATTGTGAGCTTGTGTATATAGGGCTAATGAATGTTTTGTAATAATAATCAAAATCTATAAGTAACAAATAATTGTAGTGGAGTAAAAAGTACAATATTTTCTTCTGGGATGTAGTGGAGTAGAAGTAAAAGTATTGAAAATTGGAAATACTCCAGTAAGGTAAAAGTATTCAAAATTGTACTCAAGTACACCACTGCTGCTGGGAGGGGTGGCAATTAATGAAACGTTTCTTCTGTCGGCTATTTGCTCGGGGGGAAATAACTCCCCGTCAAATTCTCAAAAGGTCACATGGTCAGATGGAGAATGTGCTTTTCCATCAATTCACAAAGTCTCAGGAGTCAGGACTGAAACCCACTGTATCACGTGATGGTCGGCCTGGACAATATACCGTCGTATGCAGATAATCTCTAGGAGGGAGTCGGGACATGAAAAATGTATAAATCGATACATTATATATGAATATGTGCATCTGTTAAAGCTAAGGGGAACATAAAACACAGATGTTATTTAATGCCGATTCCCCATTAAGAAGCATAGCCTACATACTGTAAACAGGAGTGTTAAATATGTCTAGTATATTCCCATTGTAATCATTGCCATATCATATAGAGTGTTTGTTCAGGGACAGGGGTCTCTCCGGCTCTTTAGAAAAACAGAAAATACATTTTCGGAGCAGGATATCAATTTCATCCAATCTGGAGAAAAAAAATAATCTGTGATGCTGGACACAACTTCAAATTGGAAGTGATGAAACAAATAAATGAGCAGACAAGGTTGAAACGCTATTTAAGCTGATAAATGGGTTCTCGCTCCTGATTTTATCTCACCTGAAAATGTATTTTCTGACTGTTTGCAAAGCGTTCTATAATTATGATATATATAGCTTTAATTTTTTAACCAAAATAAAAACCCATCACTTACAGAATCAATGTATCAATCAAATGTAAAACACCTCACTAATGCTCATTATTATAATGGTACCATTTTCTTTTTTGTCTACTCCGTGTCTCCTACCAGTGACATCATCGATGGGGAATCCAAGCTACTAGAAACTGCCGGCTTTCTTTTCCTGGAAAGTTAGCATGCTATATGGAAGCCATTGTTCTCGCAATAATAAATATCTAAATACAAAATTGGAAATCTTGCTTAAAAAATATAATCCTGCCTACAATGTTGTCACTGGTAGGTGGGTTTCTGAAGCGTCCACAGCACTGCTATGACACACAGAGACTGAGTATAAAAAAGTACCAATAGTACCATTTTATAATGACCATTAGTGAGGACCAATTATATGAACATAGGTTGAAAAAGGGTGAAGTCGTCCTTTAAGACTCATAATGTCTTTGCCTTTTAACCACATCTGAGCCTATCTGATTTCATTCTGTCCATAATAATTCATGGTTGTGCTTATGTTGACAATTGTGTACATTGTGTACAATGAGTCGTTTGTTTTTACCCTGCACTAGCCTGGCTCCAGACCATAGACTCCGCCCACTCACTAAGTGGAGGACTGGCTCAGCTTCAGTCAGATAATCAGGCTAACCCTGCACAGCACTTTGGACAATCTCAGTTGGTTTAAAATGTGCTTCATAAATAAAGTTTGATTTGATTGTTCTATCATTTCCAATTAGCCATTATGAAACATGAGGTCGGCCTCTGTCGTACTTATCTCTCATGTGAATGAGGTGATAATGGCTGTGAGGTTATAGGAGTCAACGGACCAGCGCCAGTGAACAGCAGCCCAATCAGATTAAGACTATGGTCTGTTGTGTACAGATCTGGCTATCAGCCCACTGCAGGAGATCTAACAGTAGAGCACCCTGAGGGTTCAGACTTGTTGCAACCTTATACATCAGTAGTTAAAGCTTTTCTGTGCCAAAGACCCCCAAATTGTAATATATTTGGCCGCGGACCCCACATCTGAAAATAGTTTGCCAGGGACCCCAGAAGACATTTGTGTAAAAAATATATATATAAATTATTCAACATTTCACAAATATTTTCGAATAGCCAACGTACAAATGGATAAAATGATTGTGATGCTAAAATGATTAACTCATTTTGATGGGGACCCCCCTGGTAGTGCCCCCCCCCCTCCCAAAGACCCCACTTTGAGTACCAATGCTACACATCATGATAACTTTCATGTCAAAGACGTGCATGTTGATTAGGCCCGTCACAATTATTACATAATCACCCTAATTGCAATTATTTGAGATTCATAGCAAATTATATATTTTTCTCATTTTTTGCATGTTTCCATCTGCTACAGAGGCTGAGAAATAATTGTTTTGGTGAACATTGACAATTATGTAACTTTCTTTTTCCCCCCAGAAAATGTAGGATTTAGAAGGCGTTTTTAGAATCAGCCTCAGGTCTAAATTTGGGTTAACTCTTGAGTGTATAAACGGAACCAAATGGACCCGTAATATTATGCATAATATTTACTCAACTCATATTAGTAATACCTGAAATTTCTGACCAAGCCGTCTTCTTTCCATCTCTTCTCTATTATTTTCCCCTTTCTGAAAACTGCAATGATGGGGAGCTTGGACGACAAAGAATTTCACCCACTGTTTTACACTAGTAATGTGACAATAAAGTTGATATCACATCGAAATACATCAAAAATTCGACTTCATAAGATTCCACTGACGAGCATGGGTACACACTACACAAAATGTATTCACACAACACAAAATGTATTCAGAGTGAAAAGTCTAAGGAAAGTTGATTTTTTTTTGCAGGCTGCAAAGCCTGCCAAATGTTTTAGATGCACTATTTCTTTGGAATATGTGCTTAATTTCATTCAACTTTACTGTAGTAATATCTGTTAAGAGGTTTTCGCCCCAATAAAGTCGCAATCTGTACATTTATGGTCCCTACTTGTCAAAAGTGCTACTTGTCAACCCAGTAGGCTAGGTGTCCTACCCGACACCAGACCAGGGTCTCAGTGGAAGAGAAGGGAGACCACCTCCTTCAACCACTTTAATAAGTAGGCCAGGGGTCTTCCAACAGGGGGTCCGGGACCCGTATCCTCAGAGTTACTACAGGGGGTCCGCCAAATCTTTTTTTTTTTTTTACACATTAACCACTTGAACCCTAGCATCTCTATTCTGAGGAGAACTTTAGCCACAAATAGTAGATACAAGCTCACAACAGCTTGTATCTATTATTTTTGGGAAAGAGGTTTGGTGTAGAGGGGGAAAGAGCAGACCAAGTACAGAGTCAAATATCAAGTTTACTAAGTATTGAGGGTTTAAGTGGTTAAATGTCTGACAATACACATCAACATGAATCCAACACTAATGACAGTGTTGTCAAACAAGTCTATGAAGCTATCTATGAAATCCATGAAAAAGTTCAATCTGCAGCATAGTCGTATGCAATATGTAGTGGGGGTCCCTGCCTCATCTCTCTCTCAGCTAACTAAGGGGTCCTTGGTCTGAAAAACCTTGAGATCCCTGGTGTAGGCTATATTAACATACTCTACCACACAGATTGGTAAAAAAAAATATTGTATTCATTAAAATAAGTTCCTGTTTGCAGCACCAAAGGCTTCTTTACTCAAAAGTATTTCACAAATGCAAATAATTTTTGCCTCAATATTTTTCCACTTCCTGGCCAAAGAACGGTGTGACGCCGACATCGGTTACCTATCGAATCCTGCTACGTCACATTGACGGGAACGAGAGACAAATTCTGAGGTTTATAAAACATAAATTAAAATAAATTAGATCAATTGATAAGGTTGGTTTTACGGACTTGGCTTCAGATTTACCACCAAGTAAAAATATAAAAATAAAGCATATTTGTCTGTCTTTTTGTAACCTAAAAAAACACAATTAAAACAGCCCTCCTGACACCTTTACGCACGGTTGGCAGATAGTACACATTACGCGATAGCACTATTTACGGTGTAACACGCACCCCCGACAACTAAAGGATGGGACTAACACAACTTTAATGAAAACATCTAAACCATATTCAGTCAAATAAATAACCACTGATCTCCACATCATTGTAAATAGGCCATAACACATGCCATTATGATACAGTCCATATCATATAGGAATTAGCATTTGATCCCCCCATTTTAAACCTATAACTACACCAGTGTCGCTCGGCGAAAAGCGCTGATCTACAAGCTGACACGTCAGCTTGTAGATCAGCGCTTTTCGCCAAGCGACAGCTGACACTGTCTTACAACACATGATGCTGATGTGATGGCACGCTAGGCTAATGATTAGCTCCAGTCCAGTCGACATGGGCTCAGAGATCATACATTACTCACTGATCATCAACCAATCAATTAATCTCCAGATTGGGTCTAACACTAATAATAAATCAATAATGATGACCGATCAACACAGTACCTGGAGCCTGGAGTCTTCTGGTCTTTGTATCAATGGAGCTACAGCACAGGAGAGAGAAGAGAGAAGGGACCATGTGTAGCTTTTGACCACATTTAACAAACTGCATGTAGCCAATGCCAGAGGAGCAGCTGTTAACTCCTCCTCCTAACTTGCATGATGTATGAAACCAGGCAGCAGTGTGTCGTCAGACTGGCCAGAGATTATGATCTTTAAGTCAACATACAGTACTGCATTGTGTATTTATTTATTTGGTGGTGGTGTACAGTGCAGCTGATGCCGCAAGATCAGTCCGATAATAAAGCGTCATCGATCGATCGATCGATCAATCAAATCAAGCTCGATCGATCTATTGATCCATTGATCAATCGGTCAGTCGTTATTTTGCATAACAGATTTCTTGAAGTGCGTGAGCCTTCAATCAACATGAATCAATCAATCGATTGACCGATTGACCGATTGATCGATTGACCGATTGATCGATTGATCGATTGATCGATTGATCTGTGAATCGATCTTTCTGGTTTCTTGCAAATGTATGTACAGTCTCTAGAGATTAACTACATGTGCATCCATTCAACATAAATGAGTTGTTCGTTGCATAACAGATTTCCTGCAAATGTGCTTCATGCTGCAAAATAAAGAACACAGATATAGGCTTACACATACTGTACTGTGATCACAAACACACACCTACTGTAGATAGAGAGGCTAACATATAAGCATACTCTAGTCTAACCTAAATAAACAATGTCATATCTAGCCGAAATCATGGCAGTTTGAAAGTCAGGTCAACAGGACGCAAGGAACAGTCCTGTGTACATCCAAGTTCAAGTTCAACAAAGTTCAAAATACTTGCTGCTTACTTTTGCTCTGGCTCTCACTGCCTTACTTTCAACCAGGCATCTCCACACTCACAAAACACTACATTATAACATTCCATATTATATAATAACAGCGTAATCTCAATCAGCATAATCTCAATCATAAAAGACTTTGCCGCTATCTCGGGCTATAAAATTAACCAAAGTAAATCTGAAGCTGTGCAGTTAGGTACTCTGACCAAGTCAGACATCCCAATTAACTTTCCCTTTAAATGGACCACTTCTGGATTCACGTATCTCGGTATCAAAGTTTCCCCCAATTTAAAGGATCTGGCATGCCTGAATTTGGCCCCAGTCATTAGGGAGGTTACGAGGGACTTGGAACGGTGGCATGACCTCCCATTATCATTCCTGGGACGGACAGGTTTAATAAAAATGAATACTCTTCCCCGCCTGTTATACCCTTTACAGATGCTTCCCCTATGGGTTTCAAAAAAAGACGTCAGAGATTTGGAGAAGGCTTTCTCTAAGTTTATCTGGCATGGAAAAAGACCTAGGCAAAAGTTTAAAATCTTGCAGTTGCCAACGAGTAGAGCTGGCCTGGCCATGCCAAATATACTTTTCTATAACTGGGCCTGTCATGCTCGTTTCATTTGGGAATGGCTCCAAGCCTACTTACACAATAAGAACTGTGTGGACTCGTGGGGCTGCTCACCAAATTCATTATGGGCCTTGGTAACTGGTAATAAAGATAAAATTCATAGAGAGATACGAGGAAACCCAATTATCTATACTTCTATCAGAATATAGCGACAGATTAGCGCCTACGTAGGTAGAGGAGACATAAGGTCACTGCTAACACCCATCTCTAGTAATCATGAATTTGGCCCAGGATCTAGCTCGGCTATCTTCAAGACCTGGCATTCTCGAGGGCTTAGAGTACTGGGTGATCTATTCAAGGATGGTGTGTTGATGTCGTTTCAGCAATTACAGACGCAATTCAATCTCCCAAGGGAACATTTTTTTGTTTTTTTGCAAATACGTCACTATATTAATACATTACGGTTGCCCCCACAACCTGGATCCCTATAGCAAGCAAAGTGGAGGACCTCCTATGCAAACGTAGTGATGCATCATTCACATTTCATCTCATCCTTCTATTCCTTGTTGTACTCGCTGGACTCCCTGGAGGTACAATCCATCCGTAAGTGGGAGAGCGATTTCAACAATGAATATATTGAGGACGACTGGCAAGAGGCCATCGATACTGTCAAAAAGGTGTTCACCTGTAATAGACTAAGAGAAACACAGTATAAAATCTTTCACAGACTGCACACCACACCTGTTTTACTAAACAAAATGGACCGCTCAAGATCTCCTATGTGCACTAAATGTCACACAGACCTTGGAACCTACTACCACTACTTTTGGGAATGTAAGTGGATATCTAGGTTCTGGGGCTCTGTGGCACGGGAGTTAAGTGACATCTTTAAGGTTAAAATAAAGAAGGATCCGGGAGCCTTCATTCTGGGACTCCCTTCCAAAGAGATTAATTTGACACCATTACAATTTAAGTTATTCGACAAATTCTTATTATTAGCCCGTAAATGCATTTTAATTTATTGGATTAAGGATAAGCCCCCCACCATACAACTTTGGTATAAAGAGATTTTTGGAGTACTACCCCACGAAAGACTGTGTGCAGTACACAGAGGCAACGAAGCCATGTTTCTGACGCTGCGGGCTCCACTAATAGCCTATTTCCCCGCCGAAATCTCTCGGATCCTACAAAAAGGTCAATGCATTGTGAACCCTCCCCTCAGATAGGACTTTGATGACTATGCCGATGTATCAATGTGACCATGAGCTACTGCATATGTGTGACCTGTCTTAAGTGCCTGACTATTCTCTATTTTTGAATATTTTCTGTATTTTCTATTCGTTTTTATACTAATGATACTGATGAATAATGGAACTGGAGGACCCCCCCCCCGATGAATAATGGAACTGGAGGATCCCCCCCCCCCCCCCCCCCCCCCATCTGTGTGACCATGATCCTGTTTTGTTACGAGTATGTTTGTAAGATGTTGTATGTGGAAAATTCTTAAAATTCAATAAAAATATAAAAAACCCAAAAAAATACAATAATAATAATAATAATAATAACAGCGTGAGGTGCATAGGTTGTTCAGATCAGCAACATGACTGCCTGTGGAAATAAACGGTAGATGGTGTTGTGATTTCGGTTGACCCAATATGGTTCCTAAAGAGTCTCCCTCTATCTAAGGGTGAAGTTTAATACACTCTTAGAGACTATAGTATTTCTGCATAATAAGTACTTTCTAGTTTTGGTACTTCAAGTACATTTTGATGACAATACTTTTGTACTTTTACTCAAGTACATTTTGAATTCCGGACTTTTACTTGTAACAAAGCAATCTACATTGCAGTATTGATACTTTTTCTCAAGTAAAACATTTGAGTACTTTTTCCACCACTGGACAGTGGACACACGACGTGACCAGAAGATATGGAACCAAGGACAAGAACAGAATGGAGAGAACATACATCTCGTATCATTGTGCACAGACGTCAGTCTCTCTGATAAAGTAGTCGATGGTCATCGTATCACGGGTATCAACTATGCTTACAGTACGTGATTTGCCACATGTGTACTGGGTCAAGCAGATAAAGGTTATACTTCATGACAGGTGGGTGGTGTGTGATTTCATGGTCCCATAACATGTTTTTTAGATGGAAGAAGCGAGAATAGAACATGAGCAGAGTGGCTAGTGTCCTTAATGCTGTTTTGGTGTAAACGTCTTCTTCTTTTTTTCAGTGCACAACCCAACCAGTGCACAACTAAGTGTATCTGGCTTTACGATAATGAATGATATTACTTTATTTATTTTTCTGTTACTTTTGTGATGTCTATTGGCAGGGGAGGTGGGGTGGTTCTCGAGGATTGTTCAAAATATGCTAATGGTCCAGAGCTCAAAAAGTTTGAGAACTATTTTGACTGCTTTATAGCATACCGTACTTGCAAACACTCCTGAATTTAGCTGGAAACTCCTGAATGATGACCTTTTCTCCTGCTGTGCTTCTGAATTGTATTGCAAAATATCCTTCGTTTTGGACAACTCAACCCAGACTATGGTGAAATTGAGCATGCCCATGGGTGTTAGTTACACATCCCGAATAGGCCTACAGAGTCAACGAATACTAAGTGAATACTACGTCGGTGAATACTGTTAAAGTGAATACAAAGTCAAGCCCCCCACCACAAGAAAATCTCCTTATTTTTCACAGTCTATAATGTTGGCAGGTATGCTTTTTAGCAGTCTATGGTCGTGAGCAGTCAGGTTTCCGAAACCACACTGACACAGCCTGTCAGATTGAACAGTCTCAATGGAACAGCGGTAGACAGACGTTCACAAGAACCTTTGGTACCAAGCCTATTGAGATGCCTCAGAGAGCACACTCTGTGCTGCTGTGCTTTCTTGAGGATGCACTTGCTGTCGAGCAGTGGCGGAAAGTAACTAAGTACATGTACTCAAGTACTGTACTTAACATTTTAAGGCACTTTTACTTTACTGGTGTATTTCAAATTTTCTATACTCATACTTCTACTCCACTACATCTCAGAGACAAATGTTGTGCTTTTACTCCACTACAATTATTTGAAAACTTAAGTTACTATAGTTACTTTGTAGATTTTGAGTATTATTACAAAACATACTTTAACCACTTCAGCCCTATTTAAACTATTTGTCTATTTGAAAATAGCCGATCTACAAGCTCACAACGAGTCGCTTCGCGACACGTAAAGTAAAGAATGTGAGTGTTTTTTCCACCACTGCTGTTGAGAGAGCACACAATGGTGTTTGAGAAGTGTAGGCTATACCGAGAAATTGGAAATGTCAACAATTTACACTGATGATTCATTGATGGAAATGGGATTTCCTCGGATCTCCCTGAAGTCAACAATGATTTATTTGTTTGACATTAGGAGAGAGGTTGTTATCATGGCACCATATATGATTAGGTCTTATTAGGTTAGATGTTTGTTATTACTTTTACCCCTACTGTAGCTGTATCTGTTTTTCTGTACAGTATGGGTCCTGTGTTTCATAACTGTTCCATGACAACTTAATTTCCCCTGTGGGATCAATAAATCTTCCACAATCTTTCTTCCACGTCCCTCCTATAGGGACTCTCCTCACTGTCTCGTCTCATCCAACGGCTGCTGCCTTTGTGCATGTGAGGCATTGTAACTGTAAAACAGAAAATAATCAACCAGCGGTGGAAAAAGTACTCAGATTTAGTTTTACTTAAAGGAGGAGTTCACCCAAAAATGACTTATTTTCTATCAATTACACACCCCATGAAGCCTTGATTTCATGGATTTATTTTTGTTTTTGTGGCATTCCTAAAACAATAATTTGATGACCGTGTGTATTTCCGGTAGGAGACACAAATAATCGACTTTGTGTCTCCTACCGGATACATTAGCCGGTAGAAGATGGGAATCAAATTATTAGCTTAGGAATGCGACAAAAACAAAAAAGAATCCATGGATTCAAGGCTTCATAGGGTGTGCAATTGATAGAAAATAAGTCATTTTTTGGGTGAACTCCTCCTTTAAGTAAAAGTACATATCGTTGCTGTCGGGCAGAAACCTCCTATCTCCATGTTTTAACTTTTACAGTTTTTTCAGTACAGTACAGTAAATGAATAGCCTACTTGATCATACTACAGCATCACACAAAAGCATCAAAAGTATCAGATCCACAAACTTGAAACGTGGCGCGAAGCCACACGTTTTGAGCTTGTAGATCTGACACTTTTAATATTTTTGAATTTGAATACTGAAAACAGTTTAGGATATAATGAGGTTTCCACCCAACAGAGACGATATACCACAATATAGAAATACTCTATTACAAGTTAAAGTAAAAGTACTTATTATGCAGACGTTTTTTCAAAAGTTTTAAAACATTTGTCAAAATCTAACACACCTTACACTGATCTATAAAAGCTCACAATGTGTCGCGCTGTGACATTGGGAGCATGAATGTATAATGTTTTGTAACTTATAACAACAGTATATCTGTCAAATAATTGTAGCGGAGTAAAAAGTATGATATTTGCCTCTGAGATGTAGTGGTGTAGAAGTATAGTAAAAACAGACATACTCAAGTACAGTAAAAGCACCTCAAGATTGTAAGTACAGTATGAGTAAATACTTTCCACCGCTGCTAAAAGAAAACACTCTACTCACCTGAAGCAAGCAAGCAAGCAGATGCAGGTGAATGCACTCATCAAGGGTTGAGCGGTCATTAAGCAAAGTAAAAGTCGCCTGCGACACTGATAAAATACTTACACATCAAAATGCTGAATGGGTTTGACATTTCGGTCAAGAGCAACCTTCATCAGGGCAATAAACATCAGCTGTGCAACGGGGCAATAGATGTTTTTGTCAGGTCTGAGGTGAGCACATGCTGATGTGTGAAAAGGTTGCTCAGCATCCCTGCTGAGCTGAGGTACGGACCAAGCATTCCATTTGGGCACAAGTCGAGCCAGCAAGTCATTTGGAAGGAACAGGTTATCCACACGAACCCTATAGCGTCCCTATTCTGGTCATAGTAGGTGAACGGGTCCATCGCAGCTTCAAGTCAGTTCTCACTCTAGCCCGGTGGTATTCAAAGTGGGGTACAGGGACCCTCAGGGGTCATTGAGGGGGTTCCGAATGGAACCTTACAGGTCGGTAACTGAAACAATACAAATGGATCTGTCTGCCTGTCTGTCTGTCTGTCTGTCTGTCTATCTATCTGATTGCCATGATTCAGATGAACTGAATCATAATGATAGATGAATTGCACTATGACTGCACTGGTTTTAGTTAGAATATGAAGTTTATCTTATTTGTCTTTTTAAAGAGTATTGTAGGATATACTGTATGTTGTATTGTAGGATGTATACACTCTATTCTATTCTATTCTATGCTATCTACAGTATGTGCAGTGGGAAGTGCACGTGGGTGTATAGATCTGCAGGTATGGAGGACAGAACATATCTCTGAGATGCAGATTCAGAGTTCAGTGTAGCCAGGTTGCTATACCCAGGGCTGTGTCAGTTGTGGGGTGCAGATGTCAGGACACGAGGAAGCTGTGGGGGTTATTATGCAGGTGGTTGGCTTTGTAGAGGACAGTGTTACTTGAGGACAGGAGATCAAATTCTAACTAGGAGTAGGTTCCACTAAGGTGAACAGATATTCTATGTTGAAGAGAAAGTCTTGGAACATTACTGTGATTCCATAGGTGTGCTTTAAAGCTGCACTATGTAACTTTCCTCTTCTACCCCTGATTTGAACACGGTGTCCTACGCAAGTGCTGAAATGTTTACCAAGAGCCGGCCCGCTTGCTCAGGGGATAAATTAAATCTTGACCATCGGGTCAAAATTCGTGTCAGATCCTTTGTGTAGGTGAGAAATGACCTTTGACACGATCTAAATGTCTCAATAGAAGAGCAGGGAGACAAAATACAACCACCCCAATTGTATAAGTTATATTGTATACGTACTCTACCATACAGATTGGATTAAATTAATTCATAAAATATAATGTTAAATAAAGTTACATAGTGCCGCTTTAAGGTTTGCAAAACTGAACAGTCAAAACAGATGATTGATTCAACATTGAAAGGCGTGGCAGGATTTAAAAGCGAAAAGGAAGCTTAAAGGAAGCTTAAAGGAAGCTTAAAGGAATCACATTATTTATATTCTGCCTGAGATCAACTAATCTCAACCACTCTTCCTGTGGCCTCGGGAAGGTTTCCAGTAACCTGCTGGTTCAGACCTGCTGGCAAGGTGGAACATGGTGCTCCTTGACTTCTCCGGACTGTCTCAGCTGCTGTGCTGAAGATTTTGGCATCCTTGGACACACTAATGGTCTGTACTCTACTGGTGGTTGAGTGGTTCTCAAGATGTTTTATTTCAAAGGCCCCCATAGACTCTGAGAGTGTACAAATGGAACAAAATCGACCCGTAAGGGTCCATTTGTACGCTCTCAGAGTTACAGACCTGTAAGGGTCTGTTTGGAACCCCATCAAGGAACCCTGGCAGTCCCTGGGCCCCATTTTGAGAACCACTGCATAACTAGTCTCTCAGGCCAGATTGATGACAACCACAATTTCCAAATGCTTCCGTCATTCATCTCTTTCTTGCAGTGGTGGAAAGTAACTAAGTACATTTACTTAAGTACAATTTTTAGTTATTTGTACTTTACTTGAGTAATTCCAATTTCCACAATGTCCACTTTGAGCTGCATTTCATGTCATGAAAGGTGCTATACAAATAAAGTTTATTATTATTATTGTGAGCTTGTAGATCTGCTATTTTCAAAAGATTTGTATACATTTGAAAACTTGATATGGGACATTCTGTATAATGAGTACTTTTACTTTTGGTACTTTAAGTGCATTTTGCAGCCAATGCTTTTGTACTTTTACTCAAGCATACATTTCAAATTTCGGAATTGTACTTGTAACAGAGTATTTCTATATTGCAGTATTGATACTCTTACTTGAGGAAAAGATGTGAGTACTTTTTCCACCACTGCTTTCTTGTGAAAGCCCCTCCAGGGCGGTCATTTGTTTACAACCGGTGGAACCTGTTGGACCACTACACAGTGAAATGCCAGCGCTGTGGTTAATAAGCTACTACACAGTGTATAAGGTCACATCTACAGTAGCACACTTGGCATTTTCTCTATCAGTCACAGTACACAATGGCACAGTGCAAATTAACACTGACAATTTTACAGTGTAGACTGGTACCAGAGATAATAACAAATCATATAAAATCGGGATGAATCAATCAATCAATCAATCAATCAATCAATCAATCAATTCATAAAGGTCCTTCCCACATGACACAATTATTTACAACAAAAACAGACTTCCTAAATGAACATAATCAAACTTGAGACAAAGAAAGGGGAAAAACTAAACAATTCTATACACACGTATAGCTTTGTCCACGAAGGACAATCTCATACTTTATTTCCATTGTTTCAGAGCCCTCGATCTCCATTGAACGTTGTATCTTTCTCAGATAAGGGTATCAATGACAACAACCCCACCTCCTCCAAATTGTATTGAACCCACACAATGAACAAGGCGAGGCCTGTCCTGCTCATCGATTCGAACATGTAATGTTCAAGGTTCCAAATGTGACTAAAGGCGACATGTTTATACAGTCAATCTAATCAACCCATTAGCTGAGAAGTGTGTGCAGAATGTTAACTGATTTGTTTTAAATGCATGGCTCTCAGTGTGTGTGTGTGTGTGTGTGTGTGTGTGTGTGTGTGTGTGTGTGTGCATGTGCGTGTGCGTGTGCGTGTGCGTGTGCGTGTGTGCGTGCGTGCGTGCGTGCGTGCATGTGTGTGTGAGTAAGTAGGCTATACCTGATAGCCTATTCAAAGCTTTTCCAAACAGACTGAAACTAAATACCGTAAATTGTCATTTGCCGCCCTCTAGTGGTTAATGCTTTGGTGCTACAGTTGATTTTCCTTTCTTTCTTTTTCTTTCTTTCTTTCTTTCTTTCTTTCTTTCTTTCTTTCTTTCTTTCAAAAAATCACACCCTGTGTGAAGTGAGTGGTGCCTTGCTTAGCTTGGCTAACATGTTCAATCAGCCAAGCTAACATGTCCAATGTTAGCTTGGCTGATGGCACTGATGTCACTTTGAAACATGTATACAATGTTTCAAAGTGACACACCTATTTATAGGGCTCTATTTCGTCATGCGTCTCGCTAGCCAATCAAAGCACACCCTTTCAACATATTGTCACGTGTCATGTGATGCTTGACCAATGGACACACGGACATACAGACATACATACATACATACGGACAAACAGACAAAGCCACGTATAGGAGTGGTTGCCTTCGGCACCACTCAAAAACACACCCAGTGTGAAGTGGGCGGTGTGTGGTCATCACAACATGACTCACTTAAAAAAAACATAAAAGTGTTTTTTTAAGTCCATACTGCTATTCATAGGGCTGCACATGTGTCATGTGTTTCGCTAGCCAATCACAGTCCTGAATTTGCAAAGTCAGCCAATCACATCACAGCTAGTGGTGATGACACTAGCTGTAATGTGATTGGCTGACTTTGCAAAAGCATAGATTTGCATTGACTGTGGAAGGGTTAGCGTTGTAGACTGCGTTGTAGACTATTGGCCAATCACGGTGCAGGATTGGTCAGTGTCCAAACCTCACTTATAGGGGGCGGTTACACCGCCCCAAAAAACATGTATATAATTTACAATCCAGTTATGGACTAACAGGTAATAGACAGTCACAGCTGGTTGTTTACATCCATGTCAGCAAGATATTACAATTATAGAAATTATAGAAAATGTGCCTACAGGCCCCATGCACGTCCGTGACGTCGATTCTAGTGCATAGTATATCCTATAAATGCAATTAATTAATTGGACACTCTCGTCCACTCTCGCGTGATGCAAGCTAAGGTGTCGCTCGCCGAAAACAACTCAAGCATTGTCATCTTGACTTGAAGTCAGATTTTTTTCGGCAACCAAACAGTCCCAGAGTCCTGCATCCACTTAGCCTAGTAGCCTATTAAATGAAGGCATTGGTGGAAAATGTACTCACATTTGTTACTTAAGTAAAAGTATCAATACAGCAATGTAGAAATACTCTGTTACAAGTAAAAGTTCAAAAGTATTGTATTCATTGGCAGAATGTCCCATTTCAAGTTTTCAAATTGTGAGCTTGTAGATCATCTATTTTCAAATGGCCGAAATGTAAATAGAGCTGAAATGGTTAACCTATGTTTTATAATAATAATCAGAATCTACAAAGTAACTAGTAACTCAAGTTTTCAAATAATTGTAGAGGAGTAAAAGTATAATATTTTCCTCTGAGATGTTCTAGTGGAGTAGCCTAGAAGTAAAAGTAGACCTACTGAAATTTGGAAATACTCCAGTAAATTAAAAAATACCTCAAAATTGCAATCAAGTACAGTATTTGAGTAAATGTACTTAGTTACTTTACACCACTGGTAGAGGCGGAGGCGCAGTAGCCAACCTGCTCTGGTAGGCTACATAGCGTTAGAATGAGTTCTCCTTAACGCTATGTTACTTTCCCACAAACCCGTTGTAGAGCAGGCTGCTCAGCCTCTCGTCTGTAGTAAAAAATAAAGAATACACTTTCGCTACTCACCAAAACAAAGATGGTTTTAAGGTGCTGAAAGCCTACTTTCCTTAGTGGGAACACTTGGAGCCCCCCACCACACGTTTAAAATACACGTTTTGACCAAAATGTAAAAAAATCCACCGGAAAGGAAAACAAATGGTCAAAGGCATTCTTCTCTTGGCCAAATCTGTAGGGGGCGCAGTGGAGCAACTAAAACATTTTTTTCCTGCCGGTGAAATGTTCTTTTTTCTGGCCAAAAAGTGTGTTTTAGACGGGAGGTGGGGGGCTGCGAGTGTTCCCACTAAGGAAAGCAGGGGTTCAACATATTAAAACCGTCTTCGTTTTGGTGAGTAGCGAAAGTGTATTCTTTTATTTATAGTATTAGTCACTATACGGACGAGAGGCTGCGCAGCTGCCACGGGTGTGCGGGCAGCGGCTCGAAAGTGCCATAGCGTTAAATAAGGAGAACTCCTTCTAACGCTATGGAACAAAGCTCCCCCCCCCCCCCCCCCCCCACACACACACACACACACACACACGCGCGCGCGCGCACACACGCCGGGGTTGTGCTGACTCAGTGCCTTCTTACCATCAGCAGTCCTTTCGCCTCCAGACACGCACAGGACCAGAGCCTCCACACGCAGCAGACGCACCCATCACAATCTCTTCTTGCTTCCACCAACAACCTCTCTCTCTCTCCACCTAGAAACCCAACCAACCAAGCGCCATGGCTAAGACCGCGATCGGTAAGTTTTATTATCATTTTTGTATTGATCTTGTAGTTTTAGCGAGGTTATGATACTATTAGACTGTTGTTATTTATTATCACTGCCGGCTAGAGAGCTCTCTCCTTCAGCACCAGCCCCTGCGTTAAACGCAGGGGCTGGTGCTGAGGAGAGAAGAGAGCTCTTAAGCCGGCGACACCCATTAGTAGCCTATTATAGCACAAAATTATGCTTTGCTATTGTTATTTATTATAACCGCCGGCTATATAAGAGCTCTCTCCTTCAGCACCAGCCCCTGCGTTAAACGCAGGGGCTGGTGCTGAAGGAGAGAGCTCTTATAAGCCGGCGACACCCATTATTCTAGCACAAAAGGATGCTCAGCGGCATTGATTGTCGCGGGGGAGGCTGGGGAGCGGTCGGTCCAACTCCCTCTACTCTCTTCTTGCAAGTCATGCAAGAAAAAATAGTTGATTTGAAAAACATAGCGTTTTTTAAAAGTCTATAAATTGCCACCAAGCCGGCGTGCAATTTGTCACATTTTTACCTTATCATTCCTGCACCCAAAAGAAACAGTTGCTGATAGTGTGTGTGTGTGTGTGTGTGTGTGTGTGTGTGTGTGTGTGTGTGTGTGTGTGTGTGTGTGTGTGTGTGTGTGTGTGTGTGTGTGTGTGTGTGCGGGCTTACACTTTACGATTCAATTTCTGCTGCCCCCCCCCACCCCCACCCCCACCGCACCCCCCCCCATTCCTGACGCATATTATTTTCAATTTGATTCAAAACAAAAGCAAACAAACATGTTTGAATTGTATAGCCTATACGTGTTAATATGACTACTCGCCTACCACCACCACCGCACCCCCCCCTGTGTATTTTTGTCGCTTGCCGCACCTGCCGTTGTGCCATCCTGTCACACAGCCGCGGCAGCATAATGCAGAGCCTGGCGACCCCACCCTAGACTAGAGCTCCCCGGCCCCTTCAGACACAAACCGGCCTCTCGCCTATCATGAGGGGTGGCAATTAATTCCTTTTGGCCGTGACAAAGCCCTTATGTCGGGAATTTTAGGCCACCCTTTTTTGTAATAATGACTGAATGCTGCCGAGCAGTTTTCCAGTGACTTCTATAACAGATCTCACGGATGGGAGAAAATTCATCTTGATCCAAGAATTGTATTTTCTTTTATTTCTTTTTTTATAGCGGAGAGAGATTTATGACTGGCAATGAAAGAGCAACGACTGTGTGCGTTTTGCTCCGATAGGCTGCTATGATTGTGATTTATTCGGCTTGATCATATCTTATTGGGCCCACAAATGAATTGGACACTTTATTATTATGACTGTGCTTATGTGAAGAAATTATATTGGATAACATTATTTTCATTTTTTATGACAGATGACAGGCCTGTGTCACCTTTGGAATTTCAACATTAACCATTTAGCCCTATTTTATATCTAGGCTACAACAAAAACAGCCTATCTACAATATAGTGAGCTTGTAGATCTGCTATATATATATATATATATATATATATTTTTTTTTTTTTTTAATGAGTTTGATTTCTTAAACAGACCTCTGTTGCTGAACCAGGCCCCAAGAATGAAAGATTCTGGTTTAGAGCAGTGGTTCCCAAACATTTTAATGTCAAGGACCCCCAAATCGATTGTGTTTTGTATTTGGCCGCGGACTGCCATCTGATATCCGATCTACAAGCTCACAAGATGAGCTATTTTGGAATAGCCTATAAGTATAACATAGGGTTCTAGTGGTTAAACACGATTTTTATGCTGTATTATTAACACATTCTGCTGGGAACCCCCAGGGGAAACCCCCTCAAGGACTCCTAGGGGGTCCCTAGGGGGCCCCTGGACCACTGGCATGGAGGGGGGGGCAGGGGGATGGTGGTGGGACGGGGGACGGGACGGGGGGGGTATTGCTTATCTTTCAGTTGACTAGAGTGCTGATGAATGGTAGGCTTGTGCAGTCTGACAGACAGACAGACAAACAGACAGCCATGGGCGGCTATATAATAGCGCCTGACCGGTGCTACAGGGAGACAGCCCCCCCCCCCCCCCCGCGGGGCGGCTCATCCCTGGATGTTATTATGACAGTGGGTTCCCAACCTTTTTTGGATCAGGGCCTGCACTTCAAAATCTCGAAAGTGCAGGCGGCCCACCCATGTGACCACTTGACATGGGTGGGCCGCCTCGTGCATTTTCAGAGTGTTGTTTCTTTTTAACGGTCACTCAATCGATTGTGTTTCCGGCGTGGATCAATGGAACCGACCTATAGGTCTCTTTAAGTTGTTATTTACTGGTATCACAGGTTTTAGAGGAAATAATATATAGGTCTTGACATTAGGGTGAAAAAATACCATGTCATTATTTTTTTTAGTATTTTGTTTGCAATTCTTAAAAAATATTAATGTTACATTATCATTTTGTCAGTTATTTGGGGGCCCACTTGCAATACCCTCACGGCCCACCAGGTTGGTGGATCACTGTGCTGTGTTTTTGGTGTTGTTTTTTCATCATTGGTCCTCATCGCCTCTGTCGGGTGGAAACCTGGAATATGTCCTAAACCGTTAATTTTCAGGATTCAAATAAAAAAATAGCAAAAATAGCTAAAGTTCGAAGCTGCAAGCTTGGAGCGGCAGGGCAGGGCTGCATAGGCCACAGGGCCCGACAGTGAAGGTACACAGTCATCAATCCATCCTCAGTGCCTGTTACGGTCAGTCAGCAGGCAGGCACCCAACAGGACCACGGCTATCCATGTGTCACATGAGTTGTATTTCCATACCGGCATCAAGCTGAGCCAGAAATTTAAATCCACAACAACAGTGTTTTGTATTTACTAATTGATGCATTTGTATTTGGCTGCGGACCCCCATCTGAAAATGTTTTGTGCCAGGGACCTCCAGAAGCAAAGATTTGAGTTCAAAATGTTCGCTTTAAATATATATTTATTTAAAGATTTGCACAGATTTTCAAGATTTTCCCCGCACTATGAGCTTGTATATCTACTATTTTTGAATAGCCAAAGTATAAAAGCCATACAAAATATTGTGATGCTATATTAATACATTTTGCTGGGGACCCCCGGTACAACCCCAAGGATCCCTGGGGGTCCCCAGACCCCATTTTGAGAACCAATGCACCTCAAATGGAATCGCCTCGCTCGGCAAATAAATATGTCGACATCGACCTATACACATACATTTTCGATGATGGCATACTGAATGTGTTTTTCTTCTGGTAAAGTGGTGACTATGCCATTAGCCGTAGGTCGAGGCTGGAATTCTAAACTAATAGAAAAAGCAAAGCACAAACCCATGTAGGCTCGGTGGAGGCCCCAATAGATTCTCTCATACTTACTGTACAGTGCGGCACAGTCATAAGGCCATTAACTGAGTTCCATCTCTTGGGGCCCACAATTGATTCCTTTGCGTCAAGCAGGGCAATCTTTTAATAAAAGTGCACCCTCGGCAGAAATCCTAAAAAGTTACAGTTTTGGACAGAGACGATATCCAGTATTATGCCTAAATGTATGCTTCGTCACACGACTAAGTATACATCGGGTCTCACTCGCAACTCATGACCAGTGCCACTATTAACATAACGAACGCAATGACATGCGCATAAATCTTGACCGTGTCATTCACTCCAGCAAGGTGTGGTCTTAACCCCCTTGACTGCACTGCAAAATTCATGGCCACTCACGGTCCTACAGACTAGAGTACCCCAATGATGGACATGATTAGGATGAGAGGTACATGACTTATGGCACAATGTCATTTGTCTAGAATGATTATTTTCTATGCGTGGACAACTAAGAAATCATGGTGGCCTAGGTTGGAATATAATTGTTTTACATCCAGACCCCTTGAGATTGAGATTATGATCATTTTTACACAGTCTGAAATATGAAGCCAATACCTAAGTGACGTAAACAGGCCATTCTCTCCTAATGGCCAGCAGGGTAGCGCCTGCACTGGTTGCAAAATTAAGTCTGATTATAGAAGTTTATGGGAAAATTATCCTACTTCTCACTTGATTTATTACCTCAGTAAAACATTTTCCTAATGGGTTTATGTCCTCAATTGCTAGTTTCTCGTCTTCTTCAATACACCATGATGTTTACTTTGTAAATTATGGTCCCATTTATAGAAAAAGAATTGTGCAGCAAATAACAATATTTTGGAAGAATCGTTGTATCGGTGATACAAGTATGAACTTTTGTACAAATCATCTTTGGAGGTCACTCTTCGATTCAAGAAACCGGGCCACTCGTAAATCAAAGATGGCCGCCATTTATTTCAAGATGGCCGCCAAAATTAGACGGATTTTGCATTTCAGCATGTCTTTGCCATACTTTTGTGACGTCAATCACCAAATCACCAAATAGCACTCCTATAGGATGTTTCTGAACAAACAGGAGTTACCATCTAAATTCAAACATTTTAAAAACACGCCGTAAAAAACAGGGTATGCTTTGGGGCGTGGCTATGTTGTGATTGACAAGTCACAACCACAGCGATCACTTTAGAGGCGTAGCAATGCGTGACCCCAGCTCCACCCTATACTCTTCTAGCTGGAAAAATAATCCATGATGGTGACTGTCAAATCCAAGATGGCGACAGTCACATGACATTCCCAAGCTTGGGGCTTCAGAACAGGACTAACACAAATCAATAGGTGATGGTCATTTATGTCCATTATTTTGTACATGCTTTTCGATCTCTCGCGTATAGCCAGACAATCAGAGATCTCCACCTTTTGACACACGTCTGGAGAAATCTAAATTCAATATATGGGCTTGAACTGTGGAGAAAACCAATCACTTAACCACTTAAACCCCAGCATATTGAGGGGAAGACTTTCACAGAAAATAGCTATTTTCAGCCAAAGCTTTCCCCACAATAACAGAAAACAGAAAAGATACTAGTATAGAGCCCTGAGGGACTCCGGTCAACCATATAGGGTTTACACATGGTAAAATGTCACCGCAGACATGTCAGTATAGGTCAAGAGTTCTGATCGTCATGCTGACTTCGTGAGACTAATATGGTTTACACCATTACGACCGCAATGTTCTTGGACCCGATCATGAAAGTTTGTTTTGGTTTTGTTAACATAAGTGTTAAATAACTATAACATATTCTGACAGTAGCCTACTCATTTGCTGTAGAGTATTTGTTCAGTAACAGGAGTCTCCCTGTCTCTCCAGCCCTTTAGTAAACAGAAAATGTATTTTTAGGTCAGGATACCAATTGTACCCAATCAGGAGAGAGAACTCACACAGCATACAGGATAAACAAGTGAATGTCACAAAGAAATGAGCAGACACAATTGGAACTGGAACACTATCAAATTGAAGCTGATACATGTACTCTCTCCTGATTGGCTGAAATTGGCAACCCAATTGAGAATGTATTTTCTGTTTATTAAACCGCTTGGCAAATTCAAATTCGCCACCCCACTCCCAGAATCCACCAGTAGTCTAACGCCGGTCTTTTTGGAATACATAATAGAGCAGGGTGTGGTTTGGTTTGAGGGAAAGAAAATGTCTTCGGCACAAAAGAGTCGCATGGAACCGTTTTATCTGACCGTTAACAGACCCCAGGATCCATAACCCACATTATCCCACTTCACAGCCAATCGGGCCTCAGCATTACCCTCGTAACGTTGTGATTATATTGTCGCCCAGTGGCCTGGCTTACAACAGACTTATCTGTTCTGTTCAGCTGCCACGGCCCACGCATACGTGAGTGTAGAGAGCCTAAGAGGGCTGTAAAAACACTGTGATCAATGGGGACACTCAGGGGTCATTGTAGAAAATGGAACCAAATGGATCCGTAAAAAGGTAGGGGTTCTAAAACCTTTTAGTGTCAAGGACCCCCAAATGTATTTTGCTGCAGACCCCCAGTCTGAAAATGTATACCTCCCAGAAGAGAATTTGTGTAAAAAAAAGAAAAAATATTAAACATTTTCATATAGCAAAAAATAGCAGATTTACAACGAAGTGACACGTTGTGAGCTTGTATATCTGCTATTTTTTAATAGCCAACGTATAAATGGATAAAGTGTTTAAAATGATGGTGATGCTGTACACAGTATTAACACATTTAGCTGGGCACCCCCTGGAACCCCCAAAGGACCCCTGGGGGTCCCTGGACCCCACTTTGAGAAACACTGTCCATTTGGTTGTACACTCTCAGAGTTAAGTTAACAGAGGAATTTACAGTGTAGATTGAGGTCCAATCGTATCAATTGGGGTTCCGTTGCCTAATTCATATCAAACTCTGGTGTTCTTGAAATTAAAAAGGTTTGAGAATCGCTGTGATTTATGGAGCCACGGTTTGCCAGTCAGTCAGTAGTGTTGCCGGGCAGGTTTCCCAAAGCAATATATTATTCTATATGGTGATTTTAAACTTTTCAACCCTGATGCCCCAGCTCTAAGAGACAGACAGAGAGAGAGAGAGAGAGAGAGAGAGAGAGAGAGAGAGAGAGAGAGAGAGAGAGAGAAGGTGGAATGGAGCAGCATGATGATTAGACTGCGGGTGGAGGGGGAGGACACCGGTGATGTGTGTGACAGCAAGTGCCAGTGTGCTGGGTGAAAGTGTCACACTCATAGTACGCACGCACGCACGCACGCACACACACACACACACACACACACACACACACACACACACACACACACACACACACACACACACACACACACACACACACACACACACACACACACACACACAGGAATGATGCTGAGCTGACAGTAGAGTAACTGGGTAACACAAGCATGGCTGCCTCCAACTCCCTCCAACCTATTTTTAAGGACTTTCGTGCTTGATGAGACGTTGAGGTTTCTGGCATACAGGAAATAAGACCATTAGGCCTGTATCGTGACAAAATGGGTTGGACTGGGTTTAAATCATGGCATCAGCACACGACCATCCTCAGTGTTCATTTGGGTGTAACAGTTAATCAAACTAATCACTTTAATCAATTCAAGTATTTAAAAATATATAATTGCAAATTGATTTTAATAGAAATAATCGATTTTGGGGCGAAACATTTACATCTCTGATTCAATATGATCTACAGGTGAAAATTGCTGATCTACAAGCTCACAACAAATTTGCATTTCCAATTAAATATGATCTACAGGTCAAAATTGCTGATCTACACGCTCACAACACGTCGCATCGCGACATGTTGGGAGCTTGTAGATCAGCTATTTGCCAACACTATTGCATGACAAAGTATTAAATAGGGCTAGTCAAATATTCAATTATTTTTTGAAATCTATTAGAATTTGTACTTTGATTCATCAAAATATCCCAAAATGTAACTTTTATGATAAAATAAAAAGCACTTCTCGATTATTTGATTAATCAAAAAATGTATCAATAGAATGATCGATAAGAAAATAATCAATAGTTGCAGCCCTGAATGTTGCACTCTGGGAGAGTAAACATGTTAGATCAACACTCTCCATTGGAGATTGTGCTGTGCGAGGCTGTGTGAGGCTACCATTCATCAGTATGCATCATTATAACCATTGGTAATGACTAATGGACCACTGAAGTAATTACTGAAGCTACATGCCTTTTTCTCTCTGCTTCAACACGCTGTGTCATTTAACACTGTCAGCACAGCAGAGAAGAGATTCCTTTGAATTGGGAGGAATTGCAGTCCGTTTCTTCATATCATAAACTATAAAGGAAACAGGATCTTTTGAATCTTTTGATTTGGTTCTAGATGTGACACATGAGTCCATTAGTTAAATGGAAAAGCAATGATGTCTTTAAAAAGAAGAATCAAAGAATCAGCTCAACTCTATGTTGGGGTGTACAGAAGAAGGTGGAATTAATTGTCTTACGTCATTGCAGTTTCAAGAAAGGTGGAAAGAGACAAATACACAGTGTGGCAGTGTGAAATAATTACATAAGGTGCCTGGTTAAAAAACAGAGGGATGAGGCAGTAAAAATTGCAGCTGATGTAATAACGGACAGAAAAGGAGAGGAGAGGAGAGGAGAGGAGAGGAGAGGAGAGGAGAGGAGAGGAGAGGAAAGGAGAGGAGAGGAGAGGAGAGAAGAGAAGAGAAGAGAAGAGAAGAGAAGAGAAGAGAAGAGAAGAGAAGAGAAGAGAAGAGAAGAGAAGAGAAGAGAAACACAAAAAAATAGCAGACCTGCAAGCTCATAGGCTATTTCATAGGCTATTTTGTTGAAAATGTAAAAACCAAAACCTCCTCACCTATTTAAGGACATGCCCAAAATAGGGATGCCAGGTTAAAAGTGGTTAAGCCCATTTATTCTGATACAGTAATCATTTAGAAGATTGAGGGCTTCATCTTTCATGTCTTGTGCGTTAGCTCCGTCTGACCCGTGTTCTCTCGCTTGCTCTCTAATTATACCAGACGCTCCGAATGACCCTACCTGTCTCCTCCAAACGGCAAGCCATTAGCGGGTCAACAACGTTGGACTAAAAACTCGAACGCAGGAAACATGACAGCCACCAAAGGAGCGCCTCGCGGTCTCTCCTGACGCCCGCTCCGTAGGTACTTAACACAAATTACCTGCTCCGCTGAACCGCCAATTGCTCCACATCGCGTTGTCGTGCGCGGGGGGAGAAAATGTCCGCCTGCACTAATAGGCTCTATGCACAGCAGCCATATTGGAAAGAAATTGGGCCTCTTCCGTACTTCCTTCAGGTGTTACCAATGATTCTAATGAAGGTTCTGTTCCAATTAGTGCAGCACTGGTGGTTTTCAAAAAGTTTAATTTCAAGGACCCCCATAACTCTGAGAGTGTACAAATGGAACCAAATGGACCCTTGCGGGTCCCTGTACCGTGTAGTAGTGTTTCCAGTGAGCCAACATGCACAATGTCAGCACCCTGACTCTGTTTGACCAGAATGGAAGAGAACCTTTATTAGTATCATTGGGAACACCTATGAAAGAATTAAGGAAGGCCCATTTTCTTTCCAATATGGCTGTTGTGCATAGAGCCAATAGAGTAGCCAAGTCCTGACGTCACTCCCACTACCACTGGGGCACAGAGTTATTTTTGTATTGGAATTCTCATATAGGCAAATCGTGTCGTTTATGTGTTTGGAGAAAAAGATCATACTCTTTGGATAAATTAGTACCTTTTCACCATCAGTTGATACTTCATATCCATATGAATAAAATCTCTGAGTGATTTGTTTATTTTTGGAACACAGTTCTAAGATTAATAATAATAATGTTTATTGTCCCCAAGGGGAAAATTGTCTTCACAAGGTCTGTTCACAACAAAAACAACATAACAACATGACAACAAAAACAACATATCACAAGACAAAGACATGAGGTCCCCACTGTAGCCTACACGGAAAACCCTCCTATGGACGGGGCAGTTGGTTTAATGCCGCGATGGCTGAGGGGACAAAACTCCTGCTAAAACAAACCTTTTTCCACTTTAAGGTTCTGTATCTCCGACCAGATGGCATGAGGTCAAAGTAGCGATACAGGGGATGATCAGTGTCATTTGTTATTGAAAGTGCTAAGTGTGTGATGGCCTTATTGTTCATATCAGCAAGTGTGGGTATGGGAAGTCCGATGATTTTGGAGGCAATCCGGGTGATACTGTAAAGTTTGCCTATGGGAATTCCAATACAAAAAATAACAGACTTCGGTTCTCTATTACAAAACAAAACTGAGGTTGGGGTGGTGGTTATAGACCTATCACAATATATCACCAGATCAAATTGGGTGGGTGGAGGGGTCGTTATTGGAATAGCCTTCACCCTCGCCCTCACACACATGTATTGCACTCCCAGGGGTGTCTGACTTCCTCTTCCTCCTACACGCCCTCCCCACCCTTCTACCACTCGTCTTTTCTTTGTCCTCCACCTGCTCCACCTCTCCACCCTCCATCCTCCCATCTAGGGCTGGGCTGTTTAACCAAAAATATATCGAATCCGATAATACCGATTAATACCGACTTAATCTTGCTCATGTAGGTTAATCGAATAACTGAGAAGCAGATTTTTTTTGTATATAATTTATATAAATGTCTCATTGTATTGCATTGTACTATATAGTTCATTGGACAATAATAGATCATTAGCCACAAGCGTTACAAACGTTTGAAATAAACGTGTTGTTGATTTGAAGGCATATGGCCCAGCCCTACTCCCATCCTCTCATCCTCCCATCCTTTTCATCTAAATTTCATTTCTCTTGGTTTCGTCTCATCCTCTACTCCTCGCTCCACTCCCCTCCCTCTCCATACACACCCTCCCGGCTCTCCTTTTATCCAAAATCTCTCTACCACCCCCGCTGCGCTCTCTCTCTGTCTCTCTGTCTCTCCCTCTGTCTCTCTCTCTCTCTCCCTCTCTCTCTCTCTCCTCTGGGGAAGGGGGTTAACAAGGCCATTGGAGAGTTGGTGAGAGCTGTAGAGACTTGATCACATTACTTTGGCGTCTGCCGGTCTGCGGGGCTGCAGAGCCCAAGAGAAGGAGAGAGAGAGAGAGAGAGAGAGAGAGAGAGAGAGAGAATGACGGCTGTTTTGCACTCGTATAAAGTCTGTCGACTGTGTCGACCGAGAAAGACGTCGTATTTTCAGCTGAAAGAGCGTCGGCGCTCTTTTCCGCTTGAAAAATATGTCCTTTTTCATGGCTGACACGGATATAGCTTGTAGACGGGCTATTTGTGCCAAAGGCATTTGGTGTAGAGGGAAAACAGGAGGGGGCTTAGTTTAGACCTCTGAGGGGCAGGGATTTGAGACTATTTCAAGCAGGCCCCCAAAATCATAGGCAAAACACTACGGTTTTAATGACGATATAACATTAATATTGTCTCTGTCGGGTGGAAACCTCATACGTCCAAAACTGTGACTTTTCAGGATTCAAATAAAAAAAAGAGCAAAAGTAGCAGATCTACAAGCTCAAAGCGTGTGGCTTAGCGCCGCGGTTCGAGCTTGTATATCTGCTACTTTTGATGCTTTTGTGTGACGCTGTAGTATGATAAAAAAAGTTTAAAAAATATATTATATTGTATTATTTCTTAAAATCCGAAAATGTGTTGTCACTGTGATACCGATAAAATAGGAAAGTCTACTATATATCCTGGTTCTGTTGATCCAAGCCAGAACACCATCGATGTGCACTACTGCATGTGTTTACTGCAAGTCTGATTCGATTTGATCGCTCTGACACGCAATGATCCGCCGGCGCCTTAACTGGTCAGATGAGTGGTACCGCGAACGCTTTCGACATTTTCAAGTGTGGGCCCTGAGCCAGAAAAAGGCTGGGATACGGCTGCCATAGGGTTCAAGTGGTTAATCTCACGCTCTTAGTTACACCACGGAGCATCTCTTTTTACAGTAAAAAATCTCACATTCTGCTTTGTTGCTGATTCCGTCAAACATGAATCGATGTGACACACTCGGGGTGGCCCGCAGGCCTCTCTGTCTCGCACACACCAGCGTGATGGATTGTGCTGTGCTGTACTACGGCACTTGGCATCACAAACATCCCTCTATGGGCTCCGGCGTTTCCACGCGGCGCAGCAGCTGAGGCCGCGGGCAAAGGCAAGGATAGTGTGCCAAATCTGCAGCACGCTGCGGATATTCTAGCCTCTCTCTCTCTCTCCCTCCCTCTCTCTCTCTCTCTCTCCCTCTGCAGGGAAAAATATTGTACTCTACACTCACATTACACTGGAGTGAGTGCCAGAGATACACAGAGATAAGAAAAAAATAATAATAATCAAGGTTAGACAAGGTTGGTTGTTCTCTTTCAGTTTTCCCCCCCTTATGTGTGCCCTTCGGTGTACCTTTGTACCACGTTTTTCTGTTGGTACTAGTGCAGATTGGCGACAGCAGATAGGCCATGGCCCATTCGCCATGCCAGCTTTACTTTGCCGATATTCCTTCTTCGGCTTATGGATGCACTG
The DNA here is from genome assembly GCF_963454915.1 of Gymnoscopelus microlampas. Taxonomy (NCBI): domain Eukaryota; kingdom Metazoa; phylum Chordata; class Actinopteri; order Myctophiformes; family Myctophidae; genus Gymnoscopelus; species Gymnoscopelus microlampas. The sequence continues at coordinate 11,600,619 of NC_139952.1, read as the reverse complement.
AGGGAGGGAAAGACATATTACTGTGTTATGGTGATAAGCTTGCAAGGCCCTTGTGCTCACCGCACTGTGAAAAAGCAATTTCCGCTGCCCATTCACGGACAAAGGAGATAATACATTCATAACGTGTAGCTAAATGGGCGTCTAGCTAATGATTAAACCATGTTCAACCTGGTGTCCCTATTTTGGGGGCATGTCATAATAAGGCGAAAATGGTCGAAGATTTTCTAAAACGTTGCACACACGCGATTGTAAGCTTGTGGATGTCCTATTTTTGCATAGTGGTTAAGCCTACAGCTTCTTCCAGATTCTTTCAGATTACCTTTTTACCTGAAATATTTGTTTAGAGTCTTCCTTCCTTTCTTACGTTCTTTCTTTCTTTCGGCTGTGGCTATACCTTCCCCTAAAACCAACCAAAACTGAGAATGTGTTTTATTTTTGTTACCAGTCAAATGGCCGGGAGGCAGGGGTGCTTGTCTGGCCTACGTAAATAAATAATGGGTTGAGATGAAATGCATAGCTAACGATGCGTGGGGAATGCTGTTGGTGGCTGAGACAGACATGCTGCTGGGTGAAATTAGGCCACAAGACACCGTAGACCATTATTCTTTCTTTCCTTTCCTTGCCACACCATGACGAACACAACGCCTTACCAAATGACTACAGATCCCACGGGGCTTCAGTCCCCCCCCAGACTCCCTTTGATGTGCGTTCACTGAATATTTATTTGTCCTAAACATCAGAAGGTGCCATTTGCAACGAGGACCTCCTGTGGAGAGGAAACTGGGTTAATGATGTTTGGCATGTCTTCGCATGTGTGTGTGCGTGTGTGCGTGTGTGTGTGTGGTGTCTTTGTATTTAGCTAATCCAATATGAACATAATTATATGTCTATGAACATGTGTACATGCATGCACGTTTACACACTACAGACACGCACACACACACACACGCGCACACGCACACGCACACACACACACACACACACACACACACACACACACACACACACACACACACACACTCTACAGGGACTATTTTCCGTGTTGTTTGTTGACTAGTAAGGGTTCATGCTTACTCTGCCGACTCTGATTTGCACTTGCAAGTCGCTCTGCATAAAGAGCATCTGCTAACTGCATAGATTGCAAATCGTGCGTGTGCACGCACACAAACACACACACACACACACACACACACACACACACACACACACACACACACACACACACACACACACACACACACACACACACACACACACACACACACACACACACACACACACACACACACACGCCGTTCGAACCAGTCAGTGTCCACCAGGGCAGGTTAATCAATGGCAGCAATGTGCTGATTAGATCCACTTCAAGTCATAATTTGAAGAAGGTCAGAATGTGACATATAACTCCTCCAGCAGTGAGCCAGCAACACAGCATGACTAATACATCTCTGGTTCACAGTAAATTATACCCAAATGATAAATGTACTGTCATATACAGTGTGAGAACCATTATCAGTGATGGATACTATTCCATGACCTACTTTTTCATGGTCTTGATTAGACGCCAGGAAAAAGATGGGTTAGAATGGCTACAGTATGTGAAATGTATTCCTATTAATTTCATAAATATGAATATAACCATGTTTGTTTTGAGCTAACCCAATGTGAACTTAATTTTGTGTCTATGAATGCGTGTGTATATTTCACACAAACACACGCACGCACACACTCATTACTGTGGCTTCCATTTTGTCGCCCACAGCTTACAAAGAGAAGATGAAGGAGATTTCGGTCCTGTCTCTCATCTGCTCCTGTCTCTACCCCGAGACCCGCAAGAACATCATGGAAGAGTTTGAAGGTAAATATTTTTATCAACTGCTTTTCAACAAACCACTGGAATGATAAAGGATAAATGGTTTAAGGTCAGATTCTACAGCAATTTGTGATATCTGGACCAAACTTTGAGACCAACTGGTGTAGCAGATTCTTTCCAGAGCGCCAACATGCACAATATCAGCACCCTGACTCTGTTTGACCAGAATGGAACAGAGACTTAATTAGTATAATTGGTCATACCTGTGAAGGAAGTAAGGAAGAGGCCCAATTTCTTTTCAATATGGCTGCTGTGCATGGAGCCTATTGCCAGTGCAACCCAGGCCCAAGCAAGGCTCTGAAATCCCTGCGCTACACAGCAGACAAGTCTGTTCTGTTTAATAAACCAATATCTCAGCCAATCAGGAGAGAGAATCCATTATTTACCAGCTTCAATTTGATAGTGTTCCATGAAGTTCCAATTTTGTCTGCTATGTTTTGTTTTCATGTCATCACTTCCAAATTAGCTTATCCTATATGAATTATTTCTCCTGATTGGATGGAATTTGTGTCCTGACCTGAAAATATATTTTCTGCTTATCAGGCGTTGTAATTTTCTTGAGGTCACAAAGGCCAAATACCAGGGCAGGAAGGTTTTCAAGTAAAACTATGATTTTAAGGCCATGGAAATAATTTAATTGCATTCATAATCTTTTCAATAGATTGTATGACTATCAGTGAAATAAATAAAGAAATGGCTATTGATTATCTGACTTCAGTTCATCTATGAAGTTAATATTATGTTTTACATAATAAATGAGTGCATAATTAATGAAATAACACAATTTAAATACATTAATGGGGGGCTAAAAGGCATAATAATAAAAAAGATATACATATTTATCTAGTAATTATTCAGTCTGATTAAAGGTAAGGCAGAAATCTTCTTAATGCCTATTCTCCTGTTGTACCTCCCTTAAACTTAACTCTTTCTTTCTTTCTTTCTTTCACGCACACTAGCAGTAGCAGACATGGACATCAAGCCCATCAACAAGCGAGCTTCGGGCCAGGCGTTCGAGGTGATCCTGAAGCCACCGTCTCCGGTGTCGGACGCGGCTCACTGCGTCACCAGTCCACCCAAGAAGGACATCTCACTGGAGGACATCCAGAAGAAGCTGGAGGCTGCCGAGGACCGCCGGAGAGTAAGGCTGTTGGTCCTCCAAGGCTTACATGCCTTAATGCTAGCTTTGACCTTGTCCAACATGTGAAGGGTAGCACCCACAATTGTGGAAAGACGCTAGACTTTTATTATCATTTTAGTAAAAGTAACAATACCACAATGTAGAAATACTCTGTTAAGTAAAAGGCCTGGATTAAAATCTTACTTGAATAAAAGCACAAAAGTACTCAAATTGGCAACAAAATATACTTTAAAAGTACCAAAGTAAAAGTGCTCAAATTCTCCAAAATCTTTCAAGAATTGCAGATCTACAAGCTCACAATGTGTCGCAATTCGAACAGACAAAGTATAAAACAGGGTGCGCAGTAAGTGTTTAATGTAATGGAGAGGCATCCTACTAAAAGTAGCCTAGTCTGTGACCTGAGAATTGCAAGCGATAAAAATAAAGTGTCTGTCCTTGTCCTTTTGGAGTGCGCACAATTGACCAAGCATTTTAATTGACAGACTTGAAAAATGAGTAGGTCACTCTGGTAGTGTGAATATCTAGATGGAAGACAGTTCTCCGTCTCCCTAGGTGACCATTATCGGAAAAGTTGAGAAGGAGTATGGCATTCCCCACGGAAGCATTTCTAAAATGCGAGAGGAATTGTTCTCCCAAACTCAGGAACAATATAGAATGGAATAAACGCAGAAGAATACATAACTAGAAAAGAACACCATAACAACATTTAAGAACTGACAGGGAATACAAGGAACTGAAGGTATACAGTATACACAGGGATAACCAGACACAGGTGAACACTATACTGACATTCAACACACGGATAAGCTAGAGGACTAACTGGACACAGGTGTAGATAATTAATTATCACAGGGAGGTGAGACAACTACAAGGATGACAGGAAACACTAGAACGTTACTACAAAATAAAAGTACACACAAGACAGGACATGACTCTCTCTGACTCTCTCTTTCCGACTCTTTCTCTCTCTCTGTCTCACCCCTCCTCCCCCTGCAGTCCCAGGAGGCGCAGGTGCTGCGCGCGCTGGCGGAGAAACGTGACCACGAGCGCGACGTGCTGCTGAAGGCCATGGAGGAGAACAGCAACTTCAGCCGCATGGCCGAGGAGAAGCTCCTCATGAAGATGGAGCAGATCCAGGAGAACCGACAGGCCTACCTGGCCAACATCATGGAACGCCTGCAGGAGAGGGTGAGGAGGAGGAGGGTCACGAAGGGGAGGAGGATGGAGCTGGGGAGAGGAGACAGAAGAATAGAAGTTTAAGTCTGGGTGAAATGGGAATTTCTGTCATTTTATTCTGAAGTTTCAGTTTGAAACGGTAGCCTTGAGCAATGGGAAGACATTAGCCAGAGTATGCTATGTTTGTAGCCTGCAATCCCCTGCATCTCACGCAGCCCTTGGGAGAAAGAGATGGGCAGTGTGAGGCATGTTTATGTTACTACGCTGCTTAAGTTATATCTCACCTCCAATGTTTTCAGATACATATTTTAATGTACTGTTTGAGTTTAAAACGAGTAATGCACCGTCTGGCCGTCATCTTGAGTTGGATAAAGAACGTAGCAGCCCAATTTTCAGGTGCGAGGGAGGAACACTAGGAAAGGAAAGGAAAAGGAAATGAAAGGAAAGGAAAGAGGAATAGAGGAGAGGGTGAGGAGTGGAAATGGAGAGGAGAGGAGAGGTATAAGAGCAGTAGCAGAAGTTACTTTAAGTACAAGTGATAAAACCCCTAACCTGTGTGTGTGTGTGTGTGTGTGTGTGTGTGTGTGTGTGTGTGTGTGTGTGTGTGTGTGTGTGTGTGTGCGTGCGTGCGTGCGTGCGTGCGTGCGTGCGTGTCTTCCCAGGAGAGGCATGCACAGGAAGTGCGCCGGAACAAGGAATTGAGAGAAGAGGTGACAGCGTGAAGCGCCACCCGGGGGCCCGGTTTTACCCCCCTCTCCTTACCCCACCCCCCACCACCACCTCCAAGATGACAACACCTCCTGCTCCCCACCCCACCCTCCCCCACCCCCTCCATACCCACCCCCGCACCCCCCATACTACTACCACCACCACCAAACCAACACAACAACAACAACAACACCGGACGTCAACGTGGGGTAGCGTCCAATGCTACCCCGATAGCATTAGCAACAAGAAAGAAACAGGGGGGAAGGGGTTAAAAAAAACATAATGCAAAAATAATAATAATGAGAAAAAAAATGTATGTGTCCTTAAAAACAAAGAATGTTTTGCTCTCTTTTAATCGTTGAGGATAAAAGCTGAATTGGCGACAGTGGGTATCGTTTTGATCTTCTTTTCTTCCTTTGTAAATACTTCTTTTTTTTGTTATACAGTAACGACACAAAGCAGCAGAAAGTATTGATTGCCGTGTGCCATTTTTGATATGTTAGTTTTCTTCACCCTATGCATATATACAGTATATATATATATGGATGTGATTTGCTTTCTGGTTTACTGGTCTTATTTCCAAACCGAGGAATTGTTTTAGTTTTTTTGGAAAGTCTCTCTCGTGTATATGGTAACAAGCTTTGGTGTTTGTCGTGAGTTTGCAGGCTAGGCTATAGCTGACGTTTTCGCTCTGTCCGGTCGTGTCCCGACCCGGCCCTTTTTTCTGTTCCATGTACCCGCTTTTTAGTCCCTTCCTCAAAGTGTGCACTTGCGCACTCCAACCCTTTAGACGTGGGAGAAGTCTCACGTCAGAGGGCGATGTCACACGACTTTATGTGGCTGTAATAATCTGTTAAGGGAAGAGTTCACAAGTGAACACTTTAGTGGGCGTGAAGGAAGGGCCGCGCGTACGCGAACCTACGCGTCTGTTTCATTGTCGGTGTGGAGAATGCAAGCTGTCACTGCACATCCACTTCTGGGTGGCCCATGATAGGGGGCGCCACAGGGGGATATTATAGCATTTATTGAGCCCATTCTTTTCTGTCATCTCTCTTTCTCTCCCCACCTTCTACCCCTCTTCATCCCTCCCTCCCCTCTCTCATGTATCACCACACACATGCTAGCGTACACACTCGCGCCCGTAACGTTCGAGTGGATGAGAATTTAGCCGATCGGACGGCTGAATGGAACTCGCTGAATCCCGTCCATCTGGCGTGTTGTAAAGACCGCCTGCCATCTTTGGCCAATAGCAGAGGATCCTAGGACGTAATTACATTTGTAATATCAGTATACTGTACATCAGCGGTTAGGTGAGGGGCATATTACGCTGCAGATACCGTACAGGCTTTGAGTGTAGATGAGAAACAGACTGCAAGATCAGAGCATCCTGGCCACGTCGAGTCAACCGCTAGTCCGGAGAAGTTGCCAACTATACCTCCAGAACTTCCAGAACTAGAATATCACCCAGCACCCATATTAGCTCGCGTGAAGCTCTCGTTCCTGCAATGTTGTGGCAATGAGACCGAAGCCAAAAAGACCAGAGGTTCTGACCTCGCCATGCGCTATAACAATCTCTAGCCAGTATTTGTCTTGTAGACGTCAACCCATAACCCTATGACCCCTAGCATCCCCATTTTGAACAAACATTCAGCGAAAATTGCAGCTCTACAAGCTACAAGTTGTGAGCTTGCAGTATAGATTGTCTATAGAACGTAGATCGGCTGTTTTCAGCGAAGAGATTTGGTGTAGAGGTACACAACTCGGGGGCCTAGTATAGACCCCTGGGGGACTCCGGTCAATGAAGTATAGGGTTTTAAGTGATTGACTGCGGAACACAGACGAATGCCATTTCAAGGGCAGCGCCTCGACTCATTAGAATAAAATTTAAGCCATAAAAAGTATCGCTGAGACAATGGTACATGGACAACGATATTGGCCATATGTAAAGCCTAATTTATGCTCCGTTGTGCGCAGAGAACGGCCGAGAACTGCAGATCTACAAGGTTGTCTGTTCTCGGCGAGCGACACTGTCGCGCGACGAAGTATGAATCGGGCGTAAGAGTGCATGCGCGTGTATTCAGATATCCAGGGGGGTTCCGGCACCTCGGGAGCTAGAGTTTGAACCCTGTTGCTCATATACAGCAAAACTACAAATGTGTGTGTGTGTGTTTCTTTCAGGAAGGTTGAATAGATAGTCTTTGTGCTACAGTATGTGATCTGTCTCCACTCCAGTAATCTATAAACCAGTTTAAGTACAGTATGTAAGAACTGACTTATCTGTCGCACAGTGATGACCTCAGAGTCCTGTGCCGATCCACTCCACCTGCCCCTCTCTCTCTCTCTCTCTCTCTCTCTCTCTCTCTCTCTCTCTCTCTCTCTCTCTCTCTTCGCTCTCTCCTCTTCCCATCTGTGTGTTGCCCATCCCCCCAACTTTCCCTCCACATATATCTGTAAGCAATCAGTGGTTAATAAAGATTTGGGGTTCAGTGAATGAAATGGTCTCTCGCAGTTGTTTCTGTTTTTGCAAACTTTGGAAGCCAATGTTAGCTAATCAGGATGGAATATGAAAAATCAGACAGATCCAACTTGATCACATGACTATAGAGATACTGTGTACCGATTTGCGTGATTTTCTGACAAGGAGTAATATTAAAAAAAAATGTTTTACAAAAGTCGGCCTTCTGGTGGCGCTAGAAAAGGCAGATGTGAAAAAATAAATCTAGGGAGTGTGTGTGCAAAGTTTCAGGCGGAATGTAAACCTGTTCTGTGACATTCACGTTCTGTGACATACAACAGTCTCTCAATATCCAACAAATAATTCAAATGATTCTTCAGTGAGTCACGAAATTACCCCCTGAAGATGGTCAGGATTAGACAATTATAGACATTTGCATAGTGATACTGAACTTATCAGTATCACTATCAGTATAATTATTGCTCCATTTATGTGGACACAATGATGAAATTGGCCCCATCATAAAACAATATTTATGTCCTCAAGTAGTGAGTTGTAAAATCTGATCTAGAGGCACTTCATCATGTGGATTGATTTGTGGAGTGATTTTGACACATTGATAAATAGAGAAAATAAAATGATATGTCTTGGTTTGATTGCTTTACATGGCTGTCCACTCCTGTTTTAAGAATATCCATACAGGTCAATAATCCTTGCAACCAGTAGAGGGAGACAATAGATAAGATTTGAACACTGAGACATGTCTTTAGGCTCTTGGTCAGAAAGATTACATCACTCTCCTCCCTGGTCTTACATCATGGCCAAACATGATAGTGATTAAAGAGAAACAGATAGAGAGATATGGGGTGTTGGGGAGGAAAGAGAGAGAGAGAGAGAGAGAGAGAGAGAGAGAGAGAGAGAGAGAGAGAGAGAGAGAGAGAGAGAGAGAGAGAGAGAGAGAGAGAGAGAAGAATGTTGATGGCTAAGCGTTGATGGACAGAGCAGAAGGGAGTGCGAGTAGGAGTGGAGAGAACAGAAGTTGCAGATGGTACGAGCTGAAACCATGACCCGGGTTCAAGCCTCTACTGGGCACTTTCTCAAGACTCATTAATACCTTGTTGAGCGGCTAGCTGTGTCATAAGACAAAGAATATACACTTTCATCTGTAAAATGACATTTTTTTCATATGACTTAACCTTTTGATGTGTGGATTAACCACTTAAGCCCCCACTTTTCAAGAAATTCAGTTCAGCATTCTGGAAATGTTGAACATTTTAAATGTTTAGAATATTTCCACACTCCATCGTTGTGGACAAAACTTCAATCAAATTTGGCCCCATTCATAAACATAATTGTTCAAATGAGCGATAACATTTGAACTTCTTGGAGGCAGTTTATCATATTTGTAGGCATGATTTCGGGAGGGATGTGTGTGTCAAATTTTCGAAACAAGGTGGTAAGTCATTACAAAGAAAGAAAGAAAAAACATTTATGTCTATAATGACATGCCCAAAATAGGGACGCCGGGGTCAAAATGTTTAGCCCTCTCCCTCTCTCTTTCATCCCCTGTTCTGCACTTTGATCTCCCACTCCTCTAGCTCGCCTCACCCCCTTTCTACAATCTTCTTTCTTTCTTTTTCTCTTTCTTTCTTTCTCTCTCTCTCCCTCTCCCCAGCCCCCTGGTTCTCCAGCGCTGCGCGGGTCGGTTCCCACGCGGTGCTGGGAGCCCGGCCGGCTGGGCAGCTCGAGACCAGGATATCCCCTCCTTGTTAATGGCTTCCTGTGCACGCAGGCACGTGCACACGCGTGCACGCACACGCACACACACACACACACACACACACACACACACACACACACACGCACAAGCACACACAGAGGGAGAGGGCCGCCCAGAGAACAAGGGCCCCATCTGATAGCAGGCGTTGCCACGTACACACACACTCCCACACACACGCACACGCACACTCCAATGCACACGCACACGCACATAAAAACTAAATACGGTGAATGAATGCAAGGCCAATAACACATACACAAAAACCAGTTCACACACTCATGTAAAGTAACACGCATATCTCGCACGTGCGCACACACACACACACACACACACACACACACACACACACACACACACACACACACACACACACACACACACACACACCTCAACACAACTCAAGCCACAGGTTATTTCCTCATATAGCCCTTTTATTGCATAGAAGTCGTCATTATTACCACAGCCATCGACAAACAGTGACGTAATGATTTACAACGCTTGTTTTTTGTACAAAATATACAAACCCACTGTACGGTCGGCCAAAACACACACAAAGCCAACCCCTGGCTACATAAATACTACAGATTACATCCACCTGATTTTAAGTGACAGATGTTTAGACGTTTTGAACTTAGTGGACAACAGTGGTTCTCAAAGTGGGGTCCAGGGACTCATAGGTTCCAAATGGACACTTCAGGTTTGTAACTCTGAGAGTGTGCAAATGGAACCAAATGGACCCGTATGGGTCCATTTGGTTCCATTTGAACCAAGAGTTATGGGGGTTCTTGAAATTAAAAAGTGTGAGAACCACCTGTGTAAAGTAGTGTATACATGGGGGGTAATAATGAATTATATACCACCACTGGAACTGGCTGTGAAGATTTTGAGTAGGCTATTAGCACCTGTTTGCATGCTAGCCATTTGGCAAAACATGGATGTTGATGTAGAACGATCTCCATAGTTATCGAGGAGGGAGTGGTTGAACTCCACTCTCTGGATGTAAAGAATTTCCCAAATTTCTTTTCCAAATTGTATTCAGAAAAATATAAATAAAAATCCAAAGAAATAAACACATTAACACATTGTGTTAAAGTGATTAATTCATAATGTATTTTTATAAGTTTGGGTCCCGGAGAGGACATGAAATTTCAAGCTGAAAAAAAAAGTGTGCTTTTTAGAGAAGCAAACAAAAGCAGAAATAAAAAAAAACAAGGAGACCCAAGTGGGACATAATAACGTGTAGCTCTAAACGGCTTGCAAAACAAACCTAGCCAGTAAACCTGTGACCAAACGGATTTGTCGAAGAGAAACATGAGTTGAGGCGACGGACAGTAACAATGGAAGAGGAGGGGGCCCATATGAACAGCAACGTACACGGGGAAGGTCGCGGGGGTAAATCACAGCGTCCTGCTGGCTAACTTCTGTTTCCCAGAAGGTTTCTCAGTCAAACAGACACCTGGCGTTGGTTATTCCACACCATAAAATGCTGTAAAAGACCGAGGGGGCAACCCCTCAGCCACCTCAAGTCACCCCTTTCATGCCTCACTGAGTTTCTGTTTCTCTCTCTCTCTCTCGGTGGTTGTGGTTTGGGGGGGGGGGGTTGGGGGTTGGGGTGGGGTAGTACAGTTTTGCCTGTGAGCTCCGTGGGAAAACAAAAGGGGGGAACAGTTTTTTTCTTCTTTTTTTGCCCAAGGAGGAGCCTGGGACGGGGGCGACTCGCTTGACCATCTGGAATAACCATCCGCTGGCCGAGAGGGGCCGACAGCAGCATGCAGTTGACACGGGTGAAAGGCTGGGCGTGGACGCAAAGATCAATCAGCACCGTCAATCACTGGTGTTGTTGTTGTTGTTGTTTTAAAGTCTCTCTCTGTCTTACGCTCTCACACACACACACACACACACACACACACACACACACACACACACACACACACACACACACACACACACACACACACACACACCCCTTTGTACTAAAGCAGTTCAGGAAACAAACTTTGCAGTCCCGTAGCTACGTATATCTCGTCTATAGGAAGTCTGCATCATAGACCAAACAAACGACTACAAAACAACATGGATAGTTCTCTAGTGAGGAACAATAAAGCAGTCTCGTCCGTGATAAAGTCCAGCTGCGGGGGGTGGGGGGGTAGTCCGGGCACACAGTCTGAGGACGTCCCATGCTTGTTGGGGGGAGGGGGGGGGGGGGTGGGCTTCGGTCGCACTCAGAAAGCCCCGATCTCCAAACCCCAGGGTCTGTAGGGCTTCCCCACGCCGGACCCGGGGGCCGAGGAGGGGCCGACAGCGGCGGCGGCAGCCATGGCGGGGGAGAGGAGGGGGAAGGCGCTGAAGGGGAAGGGGAACGCCGCCGAGAGCGAGGAGAGGGACAGTTTGGAGGCCGCCGCGGAGGCGGACAGCAGGCCGGCGGCGGGGTGGTGGAGGACGGACGCGGCCCCGGGGACCCTGATGGGCCCCGCCGCCGCCGTCTCCGAGTGCGGGGTGGCGCTGCCGCTACGCCTGCCGGACGGGACGTGGCTTTCGGACGGAGAGCCCGACGACGGCGAGGAGGAACGCGCAGAAGAGGAGGAGGAGGAGGACGATGACGAGGGAGGGGTCGGAGGGCTGCTGGTCCTGCTCCGCGGTAAGGGGCCGCCGGCCTGCTGGTGCTGGTGGAGGAGAAGCGGGTGGGGCGCCAGATGCGTGGCGGCGGGCGAGCCGAAGGCGGAGCCCCAGGCCAGGTGGCTGAGGCCCGTGTGCGCCTCCCGCTGGCCGGCGTAGCTGTTGAGGTGGGACACGAGGCGGATGCGCAGCGGGTCGGCGCTGTCCAGGCCCTCGATGATGCTCAGGTAGCGCGCCGTCTCCGCCAGGCACTCCCTGAAGCCCAGGCCGCGGTAGTCCATGGCCAGCGCGTGGGCGTCGAAGTAACCTGGCAGGACACAGAGAGAGAACAGAGGATGCGTTGTTATGGCGGAACGTCTGAGACGGAATGGTGTTTGATAAGGATCAGTGCGGGGTTAGCAGAGGAGTCACGATACTCGCTCTAGTAGAACATCTCTTAATTATAAAAAACATTATAAAAACATGTAGTTCTGGTCCAGATGGAATTTATCGACTAATCGGTTCATTGAATTGACCAAATGTGTAAAGTCTCTGTCATACAGAGAGTAGCCCTTTCAGGTTGGTGAGGTTGATAACTGAACATTCTAATGTTGATTTCCCAATGACTTCACGACGTTTTAAGTTACAGACTTAAAGGGCAGAATTAAAGGACTAGAATTAAGAAGATGTGTCGTCATCGTTTTCCAGGAGATAATTAATTCAGCGTGGGAAAAAAATCATAAAGAAGGAATAATCATCAAACAAAATCTTGGTCGACTTATTAATCAATTATTTGTTTATGATGAGGTGATAGCCCTCGAAACGTCATGTTTTCAATACAACAAAGACATCCTGCATGGTTTCTGTGCTCTATGGCCGTTGAAAAGTAAACAATTGATCTCAACAGGGCAAGGGGAGAAGTGTCGGACCGGTTTGCATCATTAATATCACTGAGTAGGCTTAGTCCTTCATTCATCTTTTTGTTGACTGAAGCTGTTAGTCATCCATGAATAAGGATATGGGGATTAGTCGCAGGGAGCTCTATTTTCTCTCTCCCTCCATTCCAGATAGTCTAGACTACAGATCCCATACTAGACAGACTGGTCTACTACCGTACCTTTTCCTCCAGCAGCGTGAAGCATCTTCAAATGGTCTACGGTCATCTGCAAAATCTCTGCTTTCTCCAGTTTGGCTGAGCCCTATATGAAACAAAAATGACATATTGCTTAATAAATAGAAGAGAGCCTACTTTCACTGTCATGGAAATCCATTCAATTTCAGAATGTCAATGCCCCTATATTCCATAATCTGTGTTAATTTACCCATTTGTAACTCTGAGAGCGTGCAGATGTAACCAAATGGACCCTTACGGGTGCATTTGGTTACATCTGCACGCTCTCAAGAGTTCAGATGAACTCTCAGGAGTTGCTTTGTGTGCGGCAGGACCCCCGGGGGTCTCGTCTCACCTGTTTCTCGAAGGCGCTTGGCACCAGTCTCCTGAGCTCCGTCAGGCTGTTGTTGATTCTGTCGCGGCGTCGCTTCTCAATGATCTGCCACAAACAGACGACAGACAAACTCGTTAGGTCAGTAGTTCGCAGACTTTTTCGTGCCGAGGACCCTCAAATTGACATGTATTTGCCCAGGGACCCCCATCTGAAAATGGTTTGTGCCATGGGCCCCCAGAAGAGAAGATTAGTGTAAAAAAAAAACATAGTTGTTCAACATTTTTCAAACACTTCCAAGATTTTTCAAAAATGTTCAGAAATAGCAGATGAGATGTACAAGCTCGCAGCTTGTAGATCTGCTATTTTTGAATAGCCAACATATAAATGGATAAAGTGGTTAAAATGATTGTGATGCTGTAATAACACATTTTGCTGGGGACCCCCTGTAACGCCCTCAAGGACCCCCTGGGGGCAACCAATGCGTTAGATCACCATGCACATTCCGTGCGCAATCCCACCGTGACAGCTTTCGGATTAAAACTTTAATAATAAGAGATGATAAACTTACTCCACGGCGCCGTTTCCTCGCCTGCACCTGAGTGGTTGTAGTGGGAGACATGGATCCCAGAGGAGAACTCATATTCCTGGAGGAAAACATATAAATACATATGGTTTTAATAAATACTATTCTCTTACAGATTATAGGCTATTATTGACCAGTGGTCAGTTTGCTTTGCAATCTATCCAGCTATCAGTGGTGTAAAGTAACAAAGTACATTTACTCAAGTAGCCTACTGTACTTAAGTACAATTTTGAGGTATCTTTACCTCAAAATTAAATTAGTAAATGGTAAATGGAGTATTTCCAGTTTTCAGTACTTTTACTTCTACTCCATTACATCTCAGAGGCAAATATTGAACTTTTACTCCACTAAAATTATTTGAAAACTTAGTTACTTGTTACTTTATAGATTTTGATCAACATCAACATCTTCAAGTGCACAGCATTGTGAGCTTGTAGATCTGCTATTTTCAAAATATTTGTATACATTTTATACAACTTGAAAACATTCTGCATAATGACGCTACTTTCTACTTTTGGTACTTTAAGTAGGCTACATTTTGATACCAATACTTTTGTACTTTTAATTCAAGTACATTTTGAATTCCGGACTTTTACTTGTAACAGAGTATTTCTACAATGCAGTATTGGTACTTTTTTACTTAAGTAAAAAATGTGAGTACTTTTTCCATCACTGTATAAAACTAAATCCAAATTAAAGAAAATAATAAAGTAATCACATACCCGTTCTCATCTCCACTCTCTTTTTCCACCTCAATATTTTCATCCAGCTCGCTGTCCGAGGAACTGAAATCATGATTCCGTTTCATGTTGATGGCGATGATATTCCCTCACTGCGATGTGTGTGTGAGTGTCTGTGTGTGTGAGCTGTGAGAGAGAGAGAGAGAGAGACACAGACAGTGTGTGTGTTTGTGTGTGTGACTGTGTATCTGCTGACGATCCGTGCCGTTTGAAGCGCTCCTCGTTCCCACGGTGTCATTTCAACGCCGCTTGTTGCCGGGCCAACGAGGGCGGGGCCACCCCTCCTGTCACGGGGGGCGAGGGGGGGGGCGTCCAATTAGAACCCGGCGGTGAGGGTTTGAGCGACAGCCCCCACAAACCCCCCTTTAGACTGTGGTATAAAGTAACTGAGTACATTTACTCAAGTACTGTACTGTACTTACAATTTTGAGGTATTTCCTACTTTACTGGAGTAGGCTATTTCCATATATTGTACTTTTTACTCCACTACAACTATTCAAAAACTTTAGTTACTAGTTTTACTTTGTAGAAAACTGGCAATTTGAAAATAGCCGATCTACAAGCTCACAACGTGTCCGCATGCCAGCCATTGTAAGCTTGTAGATCTGCTATTTTCAAAAGATTTTAATGTATTGTATACGTATATTGTGATACCTTGTGAAATGGGACATTGTGCATAATATAGCCTACTTTTACTTTTGGTAGCCTACTACTTCAAGCACATTTTGATGCCAACACTTTTGTACTTTTACTCAAGCAAAATTGGCTTACCAGAACTTTTACTTGTAACAAATTGTTTCTACATTGCAGTATTGATACTTTTACTTAAGTAAAGAAATATAGTAGCCTACTTTTTCCACCACTGCCCCCTTTTAGAAGGCTTTTGACAGCGGGCCAATGGGCCGATGGTCCGTGACTTGTCTCCACTCCTCCCTCCACCAGCTATAGTGCGTCTCTGTCTGCGCAGTGGACTGGTGGATGAACATGAAGTAGATCAGGACCCAAACTAGTGAAAATAATTTGAAAAAAAATTGTTGGCTGGCCTACTGTTGAATATTTAAAGCAATAGGCTAGAACGTTTTTTCTTTTTCTTAAAAAATAAAAAAATGAAGTATAGCCTATGACCAGGCTACTTTAACTCAAGTACAAACTTGACACCAACTTTCACTTGTAGATAGATAGATACCTTTATGGGAAATCAGTCGCCCAGAGGCAGCACAGCAGTTAAGGTTACAGAGTTACAGGTAAATAGTAAAAAAAAAAAAAAAAAAAGTACTGATGTGTGCAGCAATACAAGGCAAAAAAAAAACCTAAAAAACAAGAAGCATCAACAATACATTTCATAGGTTACAATTGTAATTGAGTAACATTTGACCAGGAATATCTTGGGTTTAGACTTAAGTACTGGTGTTGAGTGAGTACCACCACTGCACACAGCAGGAGTAGTGTCTAGGGGTGTGGGTGTGGGTGTGGAGTGGGTGGGGGTCAGTAGCATGCAGCAGTCACAGTCCCCGGGTCTTGGTGAGGAGTGGCCGGGCGGCCGGCTGTCAGCACGCGCTGGGCCGTGGGAAAGTTCCGCCGACTCACCAGCCCCAGGGTTGCCAGTTTTTGAGAAAGAAACAAGCAACCGGGGGGGGGGGGGGGGGGGTCTATGAAAACAAGCCCAAAAGAAGCGAGCCCTTCACCCTTTAAACATAATTACATTGTAAGTACATACATAAGTACATCTAATTTACAATCTAAATATTCTTTTTTTTTCTTCCATTTTTTTGTTGTTGAAAATAGCAGATCTACAAGCTCACAACTGAGCTTGTAGATCTGCTATTTTCAAAAAATAATTTGGAAGAAAATTAAAAACAAAATTAAGGAATACTTTTTTAAACATTTTAACAACACAAATCTTGTAGGGTCCCCTGGAATAAAATGTTTTCAGATGGGGGATCCGGCCCGCAGACAAATACATATTAATTTGGTGGTCCTTGACATGACTATATTTGAGAAACAACATTAGGAAACAAGCCCAAAATAAGCAATTAGGCTACGTAGAAACAAGCCCAAAAAAACGCAAACGCCAATATTTACGAGCAACTTTACAGAAAAGCAAGCCCAAAGTTGCTTATAATAAGCCGACATGGCAACGCTGCTGATAACCAATCAGGGGCCCGACGACGGCCGTCGGTCTCCGGCGCTGGAATGAATGGAGCAATTGGTCGGGGGCGACGGGCGGTCTAGCAGCACAGCGTGTGAACCTGTAATCCA
Source organism: Gymnoscopelus microlampas (assembly GCF_963454915.1). Classification (NCBI taxonomy): domain Eukaryota; kingdom Metazoa; phylum Chordata; class Actinopteri; order Myctophiformes; family Myctophidae; genus Gymnoscopelus; species Gymnoscopelus microlampas. Next base: position 11,583,867 of record NC_139952.1, on the reverse strand, counting down.
ATCCCAACCCTCCCAGCCCAGAGGAAGCTATGAGGTCTAATCTCAAACCCACAGTCAGCGAGACCTCATGCACCGTGCACGTAAAAAAATAAGAAAGAAAAAGGGAGAAAAAAGGAAGCTGCTTGCCATGGATGGGGACTTCAAACACGCAAGCACGCATGCACCACGCACGCACGCACGCACGCACACGCACGCACGCACGCACGCACGCACGCACGCACGCACGCGCACACACACACACACACACACACACACACACACACACACACACGGCATGTTTGATTGATTGATTGATTGATTGATTGATTGATTGATTGAATACTTTATTAGCAGTTTGCAAAAAAAAAGCACAGGAAAGTACAGTTCAATACAAGGTCTGCTAGAGGATTTTAAACCCAAGAAAGCCAATGGCTTGTTTCCATTGGGGTCCCCTTTGTCCTCAATTCAAAACATCATATAAACAGTGTGTGTGTGTCACAGTGTGTGTTCTACACATGTAGACTATTACTATACTTGTGAGGACATGAACATTTTAGGACAGTAATTCTATAAATGGCACTTCTACTTTCTTTGTGTATGTGTGTGCCATTTTTAACCTAACCCAAAAGCCTGAGTTTATTTGCTCACCCGCTGTGTCACACACCCAAAATAGCTGATCTTCAAGTTCACAACATTGCGCAGCCACTCCTTGTTTATTTTACCACCATAAAATTGACACACACACACACACGCACGCACGCACGCACACACACGCGCACACACACGCACACGAAAACACAAAACAAAAGACGTAATGCAATTACAGTCAGATCCTCGCCCCTCTGTCTGTGAGTTTCTCGACATGACTAGCTGTGGCTTCCTTTTCCACATAATGGAACACACTCCCACATCGTTTGACAGACATTGTGGTGTTGTGTTTGTGTACTATCATCTGACAGACATTGGGCTGTGTGTGTGTGTGTGTGTGTGTGTGTGTGTGTTTGTGTATCGTTTGACAGGCATTGTGGTGTGTGTGTGTATACACGACCCGGCTCAGTTTACTTGGAGACAAATCCTCGGTTGAGCCACTGAGAGTGAGTGGCCCCCCCTCTGAGGGAGGGGGCCAATGTTATGAAAGGAAAACGCACGCCACTAAACACAACGCTCTTGTCATGACATAGGCTACTAAACATATCATTGCTGTAGGGTAGAAACCTCCATGTTTTAACTTTTTATTTTTTTCCCCCGTAAATTAATGCCTATAGCTACTTGATCATACTAGAGCGTCACACAAAAGCATCAAAGGTAGCAGATCTGCTTGTAGATCTGATACTTTTGATACTTTTGAATTTGAATCCTGAAAAGTAACGGACACGTTTTGGACATATGAGGCTTCCACCCAATACAGAGACAATATCGTTGCTGACCTCTAGATTTAAACTTTTAAAAATGTTCTGTAAAATAATGCCCTACGTCGACATACTACATGTCACATAGCAAAAATAGCCAATCTACAAGCTCACAAGCTGTCGCATCGCAATGCATTGTGAGCTTGTAGATCGGCTAGTTTAGCTATTTTTCCTTTATTTTTGTGAAAGTGTGTCTGTGGCTTTTATGAATATTCAACCAGTGTAATTTAATGTAATGTAAATGAACCAAAGTATCAACAAGAGTCTTGTGTCTAAATAATACAGATCTATTGGAATACAGGTTTTCTTTTTTGCCAGACCCAAGGGGTTGGGCTTACATGAGGCTTTGTATCTGTTTTCTCCATACATGGTATGTCACTTTGTCCCCCGGCCCCAGCCAAAAAAGTCTGTCCCCCTTTCGTCATAGAAGGGACATACTGTAGAAGGGACACACGTCATGCGAAGCCCGGCCATTCAGATTTCAACCACTAGGGGTCTGGCAGTACCAGGTCTCCTGGTTCTAGTTCTTATAGTAACGGTGTTGGACATGCAAGGTTTCTACCTGACAGTGATGATAGAGATGTTGTTTTATCACAATGACAATATAATATAATATTAAAGGAGGAGTTCACCCAAAAAATGACTTATTTTCTACCAATTACACACCCCATGAAGCCTTGATTTCATGGATTTATTTTTGTTTTTGTGGCATTCCTAAGACAATAATTTGATGACCGTGTGTATTTCCGGTAGGAGACACAAATAATCTACTTTGTGTCTCCTACCGGATACATTAGCCGGTAGGAGACGGGAATACAATTATTGGCTTAGGAATGCGACAAAAACTAAAAAGAATCCATGGATTCAAGGCTTCATAGGGTGTGCAATTGATAGAAAATAAGTCATTTTTTGGGTGAACTCCTCCTTTAATATAAATAATCAGTAGGACTAGGGCTAGGCTATTGTGGGACATGCATTTAATATTTTCCTCTGCACTATAAGGTTACATTTGTAGACAGTGTGCTATGTTACATATGTAAGTAAGCCTTGCCGAGCCCTGAGGCCCATAGGGCAGGAGCCTATCTCCTGTTTCCTTAGCGTGAGGCAGCTTGAAGTACACCCTCTGGACATGACTCTAGTATGTTGCAGGGACTTACAGTGTTGCCAGATTCTGTGAGAGAAACAAGCAACCAGGTCTAGGAAAACCAGCACAAAATAAGCGACTGGGCCACATGCGCACTATACATCAGCTATGTGAAAATAGCCGATCTACAGGCTCACAACGCGTCGCGATGCGACGCGTTGTGAGCTTGTAGATCGTCTATTTTCAAATAAAACCTTGCGGGGCAATTGTAATAAACAGATCTGGCAACCCTGGGGACTTACCCCAATCCAACCCTTGATGCTGAGTGCCAAGCAGGGAGGCATTGGGTCCCATTTTTGAGGGGCGGACATTCTAACCACAAGGCCACTGAGCTGGTTACACATGTGTAGGGCTGTTATTTCACAAAATTCCACAGAATTTTACATGTCATATATAATTTGTTTTACAGTATATGCTTAATTTATGCTTAGCCTAGTTGCACGCCGGTGTTGTGCAGCGAAATGAGCTGATCTACACGCTCACAATGCATCGCGCTGCATCACGTTGTGAGCAACTGTGCGCACCTAGTAGAACGGTATAACGGCTAGGGACCAATCACTGTCGCACAGTCTGGCACCAACATTCATACTCACTTTGGGCAAAACCGAGAAAATGCTAAATGGTGGAAACATATATAATTCTATTGTATGACCTACGGTTCCAGAGTTATAGGCCAAAAGGTGAACTGGGCTGCTAGAGAGCCGCTATGAGGCCGATTAGGAACAATGTGTGTGTGAGTGTTTTCCTTGGCCTTCTGGCAGCGTGCAAGAACGGTTTGATGCTGATCGGTGAAGTGGTTCACAAGTTTAGCCTCAGACAGACAGACAGACAGACAGACAGACAGACAGACAGACAGACAGACAGACAGACCTTCTTGATAACTCCTAGGAGCCAAACCATAATAATATATTATTACATGTTGTTTCACGCCATGGCTCTGTAGAACTCTAGCCTGCGCTTCAAACTTGCTAGCTTGCTTTATGCCGGGAGGAGAAACGTATATAGCTCTTTGACTGTCTACCATAACTTCAGTGGCAGCACAGTCATTTGCCAAGACCTGCATCTTTCTTCTGCAAGCCTCTTTCAGAGCCAAGAGTCTGCGTGCATTGTCTTTAAGCCTCATTCTGAGCCAAGCCGCCTGTAAGAGCGTCATGTGTGTGTGTCCAAATCAAGTCATCTAATAAACAGTCCACACTGATGTAACATGAAGGTTTCATTAAGATTTTTGTTTTTGTTTCTTAGGAAGGATTTTACACAATTTAACATTAGATTACCACCAACTGGCACTACCAAGCTGCCTGTTCTGAAATCAATCAGCTCACAATAAGATAAAGTTAGTCGTCGTCACTCGTCACACCATTGGCCCATTGCTCTAGTCGGGGCCGTGCAGACATTTTGGGGAGCAGGGATTCAAGCAAAAATAACTCACACCACCAACACGCATTATGCCCACCCTGATGTTTCAACACACCACCACCATAATTACACATTATGTTCATAACATGAGACCTGTTTATACTGAAACACATTTTTCCACGATGAAACCACAGGTTTGACATGTTTTCATCAAAGTAATGCAATCTGTCAATGTTCAGTTGTTTGGACCAATTGAGTCATCAGTGGTTTCCTTGGGAAAGAAAATTAGGAAAAATTAGGAACCCAATGCATAGTGCATGCCATACAAATTTGATCACCCTGTCTACAGCAGCAATTCACAAACATCACTTAGACTTTAGTCTGCATAGTTCTTCCTAAACTGATAAGGTATTTCTTCCATCTTTATATTTGATAAAATATAGTATTTTAAATTTGTTTTTGAAGGGCACTTTTTGAATATGACGGAACAAGGGCAGGGGACCGTGGGTCCTGTCTGTGCACGTGCTTGGTTCTAAATTAGTTGTGCAGAGTTGGACCTCAACAACCTTTTATTTTATTTTATTTTTAGCGGTGCCAACCGCTCTATATCTGACTTTGTCTGTGTGTCTGTGTGTCCGGGTGTCCGTGTGTCTGTCCGGGTGTGTGTCTGTCCAATAAACAAATATTGATGACAACATCAATACGGGGCTCATCAAAGGCACCGCTTCCTTCACACAGGGTGTGATTCTTTATTGCAGATTGGATTTAGGAAATATTTATCCCCAGGGGCCTCACCATGCTTCAGACCGACTCTGAGTGTGATTCGGTTTCATCGCGGTTTCACATTTTTGCTCCAGACTGGAGAAAAATGTACTCAAGTATTGTATTTTTGTATACTTTCACTCTACATTTCAAAGGCATTGTACTTTTGACTCCACTTAATATTTGCCTTTTTGTACAATATTTTTAGTAGTCTGTACTTTACTTTAGTAACAGTACTCAAGTAAATGTACTTAGTTAAGGTTCCATGTTGGATCCCATGTTGGATCTCATGTCCCATGATCCCATCCATCCATGTTTCCATGTGTCATCTTACGCGGGCGGTGGGTGACCGATTGCGCCGGTGGTGTGCGGCTTTGGTTGGCGGTCGGCCACTGGTCGCGCGCGGTGGTCGGCGGTCGGTCTGCGTAGAGGGTTGTTTTAGGAGAGTCTCTCGTAAAACATCCACTCTGTTCACTAGCTCCGAGACATTAGCCCGTTCTTCTCCCGTCTTCTTCATGCTCTCCACCAGGCTCTCCACCAGCTCAGCTAACATGTAGTTCTTCATCAGAACAGGCCTTGGAGTGAACGTCTGCCTGCACTGTGGACAGCTGAATCTCTCCCTTTCATTCCTCTCCTGGTTCCAGAACCAGGAACCAGGAGAACCAGCGGCATTCTTCTGATTCTCCTGGTTCCAGAATCCCTCGATACACATACTGCAGTAGCTGTGCCCACATGGAACCGTCACTGGCTTGTTCGGAAGATCCAGACAGATAGAACAGCAGAACCGTTCATGGTCTAGTTGAACTAACCGCTTTGCCATTGTGCAATCTTTAGCTTCACAAACAGTGTTCCAAACTGAGAATGACAATCCACTTTAAAGGTCAATTATATGTTTGTGATGATGACGTTGTGTTGTCGTTATATAATGACATCATTAAGGCTATCTAAAGTTCAAGTTGTGACGGGCAGTGTCTGTGGCGTATACATGTATGCAGATATGCCCATATATGGATAGGTCATGCCCGGCATCATCGCCATTGTTAGGCAATAGTTTTGCGATATCAGAGAGCAGCGTGGAGAGAGAGATAGAATGTGCTAACTTTGGCAATGTGGAGGTGGCATCAACGATCATAATATAATATATACCATTTCCTGAAACCACAAACTCCCAAACACAGTGGCACCGTCACTCCTCCTGTCCCAACTGTCGTCCCACAGTCTGGGATTTCCACCGACACGCACACCACACAGTAAGAGGTTGAGGACATTGTCTGGATGAAGCCTTCTACCTGTGCCCTGGACCCCTTTCCCACCGCCCTTGTCAAATCCACAAAAATCATCAACCTCTCCCTCCAGGCTGGCCATGTTCCATCCGTTCTAAAAAACATTCTCACACCCTTTCTAAAAAAAACACCCTAGACGAAGGGGAGGCATGCGTTAATCCGACAGACCTTTTCTCCGACTATGTGGAATCCGCGTGCGGTTAGGGTTAGGGTGCGGGTTTGCCCAGACGAAGACACTCTTGCCAACTACAGGTCCATCTCAAGCCTCCCATTCCTCTTAAAGATACTGGAGAAAGTAGTGGCTGCACAGCTTCAAAACCATCTCAATCTCAACAACCTCTGTGAAAAATGTCAATCTGGCTTCCGTTCCGCCCACAGCACAGAAACCGGCCCGGTTAGGCTCACAGACGACCTCCTGATGGCAGCTGATGTTAGCTTCCCCTCTCTGCACATCCTCCTGGACCTTTCTGCTGTGTTCGAAAACTGTTGACCATGACATTCTACTCAACCACTTATACTCCAATACCGGAATCAGTAATGCTGCACTTGACTGGTTCAAATCCTACCTTTCCGGAAGGACAGAGTACATCTCCCTGGGAGGTTCTAAACCGCATAGCGTACCCAGCCTGTCACCTGTTGTGTTCCCCAAGGATCTGTCCTCGGTCCCACTTTGTTCACCCTGTACATGCTACCTCTTGGCCGTGTCATCAGCAGGCATGGAATATCTTTCCATTGCTCTGATGATGACACACAACTGTACTTAAAGACTGACCCACTCCATCATCACCCTCATCCACTCTCACCTCCTGCCTGGAGGAGATAAAGGCGTGGATGAAAAACAACTTTTCCAAAACTGAAGTGATTCTAGTATGCACCCCACACCAGATTCAATCATCCCCCACAACCAGCATGACCTTCTCCGGACAGGATGGACCCTCACCTGAACTTTAAGGCCCACATCAAACATGTGTGCAAAACCCTCCTTCTTCCACCTCAGAATTCATTCACTCACTCTGGCAAATTCCGAAACACTTGTCCATGCCTTGGTCTCCTCCAGGTTGAACTACTGCAACGCACTTCTCAACGGGACCCGTAGCAAGAGCCTTCAAAAGCTCCAATTTATCCAGAACAGCGCCGCTAGGATCCTGATGAGACTGCGTAAACACGAAAACATCACACCCATCCTCTGCTCACTCCACTGGCTTCCCGTCTCTCCTCGAAGATATCTCTGTTAACTCATCAGTGCATCCACGCAACGCTCCTTCCTACCTAATTAGTCTCCCCACGAACCTCAGCTCACAACCTCCGCTCTACAAACACTAACCTCATACACACATACTGTAGGACACTATCTGACATGCTTACTGTGCATTTTCTTGTATTTCCTTTGTCCTTCACTATAAAAGCACTGTTGAGGGTGTATAGGGTTGTATTATACTTTGCCAATTATTTGACAGTGTAGCGTTTAATGTGTCTTTTTACCCTGCTGTATCTACAGTAATTGTTCTTGCCCTGTGATCTGTATCTTAACTGCTTTGCTTCCTTTGGCGACTTCATTTCCCTCGCGGGATCAAGGCGTAATAGTCATTAAATGCTGTAAAATATGGAGGGTTAATTTGCCAGTACCATACATGTCCATTTGTACTGTCTCACAGTTAAGTGAACATCGACAGACAGAGAGGAGTCTCCTTTGAATGAGTGGAAACACTTTAAAGATGTTTTCATCTTGTTGTTGTCAGGCCTGTCAGCACAAAGGCTACAACTCACACACACGCAGGCACACACACACACACACACACACACACACGCACGCACGTGCGCACACGAGCGAGCACATGCATGCATGCACGCAAACAGTTGCCAGGTGGTGGTGGGATTAGGGTGTGTGTATGTACAGATTGTGTGTGTGTGTGTGTGTGTGTGTGTGTGTGTGTGTGTGTGTGTGTGTGTGTGTGTGTGCGTGCGTGCGTGCACGTTAACGGTCAAACGTGCAAACACAGGTGTGATTCAAATTACATGACATGATTAATGAAATATATTTATGCATATCCACACAAGGCATGGCTGAAAGCATGTCAAAGTATCAACTATTTGGGGGATATCCCCATATATTGTCTGTAACAAAAGTCAATTTTATCTGTATTGTATATCATTGCGGAACATAATTCCTTTCAGTCTGGGTTTGTTGGTACGCGACTGACTGTGTGTGTGTGTGTGTGTGTGTGTGTGTGTGTGTGTGTGTGTGTGTGTGTGAAAAGAGAGAGAGAGACAGCCAGGAGAGTGTGCATAGTACAATATGCGTCCTTGTGGGCGTGTGCGGCATTCAGTTTATGTGGCCTGCGTTCTGTGTGTGTGTGTGTGTGTGCGCGTGCATGTCACAGCCAGGGGGAGTTGTGGGAGTGGGTGGGTGTGTGTGTGTGTGTGTGTGTGTGTGTGAGTGTGTGTGTGTGTGTGTGTGTGTGTGGGGGGGGGTCCCTTGTTGTATTTCAAGTTCACGTACAGTTCCCACGCTGTTATTTTCTGCCCCGGCAGCCTTTGTTCCCTCTCAGCCGTTCTGGTCTCATCACATGTTGTGATTAGTGGGACGGCCTTTTCGCTCGGGGTGGGGGAGTGTGTGTGTATGTGTGTGTGTGTGTGTGTGTGTGTGTGTGTGTGGGGGGGGGGGGGGGGGGGGGTTGGCGGTTGGGTTGGGTGAGCGCCCTTTGAAGGTGAGGTCCCGCGACACGACTTCATCGGAAAAAAAAGAACTCCCGCAAAACACCACTAGGCCTATTCCATGCTGGGAATGCTCTCTCTCTCTCTCTCTCTCTCTCTCTCTCTCACACTCACACTCACACACACACACACACACACACACACACACACACACACACACACACACACACACACACACACACACATTCCCTCAACATCTCTCACTTTCTCCGTACCTTCTCGCTCTAATCCGTTTCTCCTCCCCTGTTCTGTCACTTTCCGTGAGATCAAACCATAACGTGTTAACCTTGTTACTTCCAGGACACACACACACACACACACACACACACACACACACACACACACACACACACACACACACACACACACACACACACACACACACACACACACACACACACACACACACACACACACACACACACACACTCTCTCTCTCAGATTCAGAACACTGGGGAGATTGATCCGCAGAGTTCAGCGTTAGTTCAAAAGGTAGACATGTAAGGGCAGCTTATTTAGCAAAACCCTCGGCCACCCTGTTCCCCCGACTGTGGTGACAGTGCTGGATTCTGTCGAGGGTCCCATCAGAGAACCCCCCCCCCCCTCCCGCCGGCACCCCTGACGTTTCCCACTGGCTGCCTGTGCCGTGTGACACAGCCGAAAAGGGATCCTTCTTTATTATGAAGCCACAAGGGAATTCTTTGCGATGAGAGAGAGAGAGAGAAAGAGAGAGCATCAGTTTAGGCATAACTCCAGTCTAGACTGCCTTTGAACCACAAATTAGTGGTTGGGGTTTTTTGGAGCACGCATTCATGCCTTTTAAGTCTCCTCTTGAACGGGACGTTTCACAGACAGGTCACCTGAGGACTAAGATGTCGTCCTTGCCCACAGGCTCCAGTCATGTCTTCTCATAAAGACGTTTGCTGTGGTCTTGTCGCTTGATTCGATTTGCCGCGCGACTCCGTGTTCATCTCCTGGAAGAACGTTGTCGTCTGGAAACCTTCAAATCACATCATGTCTATTTTTCAACATCACAAGTCTGTGGCTTATAAGACCAAGGGTTCCCAAACCGTTCAGGCCGCGACCCCCCAAAATAATCGTATTTGAACTGGGACCCCCCACCCTGACAAGCACTTGGAATTGTACGAGTTAAGGCATTACATCAGCTATTTTCACTATTTTTGAAAGAATTAATTAATTCTAGGGATGCACCGATATATCGGCCACATATCGGTATGGGCCGATATTTGCCATTATCGGACAACATCGGTATCGGCAAAAAAACTTTTTTTACTCTATGGTCATATTCAAGGGCTTTTTTAACTAACTCCAGCACTGCTAAATTTCAACAGATCATTGTCACCAAATGTGTACAGCTCTCCATTGTAGGCAAAGGCTGAATGACAATCGCATTGTTCTGGATGCTGTGCAGAAGGCGTGCTCAGCCAACAGTTGGCCTGTGTCAAACACTCTGATATTGTTGTAGTGGACCCCCAGCCCCGAAATATGAACCTCTTTGTCCCGATAGTGGTAGTAAAGTAGAGTGATCTGATGAAGCAGGTGTTGGAATTCCTCTGGTGTTAATTAATTCATTATTGTGTCGCCCAGTCACAGTGCAACCTCCATTGATAAATGGCCAATGCATGTAGCCGATTGGGTTGGGTTGGCCAATCAAGGAACGGGCGTGCATCGGGCATGGACATGCTGCAGGTGGGCGATCGTGCGCGCAAATCGGCTTCGTTAGCAAACAGTTTCTGTTGTGTGTGACGTTTTGATATGAGCTTGTAGATCTGCAATTTTTTGGAAAGTATCTAGCGTTCGGGCCACTACATGGCCCTCACGCCTATATATGCACATATATGGAGATCCCTGATTTCATCAGTATGAAAGACCCTCAATAGTAGCCATAACGGCCGGAGTTCCAAGTTTATATGGATCCTTACATGATTTGCTTGAGTCTGATGTCATGCTGTTACAGCATGACACACGCCATAATTGTGTGTAGCTGCAGTGGGAACTGGTTATGCCTGAGTCGTTTATCCTGTGAGTTATCTCTCTTAAATTGGATACAATTTTATTTAAGTTTACTTTATTTGCGACATACAGTGACGATTAAAAACAACCGCAAGTTTTTCCTCACTTTTCTACAGCAAACCCCTCTCAGATGTACGAGATGCTGTCAGGCAGCCAGACAGCCTGCGGAGGGCGTGACACAGCGCTGACTCACCCTGGACGGTGAGAAGCTCCAGATCAGCGGCGGTTTGTAACCACACGGTGACAGATGTTCAACCTCTGGAAACAATGAGCGTCGGTATACGAGGTTGAGGAACAGTACTAATATAGACACACGCACACACATGCACGTGTGCACACGCACACACACACACACACGAACAAACGCAGGCATGTGTTTGTATCACTATACTTGTGAGAACGTCAACATTTAAGGACGACAACTTTATGAATGCCATTTTTACCTTTTTAGATTTTTTTTTATCCTAACTCTAAATGTTATAGGCCTATACTTGTACACCGGTGGCGTGCACCGAAAATGCGGTTTTCATTTGTATTCATCGCACTCCCCGTGTGTAACTCCAACCTGTAAGCCTAACTCACTGAAGCAACCCTTTCTCTTGTGAGGAAGAGGAAAAATGTCCTCACAATGTCTATTTCTCACATTCTACAATACTTGTGGGGTCATGTGGCCCTCACAAGTATAGTAAAACAAGTGTAAATACACTTATGTGTACACTCACACAAGAGGGGGCGGGACTGGGTGTTGTTATTGTTTATAAATAGAGCGGAGGAAACGCAGCCTTTGTCTTCCCCCCCGACTGGGACAGGAAGTGCCTGCTAATTCTGACTGAGATGTGTGTGACACCACACAGTATTGTGTCTGTGTGGGAGAGAGAGAGACAGACAGACAGACAGACAGAAAGAGAGACAGACAGACAAAAAGACAGAGAGAGAGAGAGAGAGAGAGAGAGAGAGGGGGGGGACATATTGGTTCGTGCGTGTGCATGCGTGCATGTGCTGCCCTAGCCTTGTCATTGTCCGGTGGGACTGTGGGAAGGGTGAGGGCGACGTTATTGTTCGCCCTCCTTGTCGGCTAATACTGTCACTTCCCCCGGGGGGACCACGGCCTCTGTCCTGAGATTCTCCTCTCCTTCACCCCTGTTGACATGCATTCTTCACAGTGTGTGTGTGTGTGTGTGTGTGTGTGTGTGTGTGTGTGTGTGTGTGTGTGTGTGTGTGTGTGTGTCCAGCGGAAGTGAAGGATGTGTCCAAGTTGACCCAATGACACTTGTCCGGGTGCCGTCTTGTCTTTATTCCCATGGGAATAAAGAGTCTCTCTCTCTCTCTCTCTCTCTCTCTCTCTCTCTCTCTCTCTCTCTCTCTCTCTCTCTCTCTCTCTCTCTCTCTCTCTCTCTCTCTCTCTCTCTCTCTCTCTCTCTCTCTCTCTCTCTCTCTCTCCATCATTCTGTCAGAGGTGGAGAGAAAGTTTCTGTCCAGGCAAAATGTTTATTCAGTCAACACTTGTGGGTTTTCTTTGTGTGTTTAAAAAAGAAAAAAACATCTTTAAAGAGACACAAAGGGCTTTTGTTTCCTCTCACGTCAGCCTACTGAAAAGGAGGTTTCTACGTCCACCGGTCGCCGATACTGCGTCGAACGACGAGAGGTGCAAGTCTTAGAGTGTGAATTACAATTGACCAATTTACAATTTAAGCATTAAGCAGACGCTCTTAACCAGAGCGACTTACAATAAGCAAGGTAAACACATCACATCAAATGCATGAGAGACAGTCTAGTGCCTCAGTAAACTAGGATCACAGGTAAACCAAGAACCTAGCATCAGTCTCTAAACAATATTCTATCAAAGTAATAATCTGTACATTGAAACTGGATACCAGGTAAACAATGAAACTAGCATCTGTCTAGATAACATACTATCTCAATTATATTATCGTTTTCAAGAAAGAAAATAGAGATTAGTCTTAGATTATAGCAACAAGGCTGTGGTTTAGAAAAAAAAACTCTTAGTAGTTCTGAAATCACTGTAAACAACAGCCTTGCATGGATTATTATTTTTTATAAAATGGTTACTAAATGGTTACCACAATTTCATGAACATCAGAGACATACTGTGTCCCAATTAAAAGTGTATTAACCACTTAAACCCTATGTCTAAGCCAACTCTCTTTGCCAAAAATGGCAGATCTACAAGCTCACAATGGGTCATGTTGCGACACATTGTGAGGTTGTAGATCTGCTGTATTTTCGCAGAATGTTCGCCTCAGCGTAGGTGCTAGGGTTCATGTGGTAAAAATAGTTTTAAGCTTTAATAGGTTGACATGGAGAACACTTATCGGAGAATATGGTGCCTCCGGTGGTGGATAGTTTCGGTCCTCCATTATGATTCGTTGATCGAGAAATGGGTCATGCAGCTCACATGTGCAACTTTTAGTTTAAAGGTTTGTTTACACTTTTTTCCATCATCCAGTCATAGGGGAGTCTGGCTGAATGTAAACGTTGCATTGCAACCAAATTGTTTGTGCAGGCAGTCAGGGTTAGTCAGGGATTGTTTTGTTGTAGAAATGATTCTGAAAAATATTCATTAAAATGTGATCAGAAACTGTTTTTGTAAAATCAAAATAAGACAAAGTAAGACGTTTTGAAAGAGTTTGTTTGATGTCTTCTGATGTCATGTGGTCACAAGTGAGTGTTTATAGCATTATACAATGGCTTTGAACGTGGCTCAGCCAATCATTGCCAAGGACGGCAACTATCCGATTTAATAATTAGAGTTTGTTAGAGTGCATAATCAACACCAACGGAGGCACCTATCAACAAACAAGTGTCCTGCCAAACCAAGGAAACATCATCAAGGACATTCATCAGTCCAGACACAATCTGCTCTCAGCCAGGCAAGCGACAACGGTGCAGCCGAAGCCATTCCACCAGACTTGCAAACGGTTTTCACCTGGCAACCATCTGAACTCGTGCTGAGCCCTGTTACCATGTTGTATTGACACATAATGAACATGAAACTCCAGCTCGGTGGCCTTGTGGTTAGAGTGTGCGCCCTGAGACTGCAATACCTGTCAGAGTCATACCAAAGACTATACAAATGTACCGAATGCCTCCCTGCTTGGCACTCAGCATTGAGGGTTGGATTGGGGGTAAATTCCTGCAACATACTAGCGTAATTTCCCGTTGGTGTATTACTTGAACATCAAGCTGCTTCACGTTATGGTACCTATGGCCCATCGGTCTCCTATCCATGCCACATTATCCATGCACATGAAATTGTGATTTTATATGCCATCCTGCTATTTTTATGCTGGGTATGTTTTCCTCCTGCCTCAGTAGGGCCATCTAGCCATTATATTTGTGTTTATATGTTTGATTTGATTCTGCTTTCCTGTTATTTGACCGGGTGCATTTCGCCTTTCCGACATGTCGCCTTTCCGACGTTAACGAACCCTATACCTAACCCTAACCCTAACCGCACGCGGAAGCCACTAGTCGGAGTGGCGAGATGTCGGAATGGAAGGAGCACACCTATTTGATCGGTTAGGAGTTCCTTTCTTCTCTTTTTTTCCCCTGTAACCTGCAATATTGTGGATTTTTTTTCACTGATTCTGATCACATCACAGTCAGACAAGTGTCAAAGCAACCATGCATGAATGATTCACTGGACAAAATTGATTAATAAAGTCAAAACTAAATATAAATCTAAACTGGTGTAAAATCCTAAACATGTCACAGGGCGTGTCAGGTGAGGACCCAGAAGCAGAACAATGCAGACAGGCAGGTCAAATGCAAAGTTATTAACACCTAATAGGTTTACAGCAGACACAGGCAGAAACAAACTGAAACAATGATTAAAATCTGACAAGTGAACACTGAACACAGGGAGGTTTAAATAGACACAGACTAACAGGACACACGTGAAACATAATTACAATCAACACATGATTGGCTGAGACTGAACAGGACACAGGTGAACAACAATTGCAATTACAGACTGGTGAGACAAGACAGATAGCAACAACTAGGGCAGACAGGAAACATTAGGAACAACACTACATAATAAAGGTACCCAACAGACAGTTCATGACACATAAACTAAGTTATGATTTTATTCATTCATTCGATCAGTGCAGTAAATTTACCTAGAGGCAAAGTTTACACAAAAAAATTATATCTTAACCACTTTAAACCTGATCTATCATTTATAAAGGCTAATTGTGAGCTTGTACTGTAGCTATCTTAGCCGTGGGACACCGGCATACGACGAAGTACAAAATAGGGCTTAAGTGGGGATTTCACACATATTTCTTGTGTGTGTTCTTTGCAGTCAGAGTGAGAGGAATGGAGAGACCGCTGGGTATGAGGGACGAGGTGAGGACAGACCCCCGCCTGTCCCAGTCCCGGGGGTGGGAGTGGGGGGTGGGGGGGACAGGACAGGACAGGAGGAGGGAAGCAGAATGCGTGGGTTTCGGGGGCGTGACCCATGTCTGGTGTCAGTGAAACTCCTGATGGGTGATCAGCAGTGTGGCCATGCATGTCTGTATTTTTTTGTTTTTTAGTTGGGCTTGTTTCCAAAGTGTAGATGCTTATTTGGGCTTCCTTCCTAAATGTTGTTTAAACCAGTGGTTCTCATTTACATAATAAGGACCTCCAAATTCATATGTATTTGTCTGTGGACCCCCATCTGAAAATAGTTTGTGCCAGCAGGGTCAATACAAGATTTGTGTTGTTAAATGTTTAAAAAAGATTCTGCATTTTTCACTTTTTTCCCCAAGATTTGTTTTGAAAATAGCAGATCTACAAGCTCACAACGCGTCGCGTCGGCTTAATCGCTTCTTTTTGTCTTGTTTTCGTGGACCTAGTTGCTTGTTTCTTTTGCAAAATCTGGCAACGCTGGTGACCAGGGAAAAAGACAGGGAGAGAGTGACAGTAGAGAGAGAGAGAGAGAGAGAGAGAGAGAGAGAGAGAGAGAGAGAGAGAGAGAGAGAGAGAGAGAGAGAGAGAGAGAGAGAGAGAGAGAGAGAGAGAGAGGGAGAGAGAGAGGGAGGGAGGACAGAGAGACAGACAGTGATAATGATGGTGTTGCGTCGATGGAACCAACTGTTAAAACAGGACACTGGCGGTCTCCTTGAAGAGTCCCATGACATCCTGGGCTGAACGGTGACACCATGCAAGCCACACATCACATCCTGTGGCTGTCATAGCTGCTCTGTATGTGATGACATGTCACACTGTATGGAATGGACAGCTGGGATACACGACTGTGTAGCTTTATCCACTTGAACCCAATATATCGTTGTTGTCGGGCAGAATCCTCTTATCTCCATATTCTAATGTTTTGCATTCTTTTTTTTAGGTAACAGCGTCATACAAAATCGTCAAAAGCGGCAGATCCACAAGCTAGAAACCAGCATAACAGGAAAACTGTGATGCTGTAGGAAACACCTACAGGCTCAAATATGGTACGACTACCATACCCTGCTAAGAAACACGAAGCACTCTTATCATTGCTACCGTATAGGAAAAACTATACAGGCTCCTCTGTGGGAATCACCCGACAGGCCCTCAATGCTGCTGTAGGAACTCTACAGGCTCAAATATGGTACGACCTATGCTACCATACCCTGAGCAGTCTTATACTGACTGGTATAGACAACACACTGACACTGCCACCACTTATGATTGACACTATAAGAAATAGGAATTTGAACAAGATGAACAAGATGACACCAGGCAGTATCACACAATAAGTTCTAAAGTTTAATACACACATAGAGAATATGTATACAGTATTGGAAAGTGGACACATGACGTGACCAGAAGTTATGAGACAAGTGTAGCAGAGTGGCTCACAACCTCAGCCTGATGGCGTGAAAGTCTAATATATCTCCTAAGCTATAGGGAATTCCCTTTGGCTTAGTGGTTAAGATGTTGGCTTTCCACGCGGGAGGCTCGGGTTCGAATTCCGGGCATTACGCAAGGACAAGAACAGAATGGATGGGATAAAGACATGCATCTTGTATCATTGTGCACGGACGTCAGTCTCTGATAAAGTAGTTGATGGTCATCGTATCACGGGGATCAATTATGCTTACGTAGATGAGTGATTCACCACATGTGTATACTGGGTCAAGCAGATAAAGGTCATAAATCATGACACACCGGACAGAGACGATATACTTCACTGACCAGGGTCCCCCAGGGCTATATACTTGGTCTCCTCCTTTTTTGAGCAAAGTGGCTGGAAAGTGGTGAAGGCGCCTGAACATCTAGTTTTCAAGAAAACATATACATTTTAATATCTTGAATATTTTTTGAAACATTTAAACAACACAAATCTCAGATGGGGGTCTGCAGATAAAACATTAATTTGAGGGTCCTTGACAAAAGGACAAACAAAAATGTTCCATATTTTAACCCGTTGTGTTTTTTTCCTAAATGAATGCCCCACTTCATCATACTACAGCATCACACTAAAGCATTCAAAATAGCAGATAAACAAGCTTTAAGCGTGGCGCAAAGCAACACATTTTGAGCTTGTCGATCTGCTATTTTTGCGAATTTGAACCCTGAAAAGTACTGTAACAGTTCACAGGTTAATTTCCTCCCGACAGAGACAATATACT
>NC_139952.1:11544059-11549059 GCF_963454915.1 Gymnoscopelus microlampas | reverse complement strand
TAAATCTCTTCTGGGGGTCCCTGGCACAACACATTTTCAGATGGGGTTCCGCGGCCAAATACATATAATTTCGGGGGGTCCTTGGCAAGAAAAAGTTTGAAAACATTCTGCTTAATGAGTACTTTCTACTTTTGGTACTTTAAGTACATTTTGATACCAATACTCCTGTACTTTTACTTAAGTAAACTATACTTAAGTACATTTTTAATTCCGGACTTTTACAGCAGACATTGCAGTATTGATACTTTTACTTAAGTACTTGAGTACTTTTTCCACCACTGGAATCGGCCTCAGATCTTAATCTCTCTCTCTCTCTCTCCCTCTCTAAAGTGAAGGCTGACATAGCGCTGTTGGTTGACAGCCTGTGAACAGCAGCCCTGACTCTCTCTACAGGGAGCTGTGTGTTTTACAAGCCTGACCCCACAATGCAGTGTGGGTCACGTGTGTGTGTGTGTGTGTGTGTGTGTGTGTGTGTGTGTGTGTGTGTGTGTGTGTGTGTGTGTGTGTGTGTGTGTGTGTGTGTGTGTGTGTGTGTGTGTGTGTGTGTGTGTGTGTGTGTGTGTGTGTGTGTGTGCGCGCGCGCGCGCGTGTCCACTGTGAAAACCCAAATCCTGGAAAGTCCCGCTCTTAAATAGGCGTGTGAGCGAGGCGAACGCAGCAGGACGGCTGGACGGCTGTGTTGGAGTTACTGGAGCTATTCCTGGATGTCTGAGAGCTTCACAACTTAGGGAAGAAGAAAAAAGAGGCTACAATAATTCTGAAAGTGTTTTTCTGTGTGTCTCTGGTGAACTGGATGTGAGGGGCTGATAAGGACAAGGGGGGAGAGATCAGAAGATGAAAAGAAAATGCTAGTAGGCCTAGTACCTCCAATTTTCACATAATGTTTCATATGTTTTGAAATATTTAACTTGCATTTTAGAATGGAAGTCAATGGGGCTCAATCATATATAGATTTTTGTAAAAATCCCAAGGCACACCTAGATTTCTTTTACGCCACACCAGTGTGCTTTGACACACCAATTGAGAATAGATACACTTATAAAATAAGTGTATCTAAAGCAACCCTTGGGGATTTACCTTGCCAGATATGTCGTCTGATGATTTTGTCTGTCGATGAAAACAAACAAACGAGCAAACAAAAAAACATAGGGAACATAGGGATTTTTTTTCTCGTGTTTGTTTGTTTTAGCGGCAAGCTTGGCGAGTCATTAGTGATTTATTGGTCTCCACTGTCACAACACAGGATTAATGGAGATTCTGTTCATTCTTTCTGTCTCTCCCAGACAGATTTCTGTAGGAATCAGGTGGTGTAGTAGCCTGGGTGCCAGCCTGCTTCGCTACGTTCGGCGGATTTTTTTTTCTCTCTGCGCTTCTCAGTCTGGAATGCCTCCTATCTCCAGGAGGCGGGACACAGCAGCCAAGGTTCGAAACCTACCGTGGCTTCTGATTGGTCTGTGGTGCGGGGCGGGACAAAAAAAACGGTGTGATCGTTTTGATTCGTCATTCGTTTGAACAACATCCAATCAGCAACGACGTTGCCTAACGTAACATATGTAGTTCCAGTGTAGTTCTACAAGACGAGTCAATCGGGGGCATTCCAGACTGAGAAGCGCAGAGAGAAAAAAAAATCCGCCGAACGTAGCGAAGCAGGCTGGCACCCAGGCTAGTGGTGTAGCTCTCTCAGCTCTTGACTTCATCTCAACAACATTGTCGTCTGAATTTAGGCACAAATATTTACACAGGCCCAAGACCGTGGTTTACCGATCTGACGCAGGGCCGTAACAGACAAAACACTGTGTCTGACCATATTATCGTCTCTGTCGGGTGGAAACCTCATAAGTCCAAAACTGTTACTTTTCAGGATAAAAATTCGAAATTTGCTAAAGTAGCAGATCTACAAGCTCAAAACGTGTTGCTTTGCGCTGCGTTTCGACCTTGTAGATCTGCTACTTTTGATGTGTGTGTAGTAGGGCATTCATTTATGTGTTTTAAATGTTAAAAATGTTGTTGTCGGCAAAAACAATAACAAAATACTTTTTTGTTTAAGTGAAAGTAGAAATGCCACAATGTAGGCTACATCCTACTTTACTATACTTATAGTAGTCTACCAAATGTAAAAGCACACATATGCAGAATGGTCCATTTAACAATCATATTATTGGATCGCAATTAGTAATGCATTAATGTGTTCATTACTTTATGTGCGGTTGGGTAGATTAAGCAATAATAAATAGGCCTACTTCTTAATTTATCACTTAATGTGTATGGGTTGTGTTAACAATCTAGATCTGCAAAGTAATTCTGTCAAATAATTGTAGTAGAGTAAAACGTACCATTGTAGTGCAGTCGAGGTATACATTTAAATTCTCAAGCACAATATAGGAACCTCACAATTGTGCTGAAGTACAGTACTTGAGTAAATGTACCTAGTTACTTTCCACCACTGTCAGTTGTCTGCATAGGGAGGTTCACAGAGATTGATGAAGGCATGAGGGCCTGAAATGTTCCAGGGAATCTTCCTGAAGGGAACTACTGTAAACATCCCAAAATATCCCGTGAGTCATAACAATGCTTAATTTAGGAATATAAAATGATATATCCCAACTGTCGCTTTGCAAATAGAGGCAAAATGGTGTATACAAATGGTCTCCTATTGTGGGCACCGTCTGACGGCAAATCTCGCGGACGTCCTATGTTTACTGGTGCGATATCGCAAGAGTGTGTTGCTGGGACAGAGAAAGGTCTATAACAAAGTTGATTTTCTCCTGATTTGTCTCTCTGAAAAAAGCCATTCTAGAATCAGAATGTTGGGAAGATTGTGTAGCGTGTGATGATTGAGTCCAATATTTAGTTCAATGAACACCGCTCATTCACTCTCCCATTGGAATTAATAGACTCCAACCTGCTTCCGGTCTCCCAATGAGGCGGTCCACCTACGTCACACAGAATGGGAAGTAAACCAGTTCGCCAGTCTTTCTTTTTTTTGGTCTTGGGTCATAATAAACACAGCATGCATAAATAGAAGGTCCACCAAGGTTGACGCCACTAGGTGGCAAGATTCGCTACGCCACAAAGACACCCATGTACCTGTCAAAATACTTCACAAACGTCAATGACGTCCACAATCACAACACCAGAAGGAGCTCCACTAATCACGTTCAACCCAGATTTGGCTCAAACAAGGGGCTAAATTTGTTCTCCTGCTATCCTGTTTATTTGATATTTTATTGTATATTTGTCTGCCATTAAATGTTTCAATGAATTGAGTACAAAGGACCCCAATGGAAACAAGCCATAGTCTTTCTTGGGTTTAAAATCCTCTTAGCAGACCTTGTATTGAACTGTACATTCCTGTGCTTTTTTTTTGCAAACTGCTAATAAAATATTCAATCAATCAATCAATCAAACGTTTCCACCTGCCAGTGAGGAGCCCCCACCGGGAGAACGCCTCCATCCTCCTACTATCCTACTTGTTTGTTTGAAGGCTGGAGCCGGGACTTAAAGCCAGGATTCCAGCTCTTTCATCGAGTGTTAATTTAACTCTAAGAATTGTAAAATTAGACCTGTAAGGCTCTCTCCTTCTCTATTATCTCTCCTCTCCTCTAGTCTCTCCACCTCCCACCTCCTCCCTCCGTGGCAGCAGCAGGTCTTATCAGGGGCGGTGTTGAGTTGCAGCAGGTTAAATCCAGGGGGATTGTCAGTTTTACGCTGTGAGATTAGAGCCTAGCTTTTAACACTGAAACGTGGAGATTTAGAGCTCAATGCGTGGCTAAAGCCATCCACCTCCACACTGACAATGGTCCTCTGTGTGTGAGTGAGAAACGATGGTACAGTATGCTGCAAGGCTTCACTGCATGTCAACCTGTAGGCTACAAACCCTGGGTTCACACAATGCAGCAAGAATCCACAATAACTGGTTGGATGTTTAAAGATTTATCAGAATGAACTTTATTGTCACATCACAGGTATACAGAATTGTGAGGTGTAAAGAAGTGGGTGCATTTTAGTTGTTGGTGCAAACTCCATATTTTTTTTTGTTATTTTCAGAAAGAAGAAAGAAAACAGGGGGGGCATAATTATCGTTGCTGTCGGACAGAAACCTCATATCCTATTTTAATCTGTAAGCTTGTAGATCTGCTACTTTTGCATTTTTTTAAATTTGAATCGTACTTTGAAAAGTAACAGTTTTGGACATAATTTCACATAATTTCCACCCGACAGAGACTATATCCATATCGCCACTTTTTGGGTGGGGTGGTGGTGGTAGTGCATTATCGGATATGAGGTGCAATTGAAGCTGCACCACTCCCTGTGCAATGGGTACGCAATGACATTCACTTATAACCACACTGTAAGGAATTTGAAATAAAATAACTGAAGTCACATACACTACAGTGACCGTAAAAATGCTTATCATCATTATATGCAACAATACAAACAGCACTGCTAGTTTTACTGCAGCAAACATGACAGGAGAGAGGATGTGGTGCACTGGGTGTGTTTTAACACACACACACACACACACACACACACACACACACACACACACACACACACACACACACACACACACACACACACACACACACACACACACACACACACACACACACACACACACACACACACACACACACACACACACACACACACACACACACACACACACACACAGTTTCCTGTGTCGGGAAAACAAGTAAACGGCTATAGACCACAACCTGATGTTCAGAGTAAACGGCTATAGTCCTTATTTGTGACATAAAAAAAACCATCACACTTTACTAGTTATGATTATCAACAATACCATCATTACTATCATGCATGCAAGAACATGTACTTTACTCTTCTGGTTCAAAATCTGAATCACCTTATTTGTCAGTTCCATTATCTGGGCATTACTGTGTCTGATAATAATGCTAATTTGAATTAATACAAGTGCAGCTGGTTGGCTTTGCTCATTGCATGCATCACCCACCTCTGATCATAGATGCAGAACAGAA
>NC_139952.1:11496559-11539059 GCF_963454915.1 Gymnoscopelus microlampas | reverse complement strand
GCGTTGGTGGATGGAACAGCACCGACAACACTGTGAGACATTTTAGACGTTTTTCTATTGTAATTCTATCAAAGTCACTGTATGTGAATCACTGCGTGGATATGGTTGAAAATACATTATGTTGTTTTCTCTGCAGGAACTGGGCCAAGGGATGGCCTATTGACCATGAAGCCAACAACTGTGCGGCATACGGGCACAACGATGGAGAATGGAAAAATGTGTCATGTGAAAAAAACAACACCTGGATCTGTGAGAAGTGATGTTTCTCTTCTTTGATGAAACTGCAGCTTAGCGTTCTGCTTTGTGAATCTAAACAGTAGTAATTTGCAACGGACTAAAACTCAAATATTTTATTGTAGCCTACAGAACTACAAACTCTTGCACCTATAATCACATTAATCATAGGCGGCGGGTGAGCCCGACATTTGGGAAGGCTGATGCGCGCGTGCATGTGTCCCCCTCCCGCGTGCGCGATTTTTTTCGGGTTTAGCGCGGATAAAGTTACTTTTTGGTTACTTTATTTCGGTTTTAGGGTAAGGGTTAGGGTTAGATATTGACCAGCGACAGCACACACAATATATAGTAGCCTAAATAATGCTGCGCACATTTATTATATATAATTTGCTCAATTTAAAAAAAAATCCAGGATAACATTTGGGAAGGCTTAGCCTACCCTAGCCTTCATTACCCGCCGCCTATGACATTAATATAAACAACCCTCTGTTGTGGTTTAGCATGGTTATTCAAATATGAATTAATTAATTACACATACCCAGATTTCACAGATTGTTTTGAAGGGATAGCCCCTTGAGATGCACAACAGACATGGACACATACAGTACAAATATACAGATACATTCATACACAGATAGCTTAATCACCCTCTGTGTGTGTGTGTGTGTGTGTGTGTGTGTGTGTGTGTGTGTGTGTGTGTGTGTGTGTGTGTGTGTGTGTGTGTGTGTGTGTGTGTGTGTGTGTGTGTGTCGCAAACCACTGAACTGATCAGTGGCAGATCATGTCTTGATTTACTCGCACGCTGCCAGTAGGCCAAGGAAGTGTTAAGAAAGGAAGCAATGTTTTGCATGTTTTATACTTTCATGTTTGTAACTTTTTAAAACTTAAATTCTTTACTGGAAGTCAATGTAGAGGCAAACAAGTCCATAATTGGAAGTAAATATAATAATTATTCCAGCCCACTTGAGCCCTACAGTATACATATATCAACTTGAGCGTAGGACAAATAGCAAACATCTACAAGCATCACATTGCGACACGTTTTGAGCTTGTAGATCTGCTATTTTCGGTATTTCTGAAAATGTAATAAAAAGAATATGTATGTATTTTCTTTAATGTTTGCCTATAATGACAAGCCCAATACTGTGACGCTATGGTCAAAGTTAACAGACCGATGGAAATGTTTAAGTACCGGATAAAAAACTGTAAATATTTAAAGGATGTTGGATGTATTCTTATGGGCTTGGGTTCAGAATAAAACATGTACAGTACTCTCAAAGGACTTTTCTTGTCAATTTCCACAATCCTGTACTACTACCAGACGTTCTTGGTCTAGTGATTTTCTTGCCCTGAATTTGGTTTTGCACTTACTCCCATGCTATGTTCTGTTCACAACAAGCAATGGTTGTTTGGGGGTACAGTAGGTTCTATATGTTATGTTTGGTCCACGGTTCTGTTTAGGTTAGATGATTGATTGAATTGAATACTTTATTAACAGTTTGCAAAGGCAAGCACGAGGAAGTACAGTTCAATACAAGGTCTGTTAAGAGGATTTTAAACCCAAGAAAGCGCTATGGCTTGTTTCCATTGGGGTCCTTTGTACTCAATTCATCAAAACATAAAATAAAAGTAACGAAAATAAAAGTATGTACAGTAAACGGTTTAGGGGAGGGGGGGAGTTGGTAGGAACCCGACATAGCATGTAGCTTTATGACTGCTGAGCTCGCTGTATGCAGAGCTGTAGCCTAGTAAGCCTACTGTATTTTTAGAAAAGATTCAGTGTTTTGTGTAGCCAACATTTACGGGTAGCTCTAGGAAGATTAAAAAAGATATGATGTACAGCAAACCCTTGCCTGTGGAGGGCAACATTATGCTTTTCAGTGTACAGCCTGCCAGAAAGTCACAAAAAAAAAAATCATCATCTACATCATGATCATCATGATCATCATAACCTTCATCATCATCATCATCATCATCATCCTCCTCCTCGTCATCATCATCATCATCATCATCATCATCATCATCATCATCATCATCAACAAACAACAACAATACAACTATTTGATTCAATGTTGTCTCTAGCAGAGGATCCAGTCACACTTTAGTCTGTACCAGTGGTGGAAAAAGGACTGAAATCTTTTACTTAAGTAAAAGCATCAATACCACAATGTAGAAGTACTCTTACAAGTAAAAGGCCTGTGTTCAAAATGTTACTTGAGTAAAAGTACAAAAGTATTGGCATCAACATGTGCTTGAAGCATAAGTAAAAGTACTAAAAAGTTTGAAAATAGCTGATCTACAAGCTCACAACGCGTTGCGATGCGACACGTTGTGAGCTTGTAGATCTGCTATTTTCAAATAGCCTACATATAAAATAGGGCTAAAGTGGTTAATGTGTGTTTTATAATATAATAATTTATATCTGCAAAGTAACTAGTAACTAAAGTTTTCAAATAATTCTAGCGGAGTAAAAGTAGGCTATAATATTTGCCTCTGAGATGAAGTGATGTAGAAGTAAAAGTATTGGAAATGGGAAATACTCCAGTAAAGTAAAAAATCCTCAAAAGTGTACTTAAGTACAGTACTTTAGCAAATGTACTTAGTTACTTTACACCACTTGTGTGTACCCTCCTCTACATCTTTTCATCAGGATGTGGTTTCTCTGTAACGTATACACTTACTGGCATTCTGCCAGGGACATGTTATCATCAACACATCTTCTAGTTAACACATTGAGTGCCAAAAACGGTCCGGACCGTTTTTCATAATCCAAACGAGGTGTGCCAAAAACGGTTATGGCCGTTTTTGGGAAAAAATATGAAAAAAAAAAAGATAAGTAGTGGACTCCAATCCACTTCCTGGTTAAGTTATGACTTCAAAAGCCTGTATCTCGGCTCCTGTGTACTTTTTGTTTTTACAATATATATATGTGTGTAATGAGGGTATCACCGTGAGGACGGTGATCACTGAAATGTTTTGTGACTACTTGAAAAAGGTCCAAAAATGGTTAAAATTCCAGGCACTGGAGGTACCCTGTTTTGAAAAACCCCTGGCACTCTATGAAAATTCTCACAGATGACCAGGATAACCTGGTTAACCACACACATTCTGACGTAAAGAGTTTTGTTTGGGTATAGTATACAAGCCTGCCTGTAGGTTCACAACCACTTCGCACTTTGGGGTGCGACAGTGTTAAAGTCGATCAGACTAGAACAGACAGCAGGACGACACAGATATTGGACAAAGTGAGTAAGATAACATATTTATGAATATCTCCATATTTGTACTTTTTGTGTTTTTTTGTAAATTAATTCCCTACTTGATCATGCTACAGTATCACACAAAAGCATCAAAAGCAGCAGATCTGCAAGCTCAAAACGTAGAGCTTGCAGATCTGCTTCTTTTGCAATTTTTAAATTTTAATTCTGAAAAGTAAAAGTTTTGGACATATGAGGTTTCCACCCGAAAGCGAAGATATTGTAATGATGTAATACATGATACATTATTAACGCACTTGTAATGAACTTGTATGTGCCATTCCTGAACATGTCGACACATATTTCTGGCAAACCAGCCACATCAAAGAGTGTGAGGCATGATGGAGGAGTGAAGGAGGAGAGGCAAGAGGAGGTGAACGTGTCCATCAATGAAAGAGCAGACCGTCTCAGAGACCAAAGGTCCAGCTCATAGGAGGCTACACCAGATCTATAGGTAATCCACTTCAATTTAATTCAATTCAATGTTATTATAGTGCCGAATCATAATGTACTTTACACACGCACGCACGCACGCACGCACGCATGCACACACACGCACGCACACACACGCGCACACGCATGTTCCTTACAATTAGGCCACAATTCAAAAGTGAAATAAACAGGCTTTCAAAAGGTATAAAAGTTATTGCCAAGAAACATCGTTACAACAGAGAAATAATCCACCAAACCTTTTGATAACAAGAAAAAAAAACAGTTAATTGTGTCGCATTGATCATAGTAATGATGGTACTGTTGATAATGATATTAACTAGTAGCCTAAAGTATGATGTTTTTTGATGTCCCGATTAAGAACATTGTGGTCTATAGCCGTTTACTTGTTTTCTCGACACAGGAAACAGTGTGTACGTGCGCGCGTGTGTGCGCGCGTGTGTGCGTGCGTGCGTGCGGTACCCGGCAATGTGTGCATACAGCCAAATGATATGCAGACTTTTGGATTATGCGCTCAGTATGCATAGATTAAGTTTTAAATCCTTTAATTGCCTTGTTGAAATGTGCTATACACATGAAAATATACCTTGTCTTGCTTTACAGATATTACAGCCATGTCAGACCTGTCAAAAAAGCTGAGACAGAGAAACGGAGAAACAGGACAGAGAGGTGACACTGAGGACAGTGGACAGTTTGAGGAGAGAGTGGTGGACATCTACGAGAGCGTGGACAATGACGTCTCTGGACCACAGGAGGTCATGATGGAGAACGCAGCAGGAAGACAGACTCTGGGTGAGTTTGAAAAGTTGTGAATCACTCATTGAGTGCCATTGACGTGTTTCACCGCTCAGAACCCAAGATATCATCATTTGAAGATTTACTGCTCCATTCACTTCTTGTTTAACTTATCACTGAAAAAGGCTGTATCTCGGCTCCTGAGCACTTTTTTTTTACTATGTATTTGTCAATGTTATTATGTTATTTTCACAAGGTCCAATGACCTCGTTGACATTTGTGAAACCACACAGTGCAACCCTCAGTGATTAGCACCCATCAGGGGATCGATTATACTGGAGATAAATATTCTGCGACTATACTTGAAAAAGGTATAAGAAAATTGAAAAATTGCTGGCACAGTTCGCAATTATTTTTTTATTTCATTGGCACTGAATGAGTGCCAATGAAATAAAGGGTATTTCTTTGATGTTTAAACAAGACTGACATAATTAATGTCATTATACCTGGTTGTTATTTAAGACAGTTACAAAGTAAAAAAAAAGAGGTATTGTTGATTAGTCACCTTTACAACGAGGTATAACTTATAAGGATTGTGCAATTGTGGAATGAGCAACACACTACAAGCTACGAGTTGTGTTGCTCATTCCACAATTGCACCATCCTTACAAGTTATACCTTGTTGTAAAGGTGACTTAATAAACGTTAACAACAATATAACTATAACAATAACGATAACTGAAGGGGAGAAATAATCAGCCAATGTTTCCAAAGCTTTTCTTTTAGGAGTTTATATATCAGACAGCTGCATTTGCATCAGAACGCTGCTGCTTGAGTCCTTACTAACAACTAGAAAGTGGATTATATCACTCCAGTTCTCATATCTTTCCACTGGCTCCCTCTATGTCAAATTGATTTCAAAATACTAATGTTAGTGTATAAACCATTTAATGGTTTAGGGCAAAAATAAAGTATGGCTCTTGTGCTACAACCTGAACCAGGCAGACCTCTCCAGGTTGTCTGGGACAGATACGCGTTCTGAATCAGAACGGTTTAGAAGCAACATTAATTGTATCTGAGCCACATATCTGGAACAAATTCCCATAAAACTACAGGTTTCTCTCTCTTTCAAATACAAGCTGAAACATTTCTGGTTGCCACAGAATATTTGAAGGTTTTATTCTTGTTTTATATTCTCTTTCAATAACACATTTTTATTGTATTCATATGTTTTATGTGTTTGTTTTGCATTGTCTTAATGTTTTGTGTAAAGCACTTTGAATTGCCTTGTTGTTAAAATGTGTACAAATAAACCTTGCCCAATAATACTATATTAATACCATGTCAGACTTGCAAAATAGGGTGAGACAGAAGGATGGAGAAAGTGGACAGAGAGGTGACACTGAGGACATTGGACAGTTAGAACAGAGGGGAGAGGAGGAGGAGACAGTGGAACACATCTACGAGAGCCTGGACAATGTCAGAAGCTGTGATGTCTCAGGACCACAGGAGGACATGAGGGAGAACACAGCAGGAAGATACACTCAGGGTGAGTTTGACAAAGTTGTGAATTTTTGTCACGGTCATTTCTTTGTCTCAAAGTGGAAAATAGTTTCTTGTTAAAAAAACAAGGCAATGGGCCCGATTCACCAAGCTATTTACGCCCAAATATTTTGAACGTAAATTAATTTACACAACTTCCCACGTTACAAGTCTGATACATTAATCTCTTTCTGTCGGTTAATTTTCTCAAGTCTGCTCCGATGCTGACTTACATGGGACCAAAGCTTGCGTATGTCTTTAGAATGCTTTATTCTACATACAAATTTAATTACGACCTCAAATAAAATATGTATGTGCCTAACATTTGTCAACATATATTTATATTAAAAAAAGAAAGAGCTGAATTGTTAGGTCCCTCAGTGTGTTTGCCAGTGTCGGCCGACTCAGCCAAAGTTTCACGTAATGAGACAATCAGACTTAATGTCGCAGCATGGAGGCACGTCTGTCCGCAGTATTAATTTACAATACTGTACTGTATATTGATCACATGATCGCCACACA
The DNA here is from genome assembly GCF_963454915.1 of Gymnoscopelus microlampas. Classification (NCBI taxonomy): domain Eukaryota; kingdom Metazoa; phylum Chordata; class Actinopteri; order Myctophiformes; family Myctophidae; genus Gymnoscopelus; species Gymnoscopelus microlampas. Next base: position 11,532,319 of record NC_139952.1, on the reverse strand, counting down.
CAATAGCCTTATAAGTCTTACCATCTGATGACGAAACAGTGGATGAAAGCTGTGTCCAGAATAGATCCATTCCCCTTTCCGAATTTCCTCTCAGTAATCACTAAAGCTCTGGTCCTTAATCTATTCGATTCGATAGCAGCGTGCCAATATGCCTTGCTGGATTCTAGAATCATCTTTTTACCTCGGTAAAGGTGAGCAATGTTCAGTAGAAAAGGCTTAAATAATATCCTTTCCTTGTTGTTTTATTAGCCTATTATTTAGTGGTGGGATTAAACTTTGTAAACTTCTAACACGTGACATGAGAGTTGTCTATTTACGTTATTAACGTCTAATCGTGTGAGGGACTCGCTGGCGCTGATCTACAAGTTGTCATGCGGTGCGTCGCGCTGCATTATAAGCTTGTAGATCTGCCCCTTTTGGAGAGTTGCGCCGTTTTTCGTCTGTTTCCGGTTGTCGTTTATGGTCTTAAATGGGGCGTGGAGCAATGCATATGATCTCTCACATGAACGCGCCTCTGACATTCAGGCGAAAATGAGGAACAACTGTGTATCCGCACATATAAGGGATTAACACACCCCTTTGTGAATTGCACATCGGTTTTTGCTTAGCGAAAATACACCCTCCTTTAGTCACTTTATTTACACGTTATTTATAACCAGCTTAGTGAATCGAGCCCATTGTCTTTCCTATAGGAAAAGAGTATGTGTATATCAAGTGTATATCAGTGTACAGTATATCAAGTGCCTTGGAAGCGTGTCCAACTCCAGTTTAGCTAGTTAGTCTTATTTTGTCTCTCGCAGTTACTGCACACTTAGCTGTACTTTGTGTTTCAGGGCAGCACTCTAAAACAGTGAGAAGGACTCTCATAGTTGTTGCTGTGTATCTGGGGATGATACTGTATATTAAATCATAAAATTAATGATGGTTCAACCATTTACAAATGATCAGGAATTCATCAGAGGTTTGAACCCTGGGAATCGGTATGGATCATGGATTGGTCTGAACAGGACTGATTTTAATTGGATATGGGTGGACGGAACACCACTGACGACACAGTGAGACATTTTATGTTTATTTTTATACTGTTTTATACGATTGTAATTCTATCAAAAAGTCACTGTATGTGAGTGACTGAGTGGATGTGGTTAAAATACACAATGTTGTTTTCTCTGCAGGTACTGGGCTAGTGGACGGCCTGATAACAATACAAACTGGAACTGTGCAGAATACTGGCCCAAGTACTTAGAAAATAGGGAGTGGAGTAATACGTTATGTTCATATAAAATATACTGGATCTGTGAGATGAGATAAACAGTAGTACGTACTGCTGGCACAGGGATGGAGAGTGGAGAAATATGATATGCACAAGTAGGCTATCTGTGATAAATTATGTTATTCCAAGTTCAAAGGTCAACATCATAATAACCATAGGTCATACAATTAGAAGGGGGATCCTTGGAATCCCTGGATGTGGCCCAATTCCCCATATCGGCCGTGGCCATTTGCACCTAACCAGATTTTCTTCAAAACATTAGATTTTGTCCAAAATTCACATGAATCGCTACACATTATCTCTGGAGTCATTTGATACATTTCCCTTAAAAAGGTTTCATCTTCCGTTCCAATTGCCTATAATTGCGAGAGCGGCCTATTTAAGAGATTGTTCAATTTTATAGCAAATCGCACTTTCTGCGTTTGATACAGCTAAGCTACAATTGCTAGACCCATGAAAAGGGGTTAAGAAGAGTGGAGAGAGTTTTAAGCACAGGCACCGGTTAGTGGTTAGTTAACCTACGGTTAGCCAACCATTAGTGGTTAGTGGTTAGGTAATAAAACCTGAGAGAGAGAGAATAAGCACATAACACACAGAGTATTAAGGATATGACTTCACATCAGACGCACACATCACAAGTACAAAATTACAATGTTACTCACTATTGGTCTCTCACTCTCTTCCAGGATCTCAGTAAGTTACTTTAAAACCCATATTTCAGAGTAACCCACGGCACAGTTCCTTCCGAATCTGAGGTCTTGTACTCAGGCAGCCTCATTTAACAACTTTTCACACTGTTTACCCACAAGCCATTGCTCTACTGCATCTGTGAGTCAACCATTTACCCACAAAGCCTTTGTCCCTTATCAACAACCTACCCCCGCTTTGGTATGCAAGGAGCCCTTTGAAGCTGCTAGCTCAGCAGGGAGTCTACTGGCCTTTGGTTTAGGTGCTGACACTCTACTGCCATTTTGTCCCACTAGGCCCAACTTTAATAGTACGTTTATAACTCCTGCAGGACAATCAATAAAGCACGTTATTGTAGCACCAATTATAATCCACAATTATCCATCATAATCATGGATAATTGAACAGAGATAATGCCAAAAATTATGAATGCATCATCCGATCTACCCAAAATATTAATCACATATTGAGGGATCAATGCTGACACAAAAGCAATTTCACCTACACCCATAGAGGGCACCACAAATGCTACAAATGTCACTGTTTGTTGCAGAAACAAAATTAGGTACAAATGGGAGTCATGTGACAATTCGCCGACAGTTCTGTCTTCTTTCACTTTCTCCATGCCGTTTGGTGCCTCCCCCCCCCCAAGGTTGGTGCCCTGTGCTTCAGCACCTACAGCCTGTTACCCACCAGTCAAAAGTGCCGGTCTTCAACATTGATGGCCAGCAGCTCACCATCGTTCCACACTTCACCTACCTCGGAAGCGTCCTGTCCCCCACCTGTAACATTGACAATGACATCCAGGTCCGTTGGTTTAGCTTCTGCTGCCTTTGGTAGGCTCAAAACCAGGGTCTTTCTCAGTAGAAACCTGACTGTTTCCACCAAGGCAGCTGTATACAGAGCAGTTTGTCTGTCCACACTGCTATATGGCTCGGAAGCCTGGACCCCATACCAAAGGCACGTCAGAATCCTGGAGAGATTCCACATCCGCTGCCTACAACGGATCCGGGGTCTGACCTGGGAGGACATGGGTCCCATATGTGGACATCTATGCCCGGACCCAAACACCCAGCATCCAAGTGTTCCTTGCGCAAAGACATCTGTGCTGGGTGGGGCATGTAATCCGCATGCCCTCCCAGAGGCTCCCCCGACAGATCCTCTACGGCCAACTCCAGGAAGGCTGTAGGTCTCCCGGGGGACAGCGGAAACGCTACAAGGACCACATAAAAACCCTCCTGAAGTGCTGTGCTATCCAACCCTCTGCACTAGAAGACCTGGCTGCTGATCGCCATACCTGGCACACCATCAGTCACGAGGGCATCGCACACCTCCAGGAGCAGACCACAGAGAGGAGAAAGCAGCAACGTGTGCAGAGACACCAGCGTGCTGCAGGGGCCCCCATCTCATGTGTGGACTTCATCTGCCCCACATGTGGCAAACCATGCGGGTCACGCATTGGCCTGCATAGTCACATGCAACGGCATAACCGCAATCCCCCTCAATAACCCATTCTTGGAGCAACGTCATCATCGAAATCGATGGACAGCCATAAGCAAAGTAAGTGTGGGTGTGTAAGTGTATGTGTGTGTGTGTGTGTGTGTGTGTGTGTGTGTGTGTGTGTGTGTGTGTGTGTGTGTGTGTGTGTGAGTGCGTGCTCGTGTGTGCATGTGCGTGTGTGTGTGTGTGTGTGTGTGTGTGTGTGTGTGTGTGTGTGTGTGTGTGTGTGTGTGTGTGTGTGTGTGTGTGTGTGTGTGTGTGTGTGGATGCAAGGTTTGATTTGTAAGTCCTATATAATTTCTCATACAACAAATAATGAAAATATTTAATCTGTACATTGACGCACACAGCACTCTCCTCCTCCTGCTCCTCCTCTCCTTTCTCCTCCTGCCTCTCCTCCCTGATTTCTCCATCATACCTCACTCTCTTTGTTGTGACTGGCTTTCCAGACATCTTAAGGAATAACAGAAAATAAGTGAATTAGTACAAGTATGTGAATAATGCAAATATTATTATGCATTAATTGATATAATGTACTATACTCAGAAATATGTTTAAAAGTGTCATCTTACTTTGTCCAATATTTGTCCAATAGACTGAGCTGCTGTCTGTATTAGTCTGACTGTGTCGAACCAGCCAAAGCATGTAGGCTTTTGACTTGTGACACCCAGACTCTTTACCACAGAACGTATGTTTAAACCTGCAGTGTTAACAGGGTTATTTCTGTCATCTGTGGTACATTCTGGGCGGGGAAAGTGAATGGAAAGTTCTCTCCACCTCCCTCAACCACTGCTGTGGATGTACTTGATCGGTCGATAGAAGTACTCAAAGTTTGTACTTAAGTAAAAGTATCAATACTGCAATGTAGAAATACCCCATTACAAGTAAAAGTCCGGAATTAAAAATGTACTTGAGTAAAAGTACAAAAGTATTGGGATCAAAATATACTTGTACCAAAAGTAGAAGTACTCATTATGCAGAATGTCCCATTTCCAGTTTTCTAAATGTATAAAAATATTTTGAAAATAGCTGATCTACGCTCACAAAGTGTTGCATCGCGATGCGTTGTGAGCTTGTAGATCTGCTATTTACAAATAGAAATAGTGGTTAGTTACATATAATTGTAGTGGAGTAAAAGTACAATATTTGCCTCTGAGATGTAATGGAGTAGAAGTAAAAGTATTGAAAATTGGAAATACTCCAATAAAGTAAAAAATACCTAGCATTTTTACTTAAGTACAGTATTTGAGTAAATGTACTTAGTTACTTTCCACCACTGATTGATAGGCCAATAAAATTATTCAGATTTTGAGACATTACACATGAGTAAAAACAAACAAAAACACTTTTGTTTATAACAGTCATGATACTGTGGTAGATAATAATAATGACTAGCAATGTTTGATGTTTATTGACACAAATTACAGTATGAATCTGAACATCAGTTTGTGGTCATTAATGCTTCATGTACACTTTTTCTCAGCACAGGAAACACAATGTTAAAACCACAGCTCCCCTCTTCCTACTGCTATCATGTTTGCCACAGTAAAAACAGAAGTGCTAGTTGTAATATTAATTACATAATTAGTATTTTGATGGTCATTATATCAGTGTGTACCCACTGATCTGCACAAGAAGTGGATCTCCTAGTCCAGTGGTTCTCAACCTTTTCAGGCCGTGACCCCCCCAAAATAATCATATTTGATTATATCGGCTACACTTTGTGAGCTTGTAGATCGGCTGTTTCCAAAATATTTGTATACATTCAGAAAACTTGAAATTCGACATTCTGCATAATGAGTACTTCTACTTTTGGTACTTTAAGTATATTTTGATCCCAATACTTTTGTACTTTTACTCAAGTACATTTTTAATTCCAGACTTTGGAGTATTTTTTACATTGCAGTATTGATACTTTTACTTAAGTACAGACTTTGAGCACGTCTCACAACACTGCTATCGATCGATCAAGGGTACATCCACAGCAGTGGTTGAGGGAGGTGGAGTAAAATTTCCATTCACTTTCCCCGCCCAGAATTTACCACAGATGACAGATATAAACCTGTTAACACTGCAGAAAAAAACGAACATTTTGTGATAAAGAGATCTGGGTGTCACAAGTCAAAAACCTACAGTCACAGTACACAGTCAGACTAGTACAGACAGCAGCTCAGTCTATTGGACGAATATTGGACAAAGTAAGATGACACATTTCTGAGAATAGTAGGCTACATTATATTGTAATCACTTAGTGCATAATAATATTTGCATTATTCACATATTCTTGTAGTAATTAACTTATTTTTTGTCATTCCTTAAGATGTCTGGCAAGCCGGTCACAACAAAGAGAGTGAGGTATGATGGAGAAATCAAGGAGGAGAAAGGAGAGGAGGAGAGTGCTGTGTACGTAAATGAAAGATATCGTCTCAGAGACCAAGGCTCCGGCTCACAAGATCCGGCTAGAAAACATCAAGGTACACATTAACACACCAATTCACAAAGTCACAATTAAATGTAAGATGAAGACATGTTCACCATGTTTACACCTGGCCAAATTGATTCTGGACAGACAAAAAAACATGTGTAAAAAACATTAAACCAAACGTGTTCCGAAATCTTGAATGCCGGGGGAACTTTTTGGAGGCGGTGGGTAAACAAATGTGAGGTTCTATTCATCTTTTTACGTGCGGAAATTTCGGACCCAGTGTGCAAGAGCTTTAACCCTCTGGATCAAGTGATGACGATGTTGTGTGGTTGTGTCATGTATGAAAAGACTCGGGCCATGGCAGGAAATGGATATAATAAAGGACTGTGGTGATATCTTTATGGCTAAACAAATGTTTGGACAGTGTTAAAGAGAACACATAAAGAGAACACATGACATTTGGACACATCATCATTAGGACAAACATGATGTCCTAATGATGAAACATGTTACAAGGTACAAATAGCTTAAAGTCAAATTCAAAGTTCAGACGTAGCATACATGTACATGAGTACTATCCGGGGAGTTGGTTAGGGTAATATCAGTACACTACCACTAGGGCCCGGGGGAAGCTGTTGAGCAAACCATCAAACATAATGATTGATGTGTCATGTGTGCTGGATTTATGAGTGTACAGTCTATGATACACGTTTTGACAGTTGGAATTTAAAGAGAGAGTGTGTGTGTGTGTGTGTGTGTGTGTGTGTGTGTGTGTGTGTGTGTGAGTGTGTGTGTGTGTGTGTGTGAGTGTGTGTGTGTGTGTGTGCGCGTGTGTGCGTGTGTGCGTGTGTGCGTGTGTGTGTGTGTGTGTGTGTGTGTGTGTGTGTGTGTGTGTGCGTGCGCGTGCGCGTGCGTGTGTGTGCGTGCGTGCGTGTGCGTGCATGTGTATGCGTGTGTGTGTGCAGGGGCGCCGATATTTATAAGCTCTAGCGGGTGCCCAACAAGGCGCACATGCACGCGCGCGCAGCGTGCCTGCATGTGCGCCCAGTTATATATATATATATATATATATATATATATATATATATATATATATATATATATATATATATATATGTATATATATATATATATATATATATATACATATATATATATATATATATATATATGTATATATATATATACACATGTATATATATATATACATATATATACATATATATATATATATGTATATATATATACATACATATATATACATATATATATGCATATACGTGTATATACATACCTAAGGGGAATTGATTTTTAATAAAAAATACAAATAAAACGTTTTAACAACACAAATCTTGTATGGGGGTCCCTAGCACAAAATATTTTCAGATGGGGTTCAGCCGACAAATACATCTGGGGGTCCTTGACATGAAACAATGGTTGCAACCACTGGTTTAAAAAATATTCGGAAGCATGTTTTATCCATTATTGTGCTTTCCACTGTTGGCAAAATTGAGTGGCGCACAAAAAAGGGTAATGTTACTAATCAAGAAATAGAGTTACTATTTGTAGTCATAAGTTACTTTTTAAGCCTCTCATCCTTGTATGATGTCTACAGGTATTTATGCATCGCCAGACCCAACACAGACAGTGATCTATAAACAAATTAGACCGAGAGATGGAGAAAGAGGAGAGAGCGGTGACATCTATGATGACGTCAGAAGCTGTGACGTCTCTGGACCACAGGAGGACATGAGGGAGAACACAGCAGGAAGACACACTCAGGGTGAGTTTGACAAAGGTGTGAATCATTGAACAAACGAGTGTACATCCTTCAGAATCATTACTTTGATGTGTACACGTCTTGTAAAGGATGGCTCTGTCCAGCTGTCACTCTATCAGTCTGTCCATCCATCCATCCATTAAGGCATTGTGACGGACTTGGACCTAACAACACCCCATAACTGTTCTAAAATGTGTATGTGTATGTCCTCCTCTCTCATCCCCAACCAAGCACAAGTTACTCACAACATGTTCTATGTGGTATTTTGTTACATTTGCCAGGTGTGCACTATGTTCACAAATTGGGAGTGGGGGAGCTCTGTGGCTGGGGTGGAGAGAACAGTACTGTAGCAAAAACAGACATTTCAATTTGATTTGGTTGCAGTGGATTTGGTATGAAATGATTCAAAAGTTATGCGGGTTCTGTGCAGGTGCACATAAAAAAATATGAGCAATTATTTGTTTAGGCGAATGGCAGGTGGGCAGTGTTGCCAAATTCTGCAAAGAAATTTGCAACCAGGTCTATGAAAACAAGCCCAAAAGAAGCGACTATAGGCCACATGAACACTTTAAACTTACTGTATATGAATTGGCTATTTGAAAATGGCCGATCTACGAGCTTGTAGATCTGCTATTTTCAAAAACATCTTGAAAAAACACAAATCTTGTATGAGGGTCCCTGGCACAAAATATTCAGTATGCTCACATGAAAAATAAATGTTTGAGAACCACTGGATTTAACAACATTAGGAAACAAGCCCAAAGAAGCCCAAACAAGCACCTATATGCTTTAGAAACAAGCCCAAAGAAACCGCAACCCACAACTACCAGTATTTACAAGTAGGAGGAAAAAAGCCCAAAGTAGCTTATAATAAGCAGACATGGCAACACTGCAGGTGCGGGTGATTATGTGGATTTGGATGACTTAAAACCCAATCCCACTCTGCTACACACTAGTATCTGTACTTTGTGTTTCAGGACACCGCTCTACAACAGTGAGAAATGTTTTCATAGTTACTGGGTGTCTGGGGATGCTGTTTTTGTCACTGCTGGGTGCAATCCTGGGTCTGGCTTTGCACTGTGAGTATTACATGATTATTTTAAGATCTTTGTGGACATTTTTGAAAAAGAAAAAAAAAAGTTGACTATTGGACCTAAGCCTATATGGATCGGCTATTCGGCTATTTGAAAATAGCCGATCTACAAGCTCACAATGCGTTGCGGTGCAACGAGTTGTGAGCTTGTAGATCTGCTATTTTCCAAAAACTTGTGAAAAAAAAAGTGTGAAATGTGGAATATTTTGGAAACATCCCACCTGCGAAGACACTGCAGGTGGGTGATTTTGTGGATTTGGATGACGTACTGTAAGGTCTACTCTGCTACACACCTAGTATCTGTACTTTGTGTTGCAGGGATTCTATCTGTGTTTCTGGGGATTCTGTGTCTTATGTTCCTGGTTGCGTTCTGTTTGGCTGTGCACTGTGAGTATTTCATGTCACAAATCTACCAATCACTCAGTCAGTCAGGAATGTTGTTGTTTTATACATTTTCTAGCTATAAGGTGAAAGAGGTCCTTTTTGATTATTAACACATCGGGTGCCAGCATTTTATAATAACAGATTATGTTCGGTGCCGAAATCTCACCGTTGAGCTGCGCAGCGCTGTTTAAGCTGTAGATTCCACGACGTGCATTCCATGAAAAAAAAAAACATGCCTCCATTTTGCCCGATGGTACTGGCTAACGCCTGGAACGATAACATCGCTCACGCGAGTAACAATGGCGGAGCGATCGTGCACACAAAATGAGTCGTTTTCCCCAGAGTAAAACGTTTCGGAGTTATAGGGGTTTTAGAGAAGGAAATAGAGCGGAAGCGGATGTGCGCCATGTTTTTTGACACGATGATGCATCCGGCCCATCCTTCTCAGATTCACCGTGGGTGATCCCAAAGCTGCTCCAGCCCCTCCCGTATGGAAAAAAAAAAAGACACCAAACACGTTTCGGACCGTGTTCGGCACCAGAGCGCTACTACAGTATGTGAAAACACGGTCCAGACCGTGTTCGAAGATGTACTGCTCCATTAACTTCCCGGTTAACTTATTACTCAAAAATCCTGTACAAGTACTTAGTATCGATACAATATTATTTTCATTGCAAAACGATTCGATACGATACAAAGTCAAACATTACGATATTTTGCTGTTCGCATATCGATACAATAGATTGTTGAAAATTTAAATCGATCTATGTTGAGTTTTTTTCTTCTCTTCTCATATCCAAGAGGAAGTTACAGACCCGATGTGACCACCTGACCCTGAAGATAAAACAGTTAGAAGGTGAATTAAACCAGCTTAAGTGAGAAACAACAGCTGACAGTGGTAGCAAACCTTTTAGGAAGAATATTAATTATTAATTATTAAAATAATTATTAATAGTAAGCCCTCATAATTGCTGTTTCATTTAACCAGGCTAATGCAAAACAACTGTTTTATTTTTGTCTTACAATAAATGTGTGAAATCTCCGTCCATCTGTGTGTCCGCCTGTCCATCTGTAGTTCAAGTATCTTGAAAACCATCTGACCGACCACCTGCCAATCCAACCGATATGCCCATATGGTTATTATGCACATATATGGGACCCAACCGATATAATAATAATAATAATTGTAATAATAATAATAATAATTGTAATAATAATAATGATAATTGTAATAATAATAATAATAATAATAATAATAATAATAGTAATAATAATAATAATAATAATAATAATAATAATAATAATAATAATAACAATAATAGCGTAATAGTGGTAATAATAATAATAATAAGGGTAATAATAATAATAGCATAATAATGGACTGACCAGAATGAGCTGAAACTATACTTTTATTCTCAAAATGATTAACCCACATCCTACATGCAACAAGCATCATTAATCATACAAAGGTGTCAGTCAGTGTTACAGATCTACAAGCTCACAACAATGTGTTGCTGATCACCCAGTTCCCAGTCTAGATTGTCAATTGTGTTTCATCTCCAGTATACCAGTGCAGTTCCTGGTTCCTCCCGCCAACCTGACGTTCTCACACTCTGTACAGAGACAAGAGAATAAACAGTAAAGAAAAACAAATTAATATTACTTTGATTGGAAGAAAACCTTTTAGGCTAAAATCTATCATTTTTAGTTGTTGGTTCATCTTTGTTTACCTGGTGTTTGGTGTTGGTTGCACCGGGGGACCTGAAGAGACAGATGATAAAATAAATACATTTGAGTGTTACTGAGTCTCTAGCAGTGCAACCAGTTGGTTTATCTGTTGACATACAGGATATGATGTCCTTTGATTCTCCTGTTTGCTGCTATTTATTTGAAGTTCACAGGGTGGGGATGAGTACCTGTTATATTTCTGTCAGAACACACATACTAATAAAAAAGTTTGCATAATGCATGAATGTAAGACAGTGGTGAAGTGCCTGCCCACCAACACAAAGTCTTGCGGTGCATGTGGCTTTGTCGATGGTTTGTACAAACAAAATTGGCTCGCGTTCGAGGGAGGGAAGCCGGGCGGGGAGGGGGATAATTGTCACAGCACATACTGCTATGGGCTGGGGGCGGAAACTATCAGCAGGGAGTGTTGGTGCGGGAGGAGTAGGACGAAGGCTCTACGTCCTCCCGGTGGGGTCTCTTCAATGGCAATGACAACACACAAGAGTTAAATTAAAACTGAGGATTTTACAGTATTGAGGTGTTGTATCTACGGGATCTGCACTACATCTTTAATTGAGTACAAATATTTTGCAATGACTTAAAGTACCAATAGAAACACAATCACTGCCAGGTATTAATTAATTAATTAATCCAAAACTGCCAGTGTTTTTTACCTTATTTTCACGATCCACAGAGTGCCACGGAAGCCACGTTGTGGAAGCGGATGTAAACAAAAGCTGTCTATTTTTTTTACCGCAATCGTCTATTTTGTTGTATAGCCGTTGAATATGGCTCCTTTTCACCAAAAAAAAAGTATATGTTTTTCTACATTTCATAGGAGTAGCCGGAAGTGAATCTTTTTGGGATGACGTCACATCCTTCCATTCCTTCTCTAGCAGTCAAGGGATCATTCATACTTTTTGTGTTTGTTTTGTAAATTAATTCCCTACTTGATCATGCTACAGTATCACACAAAAGCATCAAAAGTCAAAGATCCGCAAGCTCGAAACGTGGCGCAAAGTTTTGAGATTGTAGATCTGCTTCTTTTGCACATTTTTTATTTTAATTCTGAAAAGTATGAGTAAGTATTGGACATAAGAGGTATCCACCCAACAGCGAAGGTATTGTAATGATGTAATACATGATACATTTTTAACACACTTGTAATGGACTTGTATGTGCCATTCCTTAACATGTCGACACATATTTCTGGCAAACCAGTCACATTAAAGAGTGTGAGGCATGATGGAGTGAAGGAGGAGAGGCAAGAGGAGGTGAACGTGTCCATCAATGAAAGAGCAGACCGTCTCAGAGACCAAGGGATCAGCTCACACCCAGATCTAGGTAATCCACTTAATTTCAGTTCAATTCAATGTATAGTGTCAGATCATATGTGCGTACAGTATGTGTATGTACACCCACACGGGGACTGCCGCTTACTTGTTTTCTCGCTCGACACAGGAAAGAGAGTGTGTGTGTGTGTGTGTGTGTGTGTGTGTGTGTGTGTGTGTGCGCGCGCACGTGTGTGTGTGTGTGTTTGTGTGTGTGTGAGTTTGAACTGCGCAACAGCGATTTGGCGGTCGGGAGGTGTATTGATACATTGTGTGTTCAATGCGCAGGGCCGACGCGTGCTTTAGCGAGAGTGTGTGAGTGTGGCTTCAGGAAGTAAATTCCTAGCCTCGATCTCCAGGCTTTTATTTTTTAGTTTTGCTAAAAAATAAAAGCTTGGAAATTCCTGTCCCAGCTGTTGGTACGCAAAAGCGCCTCGCGTCGTCTGATGTGGTGCGCATTATTTATTTTGAGTGCGCATGCGCACCTGCGCACCAGTTATGTGCACCCCTGATTATATCACTCCAGTTCTCAGATCTTTCCACTGGCTCCCTCTATGTCAAATTTATTTCAAAACACGAATGTTAGTGTATAAAACATTTAATGGTTTAGGGCAAAAATAAAGTACGGACCTTGTGCTACAACCTGAACCAGGCAGACCTCTCAGGTTGTTTGGGACAGATATGAGTTCTGAAACGCAGAATCACAACTAAAGGTTTAGAAGCAACATTCATTTTATCTGCGCCACATATCTGAGTTTCCCATAAAACTCTCTGTCTTTTAAATAAAAGCTTTTTTTTGTTTTGTGTAAAGCACTTTGAATTGCCTTGTTTGTGTTACTTACTTACTTACGCCTTACACCCCTACTGGGGTATAGGCCGTCGACAAGGGACCTCCAGAGTTCTCGGTCACTGGCGTTCTTTTCTATCTGCGACCAGGTGCATCCCAGTCTCTTGGTGTCTGCCTGGAGGTCCCGCCGCCAGGTGTTTTTTGGCCGGCCTCTGTTTCTCTTCCCTTGAGGGTTCCAAGTCAGGGCCTGTCTGGTGGTGTTTGACTCTGGCTTGCGCAGTGTGTGCCCGATCCAGCTCCATCTTCTTCGTCCAATTTCGTCTGTTGCTGGGAGTTGTTTAGTTTTTATCCATAGATCGTTGTTGCTAATCTTGTCCGGCCAGTGTATATTTAGGATTCTTCTGAGACATTTGTTGATGAAGGTTTGCACTTTATTTATTGTTATCTTTGTGATTCTCCAGGTCTCTGACCCATAAAGCAGGACAGATTTTACATTGGAGTTGAATATTCTGATTTTGGTTGTTTGCTGTATCTCTCTAGAGCGCCAGATGTTCTTAAGAAGTAAATATGCTGTTCTTGCCTTGCCTATCCTAGCTTTCACATCTGCATCCGTACCACCCTGGTTGCTGATGATACTCCCCAAGTAGGTGAAGGACTCTACCTCTCCTATCGTGGTGTCTCCTAGAGAGATTGGTTCTGCCCTGGTCGTATTTATCCTCATTGTTTTAGTTTTTCCTTCATGAATATTGAGTCCTACTTGTGTGGAAGTTTCTGCAAGTGTTTTGGTCTTGTCTTGCATCTGATGGTGACTATGTGACAATAGTGCCAGGTCGTCTGCAAAATCTAAGTCATCCAGCTGTGTCCATAATGTCCACCGGATTCCATTCTTCCTTTGCGCTGTTGTTGTTCTCATAATCCAGTCAATGGCTAGTAAAAACAGGAATGGGGATAATAGACAACCCTGTCTAACCCCGGTCTTGATCTCAAACTGGTTTGTGAACTGTCCCTCGTGTATCACTCTACAGGTCATTCCAGAATAACTGTTCTTAATTATGTTCACTAGCTTAGTGGGAACTCCATGGTGTCTCAGTAGCTTCCAGGTGGTCTCTCTATGTACACTGTCGAATGCCTTTTCGTAGTCGACAAAGTTGACATAGAGCGGGGAGTTCCACTCTAATGACTGCTCTATGATTATTCGAAGAGTGGCAATCTAATCGACACATGACCTATTCTTTCTGAATCCTGCTTGCTGATCTCTTAGTTGTTGGTCAACTGCATCTTTAATTCTTTCCAGTATGACTTTATTTAGCACATTTCCTGGCACAGAGAGTAGGGTGATCCCTCTATAATTATTGCAGTTTCCCAGGTCTCCTTTCTTTGGGAGCTTGTTAATAAGGCCCTCTTTCCATTCTGATGGTATGGTTTCTTCTTCCCAGATCCTTTTGAAAAGTGGATACAGCAGGCTCACGGTGGTATCAACATCTGTCTTTAGGGCTTCTGCCGGGATGTTATCTGGCCCTGCTGCTTTTCCATTTTTCAGCTGTTGTACAGCTTTCCTGATCTCCTCTCTGCTGGGTATGTCACAGCTGATGGGGAGGTCGGTCTGTGCTGGATGGATATCTGGGGGGTTTGCTGGTGGGGGTCTATTAAGCAGTTCCTCAAAGTGTTCTGCCCATCTCTGTAATTGGCCGTCTTTTGTTTTAATGCTGTTTCCTTCTTTATCCTTGACCGGTCTTTGTGGCCTACTATATTTGCCCGACATCTTTCTGGTGGTGTCGTATAACTGTTTCATGTTCCCGTTTCTTGCTGCTTCCTCTGCTTCTTCTGCTAGGTTGTCGATGTATTTCCGCTTGTCTGCCTTAATGCTCCTCTTTACCGTTCTGTTGACATCTGTGTATTCTTGTTGTGCCTTTGCTTTTGATGCTCTCGTGCGGCTATTTGTCACTGCTGCCTTTTTCTCTTTTCTTGCTTGGATCTTTTGTTGAGTTTCTGTAGATATCCACTCCTTGTTTGTGTGCTACACAAATAAACTTACCTTGCCCAATAATACTTGCCTTGCCTTACATACTATACTATGCCTTGTCAGACTTGCAAAATAGGGTGAGACAGAAGGATGGAGAAAGTGGACAGAGAGGTGACACTGAGGACAGCGGACAGTTAGAGCAGAGGGGAGAGGAGGAGGAGACAGTGGAGCACATCTACGAGAGCCTGGACGATGTCAGAAGCTGTGACGTCTCTGGACCACAGGAGGACATGAGGGAGAACTCAGCAGGAAGACACACTCAGGGTGAGTATAGCGTATATCAAGTGCCTTGGAAGCGTGTCCAACTGAAATTTAGCTTAATTAGTCTTGTTTTGTCTCTCTCAGTTACTGCACACTTAGCTGTACTTTGTATTTCAGGGCAGTGCTCTGAAACAGTGAGAAGGACTCTCATAGTTGTTGCTGTGTGTCTGGGGTGTCTTATGCTGCTGGGTGTGATCATAGCTCTGGCCGTGCACTGTGAGTATTCCATTTCACTAAGTTACCACATCACTCATTCAGGGATTTTGTTGTTTTCTAGCTGTAGCATTGTACAGCATTAACCAAAACCTTAATATGACTTCTCTTTTATTAAGCATACTGTACAAAAATAATATTGAGACGCTTGACCTCATCATGAACATTATGAACAGTAGCAACAATTGCGTTTATCATATAATGTTTGTGTCCTTTCAGCCAAAAACAACCAGCTTGAGAGACAGACAGAAGGTGAGTGATGTATACAAACTTTATTGAAGGAATATAAATGTGTGTAACATTATTAGGGGGCCAAGCTCGGTGTGCGTAGGCACACTATTGTTATGGGGCCAGGCTTCCAGCATGGACCCATATTGTTATTGGCATTATTCCGTTTCTTCTTCTTCTGCCACTTTTGGCAGTTCTGGCTGAACCGTGCAGTCGCTTTTTATGAAACTCGGCCATATGATAGATGGTCATGAAAAACGATCAAGAAATAATTCTCACAATCTTTCGTCAAAAGGTGGCGCTATAGCACTCAATTGAAAAATGCCAACTTTGATCAGGTACAACTCATGCCCTGTTTCACCTACAGCCATGAAACTTCGATGCACACATGCGTCTCCTCATGCTGAACAACTTTCACACTCTGACTTTTGACCTCTGACCTTAAGATCTCCCACCATTTTGAATTATATGAAAAACAGTTAAAACCTATCTCCTCCTGGGATTTTTGAGTAATCTGCACGAAACTTTTTACACATGAACTTTGGACCTATACCAAAAAACGTTTGCAAAATATCTTCCATAAGTGAAAAAATGAAGCTTTAATGAGCCAATGAATATTGCAGTTTTATGACAATTATTCATCTGCCCCTAACTCATACATGCAGACTTACCATTCTTTGAAACTTTGCAGAAATGTAAAGGGCCATTCCAAATATCACTGAAACCAATCTTACTCCAATTGGTCAAACGGGGGCGCTATAGCAATTTTTTGAAAATTGAAACTTTAAACAGGCAAAAGTCATGCCTCGTTTGGCCGACAGCCATTAGACCTGCTTACACATGTGCCTTGACTAATGAGGAACACATCTATCACGTTGACCAGTAAGCACCGCCCTTAGGTTGTCCGCAATCTTGAGCAGTTTGAAAAACACTTAAACCCAGGATTTTTCAGCTATTTGCGTGAAACTGTATGATCAGTGTGATCTCTTTTTTCAGAGGTTTGTCTCTTGGTCCAATAGCGTCCCGCTTAAGTGTATGTCTCACAACCTCAAGGTCACAGGTTCAAGCCTCACTTGGTGCAGACTTCATCTAAGTTGCATTTCACACAACATGACTATCAATGAATACATTTGCAATTGTTAAAGATAACATGAAATACTTAATTGAGTGTTTTTTACATACTTCATTGTGAAAATAGCTGATCTACAATCTCACAACTTTTCAGATAGCAATGAGAGTATGTTTTTTCAATGTATAACATACTTCATTGTGAAAATAGCCGATGTACAATCTGACAACTTTTAATGGTTTGTGAGCTTGTAGATCGGCTACTTTCACTAGTTTTGGTTCTGAGGAGATGTACAATTTCTTCATTGGTAAATGGTTTGTGAACGAGTGATCTTTGTGTTAGTGAAACAGGGGCTTGGGTCATGACAGAAGGCAAGAGTTTGTGATCCTCAACAGACGATATCAGCCTGGACAAAGCTATAGCACTATAGGTAGTGTTGCAGCTACCTAAGAGTGCCTCATGATCGCAAGGTTGCCGGTTCAAGCCTCACTTGATGCAGACTCATTTAAGTTGAATTGCAAAAAACATGACTCAATCTATTCCGTTTCCATGGCTCTCTCTCTCTCTTCAATCTATTCCGTTTCTATCTTCAATCTATTCCGTTTCCATGGCTCTCTCTCTCTCTTCAATCTATTCCGTTTCTATCTTCAATCTATTCCGTTTCAATGTCTCTGTCTCTTCAATCTATTCCGTTTCTATCTTCAATCGATTCCGTTTACATGTTTCTGTCTCTTCAATCTATTCTCTCTCTCTCTCTCTCTCTCTCTCTCTCTCTCTCTCTCTCTCTCTCTCTCTCTCGCTCTCGCTCTCGCTCTCGCTCTCTCTCTCTCTCTCTCTCTCGGCCATAGCTGAGTGGTTAGTGAGCCCGCCTAGGGAGCCAGAGGCTCTGGTTGACCCAGGTACGATTCCAGGCCAGGTCAGCAAATGTGTCGATGAAACGAAATTTGTCCCTGAGCAAGACTCTTAACCCCTAATTGCTCACAGGCCCTCATTGGAAACAAGACCGCAAGGACTGTCATGAACTGACCTGTTAAAGGAATTATCATTTCTCTTTCTCTCTCCTGGCCCCATATTATCGCTGCTTGCAGCTATATTTATGGGGCCAGGCTTCCAGCATGGACCCATATTGTTATTGGCATTATTCCGTTTCTTCTTCTTCTGCCACTTTTGGCAGTTCTGGCTGAACCGTGCAGTCGCTTTTTATGAAACTCGGCCATATGATAGATGGTCATGAAAAACGATCAAGAAATAATTCTCACAATCTTTCGTCAAAAGGTGGCGCTATAGCACTCAATTGAAAAATGCCAACTTTGATCAGGTACAACTCATGCCCTGTTTCACCTACAGCCATGAAACTTCGATGCACACATGCGTCTCCTCATGCTGAACAACTTTCACACTCTGACTTTTGACCTCTGACCTTTAGATCTCCCACCATTTTGAATTATATGAAAAACAGTTAAAACCTATCTCCTCCTGGGATTTTTGAGTAATCTGCACGAAACTTTTTACACATGAACTTTGGACCTATACCAAAAAACGTTAGCAAAATATCTTCCATAAGTGAAAAAATGAAGCTTTAATGAGCCAATGAATATTGCAGTTTTATGACAATTATTC
This sequence comes from Gymnoscopelus microlampas, assembly GCF_963454915.1. NCBI lineage: Eukaryota > Metazoa > Chordata > Actinopteri > Myctophiformes > Myctophidae > Gymnoscopelus > Gymnoscopelus microlampas. Next base: position 11,513,917 of record NC_139952.1, on the reverse strand, counting down.
ATCTGCCCCTAACTCATACATGCAGACTTACCATTCTTTGAAACTTTGCAGAAATGTAAAGGGCCATTCCAAATATCACTGAAACCAATCTTACTCCAATTGGTCAAACGGGGGCGCTATAGCAATTTTTTGAAAATTGAAACTTTAAACAGGCAAAAGTCATGCATCGTTTGGCCGACAGCCATTAGACCTGCTTACACATGTGCCTTGACTAATGAGGAACACATCTATCACGTTGACCAGTAAGCACCGCCCTTAGGTTGTCCGCAATCTTGAGCAGTTTGAAAAACACTTAAACCCAGGATTTTTCAGCTATTTGCGTGAAACTGTATGATCAGTGTGATCTCTTTTTTCAGAGGTTTGTCTCTTGGTCCAATAGCATCCCGCTTAAGTGTATGTCTCACAACCTCAAGGTCACAGGTTCAAGCCTCACTTGGTGCAGACTTCATCTAAGTTGCATTTCACACAACATGACTATCAATGAATACATTTGCAATTGTTAAAGATAACATGAAATACTTAATTGAGTGTTTTTTACATACTTCATTGTGAAAATAGCTGATCTACAATATCACAACTTTTCAGATAGCAATGAGAGTATGTTTTTTCAATGTATAACATACTTCATTGTGAAAATAGCCGATGTACAATCTGACAACTTTTAATGGTTTGTGAGCTTGTAGATCGGCTACTTTCACTAGTTTTGGTTCTGAGGAGATGTACAATTTCTTCAATGGTAAATGGTTTGTGAACGAGTGATCTTTGTGTTAGTGAAACAGGGGCTTGGGTCATGACAGAAGGCAAGAGTTTGTGATCCTCAACAGACGATATCAGCCTGGACAAAGCTATAGCACTATAGGTAGTGTTGCAGCTACCTAAGAGTTCCTCATGATCGCAAGGTTGCCGGTTCAAGCCTCACTTGATACAGACTCATTTAAGTTGAATTGCAAAAAACATGACTCAATCTATTCCGTTTCCATGGCTCTCTCTCTCTCTTCAATCTATTCCGTTTCTATCTTCAATCTATTCCGTTTCCATGGCTCTCTCTCTCTCTCTTCAATCTATTCCGTTTCTATCTTCAATCTATTCCGTTTCAATGTCTCTGTCTCTTCAATCTATTCCGTTTCCATGTTTCTGTCTCTTCAATCTATTCTCTCTCTCTCTCTCTCTCTCTCTCTCTCTCTCTCTCTCTCTCTCTCTCTCTCTCTCTCTCTCTCTCTCTCTCTCTCTCTCTCTCTCTCTCTCTCTCTCTCTCTCTCTCTCTCTCTCTCTCTCTCTCTCTCTCTCTCTCTCTCTGAGGGTCGGCCATAGCTGAGTGGTTAGTGAGCCCGCCTAGGGAGCCAGAGGCTCTGGTTGACCCAGGTAAGATTCCAGGCCAGGTCAGCAAATGTGTCGAGGAAACAAAATTTGTCCCTGAGCAAGACTCTTAACCCCTAATTGCTCACAGGCCCTCATTGGAAACAAGACCGCAAGGACTTTCATGAACTGACCTGTTAAAGGAATTATCATTTCTCTTTCCTGGCCCCATATTATCGCTGCTTGCAGCTATATTATTTCTTCTTCTTCTGACATTTTTTTGCAATTCTGGCCTAACCGAGGGTTATGCAAAATGGCCAAAAAATGTAACTCACAATCATTGGCCAAAGAGTGGCGCTATAGGAATCAATTTTCAATTGATTGCTAAACAGTGGTGGTGTGCAGGCCCCGTGGAGGTTGTGGGTTCGAATCCAACGTATTGCATACGGCTTTGTCAAGCATATACGAACACACAACCTCCACGGGGCCTGCCCACCACCACTGTTTAGAAATCAATTGAAAATTGATTCCTATAGCGCCACCCTTTGGCCAATGGTTGTGAGTTAAAAATGTTGGCCATCTTGCATGACCCTCTATCAAGTGACTTCACGGTTAGGCCAGAATTAAAAATATATATATGTATCCAACGCGTTGCATCCGGCTTTGTCAAGCATATACGAACACAATTGGCTCGTGTTCGGGGGAGGGTAATCTCTCAAGAACAGATTCTGCTCTGCGTTGGAATCTGTCGCAAATGTGTGGGGAAGAAGTAATTGGCTGTTGGGGAGAAAAGGGAATAGAAAAAAGAACTTTTTAAACTTGACCTACATGAAACTTCATTAGATGGAGTCTTGACTATTCTTCTTAAACCACATAATTTTACTACCTAGGACTAGGTAATTGGGAGAAGTCTGGAGACAGCTGTTATTACAGATCTACTACAAAAAAAACTTGGGAGGAAAGTAGAGATCTATGTCTGCAGACAGGAGCAGATCTGGTGATCATTAACAGTGAAGAAGAACAGGTTAGTGTTAGTGATAGTAATGATGGTACTGTTGATAATGATGTGAAAGTTGGCTTAAGTATAATGTTTTCTGATGTCCCGATTAAGGACTCTGTCTACAGGAAACTTTGTGTGTGTGTGTGTGTGTGTGTGTGTGTGTGTGTGTGTGTGTGTGTGTGTGTGTGTGTGTGTGTGTGTGTGTGTGTGTCATCATCCATATACAGTATATACAGTATACATGATATGCAGTTCTGTATTTATGTATGGTTCAATCATTGCCAAATTATCAGGAATTCGTCAAAGGATTGAACCGTGAGGTTGGCAGGTTTTGGATTGGTCTGGGAAAGACTTATGGAAATTGGACGTGGGTGGATCGAACGCCACTGACAACACAGTGAGACAGACGTTTTTCTATTTTAATTCTATCAAAGTCACTGTATGTGAGTGACAGAGTGGGTGTGGTTGAAATACATTACGTTGTTTTCTCTGCAGGGGCCAGTGGATGGGCCAGTGGGCCAATGGATGGCCTACCGATTATCTAGGCTATAACTGTGTTGGATATTTTTATGGGCGCAAATATGGAGGATGGAGAAATCTGCGCTGTGATACCAAACAAACCTGGATATGTGAGAAGTCTCTTAACGCCATTGATAAGGATAATTCCTTTTAACAGGTTGTTCATGAAAGTCCTTGCGGTCTTGTTTCCAATGAGAACCTGTGAGCAATTAGGTTAAGAGTCTTGCTCAGGGACAAATTTCATTTCATCGACACATATGTTGATCTGGCCTGGAATCGAACCTGGGGCAACCAGGGCCTCTGGCTCCCTAGGCGGGCTCACTAACCACTCAGCTATGGCCGCCCCCGATGAAACAGCTTAATGTTCTGCTATGTGAAGTTAAGTACTAAGTTGTAGTTAATATGAGAAAAACTCATATATGTTTTAACGTACAAAAGTACAAATTGTTTATAATCCCATAATCTCATTAAAGTTACATAGGGTAAATGATATTTTTGTCTCTGCCAGGCCGAAAGGCATGGCGAGAGTGTATGTTTTACCCCCTGTCCGTCCGTCCGTCTGTCGGTCTGTGGACAGCTAATCTCCCGCACTGTTGGCTTGATCGCAGCGAAACTGTGCACACACACTCCATGGATGCCAATTCAGAAACTCTGCCCAATTTTTTTCACATGGCCCTGTTATAGCGCCACCAGGAGGCCGCTTTTTGCAAAACACATTTTTTTCACAGTACTACTACAGATTTTGTAGCCTGGTAAACCCTCCCTCCGGAAATCTCATTTCCATTCGATTTCAGGAAGGAGTCTGGCATGAACGCCCATTCTGCAATATTGGGGAGTTTCCATCGAAATCAGGACCTAACCGCGCCTATCAGCGTCGTCGCTCATCGTTCTGTGATTGACAGCTTACGTTGGCCAATCAGGTGGCGAGTTCGAGTGAGCCCGAATGAAGCCGAGTGCAGCCTGAGAGCCGCCGACAAAGGACGAACGGCAGCCATTGTTTTTTGTCCGAGTGCCGTCACTTCTTTCGTTCTTAAAACGGTCTCAAACTTCTTTTTTGAGGCACGGAATTTACTGTTAACATATCGTTTGGATAGACTTTAGTTGTTTAACTTCATATATGTGGTCAGTTAATCATGACAGAGCCTATTTAAAAATATAAATTTAGAGAACCGGCAGGGGCGGGGAGTGACACGCATGTATCCCAATAAGGCAACCTATTTTCGGCATTGGCCGTCCCAAAAGTCCCGTTGCGTCACATAGTCTGGAGCTCGTCAAAATGAACTGCTGATTGGCTTAAGGGGCTGAAACGATCATCGGTTGAAGGGGTTGTCAGTCAACGGTATTACTCCCGCCCAACTCCAGCCCACAGCCAATATTGCAGAATGAGCAATCATGCCAGACTCCTTCCTGAAATCGAATGGAAATGAGATTTCCGGAGGGAGGGTTTACCAGGCTACAGATTTTGTCCAAACCTCACGCAAATCGGTACACAGTATCTCTATAGTCATTAAACTAAACGGGTCTTTCAGATTTTTCATATTCCATCCTGATTGGCTAAAAATGGCTTCACAAAATGCCTCAAATTATGAACACAGCATGTAATTTCCGTGAAACTTTGCACGCACATTCCCACTATGCCGAGGAAGAAATACCACTTGAGATTTTTCTAATCATGGTGGCGCTATAACAGCCCGATTCATGTTTTTACCTATAACTGCACCAATCTGTGTAAAACTTTCTATACGCACTCCCTAGAGGTCAAGGAAAAACCTTTGCCCTGCATTTTTCACATCTGCCTTTTATAGCGCCACCAGGAGGCCGCCTTATGTAAAACATATTTCTTTACATTACTCCTTCCCATGTTATCCAAATTTCACACAAATCGGTACACATGATCTCTATAGTCATGTGATCAAGACGGATCTGTTTAATTTTTCATATTCCATCCCGATTGGCTAAAATTCACATCTAAAGTTTGCAGGACTGGCCCGTTTTGAACAAAATGCCGCAAATCATGAACGCAGTGTCCGATTGTGGTCAAACTTTGCACACACATTCACACTATGTTGAGGAACAAATGCCACCCTTTTAACATTTGCCTGTTACAGCGCCACCAACAGGTCTAATTTAACACAAGCACATTTTTTGAACAAAATGCCTCAAATCATGAATGCAGTGTCCGATTGCCGTGCAAGGCCTAAGAAGAAATGGCACCCTTTTCACATTGGCCAATTATAGCGGCAACAGGAGGCCACAATAACCTACCTGACCTGGCGGAGACCTGTACTTTTTCTCGCTTTGCACGCGCGCGGGCGCGTGTTGTGCACGCACATGCACGCGCGTGCATGTTCGCGGGCAGGCCCCGCGATTCTGCGCTACGCCACTGGCGATATGACATCACAGTGTCAATATGACATAATCAACATGACATCTGAGATCCTCATGGAAGCAATGCTGTTATTAGACCCCATCTTGTTTATGAAATTGCAAATTTGACAGTGGAAATATTTAATAAAACTTTACTTGACAATAATTATTCAAGTCTATTCATTAACAGACCTATGGACAAATACTTCACATTCCAGTGTGTGGACTGCACATTGCTTTTTTTGGTATGTTTGTTTTAACTACGAACCCAACGTAGTTAAAAAGATTGTGCACTTGTATGCAGATCTTTGATTTTTAAAGGTTTAATAGAATGGTGGGAATTGAAATAGCATCATATGTATTATATTAATAACATGTTCTTAAAGCCTTTAACTGTAAGTTAATAGGGCTTACTGATGATAAAAAGAATGCTTGCTCCGAGGAACATAAATACATAAAGTGAAACATGGGCCTCATGCAGCAATATTCTCTCAAAATTCTCTTATTTTTGTCTTAATTGTCTGTTAAGAGAAAAAAAGGAATAATTGAAGTAAAATCTAGATGCACCAAACAGATCTTAACACCCAAATCTGCTCTTACACAGGTGTGCCGAGTGATCCACTTGATCTTAAATTGGAGGGACATTGTAATTTGTAATTAGCATAGGTACACCACTTAAACACTTTAAAAGTGCAGTTTATGAAGATCTGGATCTGGATCTGCAGATCCAGTATACAGGTTCTTCTTAATTCAAAGAGATCTCTTTGATTTAGTAAAATCAGCATGAACATTTGTGACCAAATTTGACTGGGAGACAGTCATCTAGCATTTTTTCATTTTCATGTTTTCATGTCATATGAAAGCAGGGAATCATAGCAAAATAATGATATATTGGTTAATAAGATTGAGTGAATAGTTTTGGAACTACAGCTTATAGAACTGAAGTCAAGTTAAAACTCTTCAGTAGAGAAAAGACCAGTTGAATGGATCTCATTCAGAGATAGTACTACTGGGCTATCAATCCCATCATGCATAGCGGGATTTACATATCCTTTGTTTAAAGGGTTAGGGTTAGGCTCTCTTTGTTATGTATGCTCTCTGAGACCAAGTATTTGCCACTGCCCCCTGCTGGAACCGGCTGGTTCCACTGTGCAGGAGGACTTAAAAAAAATACCTTTTAACAGTTTTAACAAAATATGATTGTTTATACATCTTTATTTGACATTTACATTAGACACAAGCCAACAGACTAGTGATACCTTTCAAAACGATTTCATATTTACATGTTGATTTAAGCTCTGAAATTTCTGTCAGACATACTCAAGTATGTGAAGAGTCTAACTGGGCTATTAACTTTTGTATAAAAAAAAAACTTTTTTTGAAATAAAAAAGTTTTTCTCCTTTCCTGAACAATGTGAAATGACTGTCCTTCAGTCAAAAATGGTCACATTTTCTTCTCCTTTTTTTTAATGCCGTACTGGATTTTGTAATGTCATACAGTATACATCTTATTTTGTTTGCTTTGGAAGCTGTTTCACCATGTCATTTTAATCATGAGGGCACTATTTTCTGGAATATCAATTTCTAATCAACAGAGCGACTACCAAAGATATTTTCCAAAATTTGGAGTTATGGTAAGGTACTGTATCTACACAACCACAAACATCTATCAAAATGTCATTGTGCGTTAAACAACATTATAGCATGATATTTCACTCTCAAGATTCGTGCACACCGGGTGCGTTTTTTTTGCGCGTATTCATTTGCATTAATTTAAACTGCTATTTTTGTTATGAGTACAAACATGCACACTGATCACGATGATAACAAGGTGATGACACAACGTTATTATTTTTCGAAACAGAGATTTTTCAGCGAGATAAAGTCATCAACCTATATGAATAGTGGCATCACCAAAAGTGAAATAATTGTGTCAATTCTGGTGTGCGACACAAACATTATAAAACATTTGAAAAAAATGCTGATTCCCACACACAAAAGTATATTGCTTCCTGCATGAGGCCCAATGTGTGTGAGAGGTTCAAAGGTTGAAAAAGATCAAAGTCAACGGTCGCGTGCGTGGAGTCAGTGTACATGAACGTACAACTGGTTTGACCTCCATGATTCATGAAGTTTAATTTTGCCCACTTGGGTCCGTGGCTCAATAGGAGTTTGACACCGTGATCTAGACTCAACATCGGAAAACAACATTAAAAACATAGAAAAGACGTTAAAAACATTGACATGGCAGGTTCGCGTCAGAAGCTTTTGCCCCGTGAGAGTTGCTCGGCGTCACCATTTTAGGTGAAAGGGAGTCAACATCAGATGCTGAAAGGTACCTTGACCAAGTGGCACAATATGATGCCTCGGATCACGAAGTCAACTCAGCTGCACCTGTGCCGACTTATCCATGAACCCTCCCTCGTTGAGCTCCTCTGCAGGACCTGAATACAGTTCAAGAAGGCCACGTCAGGGACCGTGACATGTGCTTTTGGAAATCTGGTTGTTTTTGTTGTTAGCATGGGGCTCACCAGAGGGGTGCTACTAAGGAAAATAAACGAGAGGTCGCTTGTAGTTTTGATGTCAAAGAAAAGGAGGAAGCCTCGTGTTTCCAGTGGCGTGCACAGTACAAATCAGTTTAACTCTTGAGGGGAATAAAATGGTGCATTTTTACATTCTCAAGAGCTATATAAACACTCAGGATTTCACTGTGCAATTCTTACAGTGCAGATGGGTAGGGATAGAGTAGTACGCGCGCACGCACGCACGCACGCACGCACGCACGCACGCACGCACGCACGCACGCACACACACACACACACACACACACACACCACCAAGGTCATTTCACATAAACAAACAGTCCTTATACCGTAACAAAGCTAAGGTTGGGTTGCAAAGGTTCATTGTGCACACACTTCCGGATACCCCCCCACCCCACCCCACCCCAACACACACACACACACACACACACACACACACACACACACACACACACACACACACACACACACACACACACACACACACCCACCCCCCGGCACACACACGGCCCCTTGTAGGCCTCTCCTATTCCAGCTCTGTGTGGTCAACTATACATAACAGCCACACTGGAGGTCTTGTGTGTGTGTGTGTGTGTGTGTGTGTGTGTGTGTGTGTGTGTGTGTGTGTGTGTGTGTGGGGTGGGCGATGTGACAACTGTGGCACTAGCTGCACCATGACCCCGTGACCCCTGACGGCATGGGAAAGTAGCTGGTCTCAGCTGTCAGAGACCCTCCGGCCCCCCACTCGCTTGCTTGTCATGCAGGCCAGTCAGATTGCTGTGTTTGCAGCCGACTGATGGTTTATTGATGGCTGTGCGTGTGCGTGTGCCTGTGCCTGTGCCTGTATGCGTGCATTCATGCGTGTGCGTGCGTGCATGCACGCGAGCGTGCACGTGTGTGTGGTACCAAAGTGCATTTCCACAGTGTCCAGGGGTTTCATCAGACAGAGTGGCTGTGGATAAAACTGGAGTGTTTCCATGACGCGTGCCCTAACAGCCACCATAATGTATTGAAAAGTGTCCCTGCCAAACGACTGTTTAACTTCAGTGCGCTCAGGAGAGGACAAATCTCCACCAGGAGGCATGCCATACCTTCCTCCATCGTCCTGTCGGCCTGTGGCATGGGATGACAATGTTGAGGGGTTGTGTGTGTGTGTGTGTGTGTGTGTGTGTGTGTGTGTGTGTGTGTGTGTGTGTGTGTGTGTGTGTGTGTGTGTAAAGGCACAGGGCGATGGGGGGAAGGGATATGATAAAGCACTGGTTCTTAAGGTCTGGGTCTGGACCATAACGGATCCATTTGGGTCCATTTGTACACTCTCAGAGTTAAATTAACACAGAATTCTACAGTGTAGATTGGGGTCCCAATGATATATATATATATTTTCCATTTGTCAGTGTCCATTTGGACCTCTGGTGGGCCCCAGACCAGACATTGAGAAACAGTGTAATAAAGGACTGTCGTGACGTCATTATGCTGTAATCAGAGTGCCAGGCTTCATGGAGACACCTGCTCTTGGAGACGTTGGACAGTGAATACAGCAAAAGACAACGTGGCATGTTGCCATCACAAGGACAAACACGATATTATAATGTAATATAGCCTAAAGACCAATTTATAATCCAGACATAGTGTAGAATAAAACTAGAAAAAGTGTTCCTCGGAGCACAGGTCTCCGCCAGGTCAGGCGTGGGCCAGCAATGTTCGGAATTCGAACTGAATCTGAAGTAATATCAAAAGATTTGTTTTATATAAGTCGGCCTCCTGGTGGTGTTATAAATGGTGAAAAGATGTGAACAAATTGGAAAAATGCAGGGCAAGGGTTTTTCCTTGGCCTTTAAGTTTTACAGAGATCGGTGCAGTTATAGGTAAGAACGCGAATCGGCCTATTTTAGCGCCACCATGAGGCTGATTTGAACATATTCAAGTTGCATGTTTTCCTCGGCCTAGTGGGAATGTGCGTACAAAATTTCACGGACATTGCACGCTGTGTTCATGATTTGAGGCATTTTGGACGGACAGACAGACGGACAGGGTGCAAAACATAGTGGAAAACATAGTCTCTTAGTTCCAGGGAACTGGACTGTGGTTGATACCCTGATGAGGTCTAATACGGCATCCTTAAAGTAAGACAAAAACAAATTATGTTATTTAACTATCAAGTGTGTCAGCTATATAAGTATAGGGTTCAAGTGGTTAAATAGATCAAATCTATTAGAAATAGTGTCATATGAACATTATGTTATGGCTGTAGAGTAAATAATGAAAGTGAGAAGTTTCAAATAATACTTCACACACTCTTTTTAATTTCAATCAATTACAATGTACTCGCATGCCTTCACAGTGGATGAAGAATCCAAACATTTAGAACATTGATTAATTTAATTTTCATATGGGTCAAAGATTAACAACAACAAAAATATTATAAAAGCGCTGTTTATGAACTCTCACACACATCTCACAGTGTAAGTGCTAGAGTACAAGTGTCCAATACACCCAAAAACATATTTAAAACATTTCTGGATCCAGAGTTGGATATAGAGTTCAGATTAAAATACCGTAATTTTCGCACTATAAGCCGCACCTGAATATAAGCCGCAGCAGCTAAATTGAATGATTTGTACATAATATAAGCCGCACTGGACTATAAGCCGCGGGTGTAAAATCCCTAGATTTAGGAAGTCCCCTAGTGGCCGTTAGCTATAAAAATCCATAGATAAGCCGCACCGTTATATAAGCCGCAGGGTCGAAAAATGGGAAAAAAGTCACGGCTTATAGTTCGAAATTTACGGTAATGTTGCTGTTGTTGGCCCGCTATTAACTTCAATTAATCAAGTATCTTCTCAGTTTTCTTATTATTTCTTCACTGTGGAGGCATCGGAGAAAAACTAAATTATACATGAATTCAAGGCATCAAAGGGTTGATCGAAATAACTCCTAATTTGGGGGTGAAGTATTTCTTAAGAGGGCATTGGACTGTGTTCTTATCCATACTATTGCTGCATGTGACCCTGTGATGATTTGGTTGTATACAGCAAGTAATTTTGTCCAAATTATGTGCATAAATACCCTGGGCATTTTTACCAGCTCAGTGGCTTTGTGTTCAGTATGTCTGCCCTGAGATTGAGGTCAGGGTTCAATCCGACATTAAACATGGTACCCAATGCCCCCCTGCTTAATGGCACTTGGCATCAAGGTTTGGATAGGGGGTAAGTCCCTGTGACATACACTGTCATGTCTTGGACATCAAGGTGTCTCATGCTACGGAAACAGGAGACAGGCTCCTGCTCTATGGGCCACATGGCTCGGGAACCATTGTCCACACTACTTGCCCTGGGCCTTTGCGTTGGGTGTCGTATAAAGATTTTGTGATTTTTTGGGTTAAAACAAGAACGATTTTTTTTGTGTGAAAAGATTAAGGACTCTCTCTTGGCCCTATCTTGCCCTGTCTGACCCCTTATGCCAAACCTTTTTGCCATTTTTACTAATTTAAAAAACATTTTAAAATGGGTCAAATAGCCAATCTACAAGCTCACAACGTGTCGATGTAGATCGGCTATTTCAAAATGTTTTTCAAAATAGTAAAAAATGCCCAAAAAGTTTATGCATAAGGGGTGAGGTGCGCAAGACAGGGCCCTAAAGCTCTTCAAACAGCTTTAGGGCTATTCCATCTCTTTAATAAACAGAAAATACATTTTCCAATTTGCTAACTTCATCCAATCAGGAGAGAGTACCCATTTATAAGTTTCAATTTGATATTGTTTTAGTTTCAATTGTATCTGCTCTTTTCTTTGTGTCATCACTTTCGATCCTGTATGCGTTCTCTCCTGATTGGATACAATTGGTATGGTAACCTGCAAATGTATTTTCTGTTTATTAAAGACCTGGACACAGAGAGACTCCAGCTACTTAACAAACATTATATAGCAATGATTACTATCAGAATATACAGTAGAGCTATTTAACACATATTATTTTAACAAAAGAAAATCACTTTACTTTAATTACAAAAAATGTAAACCTTTTAGAAAGTGAATGGAAATTCATATCCACAGCTTACTGTACTTTAACATTACAGAACAGCAAATAAATAAATGAACAAATATACAAAAAATCCACAAAGGTCTCCACCTTTGCAGCCAATTTTCTCTCCCACTCCAATATCTCCTTTATAAACATCTGATTGATAAGGTCCTCTAACACAACAATGCACAACAATGCATCTGTTTGTATCTACGTTAAGTCCCGACGGAGATCAACTGGGCGTAGAACTTTACATTCTTAGATATCTGAATTGAATTGAATAATCTTATTGACATTTTAAAAGTAGCCTACAACAGTTCGACAATTTAAAAAAAACGTCAAAAGAGATACAAACACAAAAAAAGCCAAAGGCTTGCTTCCATTGTGGTCCATTCAACGTTCGACACTCAAACAACTGGACAAACAACAGTGCAATTAACAACGATACAAAAAAATAAATACCAGACTACAGTTTAAAACAGAAAAAGGAAGTGGGGGACCGGGGTATAAACACGTGGAGGCGGCCACTCACAAGATACGTAACCCTGGGGGCAGGCCAGCCAGGGAACAAATTTAGCTAAGACCAATTGGAATTTAAGAGGAGCCATGCTTTCAGGTCTCCTATGCAGCCATGTCTGTCTACCCAAGTGCGGTTACAGTGCGTTGGTAGTAGTTCTCTATTCCGTTGTATGATGCTGCATAGTTGACGTAAGCTTAGTGCCACCCCGAAGCTATGCAGCATCATAGGCTGTCTGGTAACCAGAAGGTCGCCGGTTTGTGTTCCATGTCAACATGTCAAAGTGTCCCTGAGCAGGACACTTAACCCCTAACAGCTCCCTCTTGAACGATCATCATGACCATCTGAGCCATCAGCTGGGCGAAGCTGAAACGGAATTTTCCCCGCAGGATTAATAAAGGTCTACAAAAAAACGAATCAAAAGTACCTGGTGGGTATCGAGGATTTTCCTGTGCTTTTCTTCCTTTCCTATCTGAATGTAGGGAGGTTTTGTAAGGTCAGGCATTTCCTTGTCTTTCCCTTTCTTCTGCTCTATTATACCTGGAACTTGTTCTCTGCCGCTTTCATCTTGTTTGTGGGCTCACTGTACTAAAACATTGTTTTTTGGGGCTATGCTACTGTTGCTGTTGGTAGTCATGGCTGCCAGTTCCCACCTGATGTCGTGCGGAAGTCCAGACTGCTCCATACTGTACTGAATAACTGCCAGCTTGCATAATGTCTTGAGACTAGGACTCAGGTCTAAGATGTACAGGTCATCATCTATTGTGTATCCGTGTCCTCCAAAGAGGATGATATGATCTCCCACCATGCAACAGCACATCCTAGTCCTAATAAAGCATGGGCCTTTCCCATTTGGCTCAATCTTCTTCCAGGAGAAGGTCTCTGGATTGAACCTCCACACATCATTGAAGAACCGGTTCAAGTTGTCGCCGCCAAATATGTACAGCTCTCCATTGTAGGCAAAGGCTGAATGACCCCGGCGTCCTTCTGGGAGAAGCTGTGCAGAAGGCGTGCTCAGCCAGCAGCTGGTCTCTAGGTCAAACACTCTGATGTTGTTGTTGAGGTGGCATTGGCCCCCAAATACAAACATCTTTGTCCCGATGATGGTGGCAGAGTGACATGATGAGGTCGGTGCCGTCGTGCCTCTGCTGTTAATCAAAGACCAGACCATTGTGGCGGTATCCAACTTGTAGATGTCGTTGGTGTATCCGGTCTTATGTGTGTATCCTCCGTAGACATACATGACCTTCCTCGACACACAGGCTGAGTGGTTGCACCTTGCCACCGGAACGGTCCCGGAGATCTTTGGCGTGTACCATCCGTGGGTGTTGACGTCAAACGCATAAAGCACGTTGCAGTACTCCCCTCTGTAGGAGTAGCCTCCCCCCCAGATATAAATGACGTCGTCTATGAGCACAGCAGTGTGGTCCCTGCGCATGGAGGGGACCTCAACGGGACATTCTCCTCTTCCAGTAGTCAACGGGGGCAGCTTCACCCAGCTCAAAGACACTGTGTTGAAGATGTGTACTTCAATATGACGCATTTCGAAGTACCCTCCAAAGGAGTACACCTTGTGCCCCACTGCCACAGCAGCATGACGGAATTTCCATGGTCCTTTTAAATGGAGCACCCAATGGAACATCTTACATGTGGAACGCTACTTGAGAAGTCTTGCTTTGTAAGAAAATGTAGTCCCATTGCTGCACTACCACTTATATGGGTACAGCGGCACAACTGTTACGTGAAGCTTGGCTCGGCCTATCGGGATAAGAGATGCCCGGTGATCTCTCTGATATGGCAAATTGATCGCCATAGCCAGTGGTTCCGGCATTGTAGGAGTTGAGGCATTACATTTAGTTTGACTCAGTTCCCACAGATACATATTGTCCAGTATAGGACTTGAGTCCTATACTGGACCCCCCTGGGGATCCCGACCCACAGGTTGAGAACCACTGGCCGTAGCAACCCCACGCAGGCTCTGGAAACCCCCTGTGCCACACAAACGTCTCTCCATTGTGTATGAAATGCATTGTTATCCATACTGAATGGTATCAATATGATTTGTTACTGTATGGTCTGTATATTAGTGCAGTGGTTCTCAACCTTTTCAGGCCGGGACCCCCCAAAATAATCATAAGAACTGGGGACCCCCCACCCTGACAAGCACTTGGAATGCAGGAGTTGAGGCATTACATTTAGTTTCAGTTCCACAGATACATATTGTGAAAATAGCTGATCTACAAGCTTGCAGATCTGCTATTATATTATTTGACAATTTGTCTAAATTGTCAAATAATATAAGTAAGGCCCCCACACACCATCTCGACGTTGGTATTGAAAGTGTCGATAAACGCCTGTGGCCAAAAATCCTTTGTAGTCTGTGCGTTGTGTATATTATGTGTACGCGGCCGTCGGTTGCAGTGAGGCATCACTTTACAAACTGTGTCAATTCAGATAGCAGCATTGTGGCAGAGAGGGGGGCAGAGAGGGAGCTCTCTGGTTGGCTGTTTAGTCTTGTTCAGACTGAGTGCCCAGTTCTGTCAGCATGTGGAGTTGTTTTTTTCGGGAGGCATGCGTTAATCCGACAGACCTTTTCTCCGACTATGTGGCATCCGCGTGCGGTTAGGGTTAGGGTGCGGGTTTGGTTCGGGTTTAGTATTGGAAACGTCGGAGCGCTGCGCTGTCGGAGGAATGCGCTGTCGGACTAACGTACTGCACCCGTTTTTTTCCCCTTCTCTTCTAGCCTCGCGTAGCTCCAGACTATATCACTGCGTGGATATGAGTCTGGTGCCTCCTAGAGGACGTTTTTTTTCCCAAGGCAAAACAATGGCTCTGTACGCAATTGGATAGACCTACAACCAACTACCAATCACAGTCTCCCATATTGTAATGCTGGGCCCTGATTGGTTAACCACGTCTTCTGGAGCAGGAAATGTATTCTCTATGGAGCGGTGCCAGACCCAAATCGCAGAGTGCTATTTATTTTTGCACTCGCAGATTCGTCTGGTCCCAGGCTAGTTCTCTTCTGCTTCAGTAAATACTAAAATACTGCCGTCAGGTTTAAGCAAGTCAACCTAGGCAGGTAGCAGCTCTAGTCGACACACACATACTAGCAAGCGCTCCACAACAGGGGCCCACATCAGCAGGGTTAAGGTTACCCTAAATAGTAGATAAGATAGGTTTTTGAGGCCTGTCTTATTTTAAAAATAAGATATTACCATGAATTTCAGAGTAATTTCATGAAGCAATTGAAGCAAAAAAGACACAGACAGCCATGGTTTGTACACAAATTGATCACTCTATTGAGAGAACCAGACGGGTTACAGAACAGTGGTAAAACTATTCTCTAAGTGTTCTCTCTCCCAAGTACAGAATGGAGAGGGTTTTAAAGCATTCTTATCAGTAACGGTAACCAAGGCAACGTACCGAGGTTTAACAGATAGGACACAATTTGTTTACATATTAGTGGCTCCAAGTTATCTTCTCCTGTGGCAAGTTCTTCATCTGATGACGTGACCTTCCTTCAGGATTAGGCTTAATCAGGCGCTGCCATAGCAACCAGAGTTTCTCCTGACCCAAACCTGCAAACAATTTCTCCTATCTAACATTGTTTTTACATACAAAGAGCCTATTTAAGCAACAACAAAATTACCCACGGCTTCTGCAGAAAGTTTATCAAACACAGAGACCTGTTGACTGTAGTTTCAACCACATTACAGAGCTCCTTCCGTGCCAAAGGGCATGGCAGGAACGGCTCTGCCCGTAGACACAGTTACAAACATATTGACATTACATCAATAACTTGACATGATTGAGTTAGGCCAAGATGACATGATAAAATAGAAGGGTTAGACAGATATCAAGATCACTAATGAAATACATAGTTCTTGAGACCTATCAGTAGCATAGACTGTAAAAAATGAATGGACAAAGCCACTCGAGACCAGCAATGAGACCAGACCATTATTGGTTGGGTAGCTTGTCAATCAAGAGCAGGGGCGGGGAATGAATGCTATTGGTTGTGTAGCTTGTCAATCAAATCATCCCGCCCCTCCTAGAGAATAGCCTACTTTATCGTCAATTTTAAAATAAATGGGACCATAATTTAGCAAAACGCATATCCTGATGATTGAAAGGAGACTTTAAACTAGCGACTGGAAGCATATAGAATTTATGACAATTTTTATTATGGTAAGAAATTCTAGTCTAAAGTTTGTCAAAAAACCCATTCACTTGCGTTAAAATTAATTATTTCTGACACCGCAGGGTAAAACAGCGCCACTCTGGCCATTCATAAGCTTCCGTGTTGGCCTCATCGTAAATATCCAAGCCTTGGCCCTTGATCAGTAGCCTACTTGAACAGAACTGACAGGACGCTTGAGCCAATTTATCTATGATCATTCTAGCTGCTGATAATAGATATTGCTCATTAGTTGAAGCAGATTCCAAAATGACATGATGCATGCTTTCAGAGGTGTGCTAGTGCTGAACTCTGTGTAGGCTACTGTGGAGTCTGAACCCAACCCGGTACAGAAAACTGAAACAGTTCAGGCTTTAAAGCTCAATTTATTAAAGGAAAACTTAATCATATTCATGGGGCATGCATCTCTGGCAGAAACAAACTTATGTTCTTCCCACGTCAGGGGTTAGTAAGATTTAAGGTGAAACAGTGCAGGCTTCATGAATGCTCGTATGTTGCCGCCAGACGGTGTTACTCCAGGGAGAGTCAGGAGTGAGTGAGCCTGAGTGAGCAGCTTTTGTAAACTCAGCCCAGCTGCCTTCTGATTGCCCAGCACGCAGGTGTCATCACTTCCAACTGATTGAGGATGCAGAGTGGCACGTACCACCCCTCAACCAGTTGCCCTAGGCAACGGGGCTGTCTGAGGTGCTGGACTCTAGGCTGTAGGAAAACTCACCTGACCGGCGGGACTGGAGCGAGACTCCACACTACACAGCGTGCCGCAGGCATGCACTATAGTGTTATTTTCACAAATAAGACCAATAAACACACAAACCACGATGCTCAAAATAGTGTTTATTTAACTTATAGCCATATAGTCTAAAATAAGCTTGAGCCTCTTTTTTTAAATGTTTTA
>NC_139952.1:11486559-11491559 GCF_963454915.1 Gymnoscopelus microlampas | reverse complement strand
TTTTATTGGTGTAACAGTGTTCATGCTGCTCTCTTGTACACGTCACTTGTAGTCAAAAGAGAGACATTTTACCCACGTAAAGAATATGATGATGATACTATAAGTAATTGCACTGTATTACTAAAAGCATATTTCACAGTGATGTATGTATTAAAGTACGATCTCATCATGTCATTGGAAGTTTGATCAGAGTTACTCTTGTTGAAAGCATACCTTTACTATTTCCGGTAGTAGTCAAGTATGAATATGTTGATGTACAGTAGGCCTACAACATACTATTTTAAATATGCTGGCTGGACTAGGCAGTGGTGGAAAAAGTACTCAAATTCTTTACTTAAGTAAAAGTCCAGAATTCAAAATGTACTTGATTAAAAGTACAAAAGTATTGGCTTCATTTTCAAATAGGCTAGGTATAAAATACAGTAGGGCTAAAGGGGTTAATGTATGTTTCATAATATCAGAATCTATATCTGAAAAGTAACTAGTAACTTTAAGTTTTCAATTAATTGTAGTGTAGTAAAAGTACAATATTTGCCTCTGAGATGTATAGTGGAGTAGAAGTAAAAGTATTGGAGATTGGAAATACTCAAGTAAAATACAAATACCTCAAAATTGTACTTAAGTACAGTACTTAGTTACTTTCCACCACTGAGTACTGTACAACATACTATTTCAAATATGCTGGCTGGACTAGGTACTTTTTTCAGTAGAGGTGTGCTTGTGTGTGAGGAGTTGAATGATAATGACCTATAGCACCCCCCTGAGGCCAGCAGCTGTAATATATGGTGTGTGTGATGAGAGGCTATTATGATGTTGTTGGCATGCTTAAGTTGTATATACTTTGTTGGCATGTGCTGAAAGTATAGTCAGGGGATATTTGCAGAATATTTTCCAATCTTGGAATAAATTCCTTACCAAAAAAAATCTTCACCAATGTGTTTGTAAAGGTGTCTAGTAACACATCTCACAAAGACTGAAATTCAGTATCCCTAGGAGAATTTTTGACAGCTCCTTAAAGTTGGGGTACCCACCATAACCTTGGTTAAAAAAAATCAAAAAAAAAAAAAAATCAAAATTTAATTCTGTTTTAAGTAGCATGTGAGGGGTCAAACTAGGGTGTTTTTATGATTCTGAATCCATTGCAATCATTTGTTTTGCACCAAAACCACTCCTTGGGCTAAAAACGGCCATATATGTATACTTTTTGTGTAAAAAGCCCATTGAGATTGGGACGTTTTTAGCCCAAGGAGTGGTTTTGGTGCAAAACAAATGATTGCAATGGATTCAGAATCATAAAAACACCCTAGTTTGACACCTCACATGCTACTTAAAACAGAATTAAATTTTGATTTTTTTGGGGGGATTTTTTTTTAATCAAGGTTATGGTGGGTACCCCAACTTTAAGGAGCTGTCAAAAATTCTCCTAGGGATACTGAATTTCAGTCTTTGTGAGATGTGTTACTAGACACCTTTGCAAACACATTGGTGAAGATTGTTTTTGGTAAGGAATTTATTCCAAGACTTTTTTAATATCCCCTGACTAGCAGCCGATCTACAAGCTCACAACCTGACGCAATGTGTTGCAGCGCGACATGTTGTGAGCTCGTAGATCAGCTATTTTCAGAGCACACAAAGAGATTATATCACCTGGGAGCCAAAGCTGAAAAACAAAGTTTGGTTTGCTCTTGTTAAACTCCACCCTTTCACTTGTTACATACTGTAACACACACACACACGCACGCACGCACGCACGCACGCACGCACGCACGCACGCACGCGCACGCACGCACGCACACACACACACACACACACACACACACACACACACACACACACACACACACACACACACACACACTCACACTCACACACACACAGAAACATGGCCATTCACTTCATTCATCACTTACACGTTCATATACCGTAGTTTACATTATCGATAAAAGTTATTTTGGATTCATTTCGAGGTTTAAGTTTCCACATTTCAAATTGCCATATTAACTTCTCCACACTCCATTACTTATACTCCACACTTCATACAGCAAACAATAGTTTACTTACTACACATGAAAGTCATTTTAAATTAGTTTCACAACATTAGACTTTACACATGACAAATAACTGTCATATTAGCCACTTAAACCCTATACTGAATTGATGGCAACAGACTCTATACATGACAGGTAATTGTAATTTTAACCACTTGAACCCTATATTCATTGACCAGATTCACCCAGGGGTCTATACTTGGCCTCTATACTTGGCCTGCACTCTAAATCTCTACAAGCTCATACCACTGAACTTGTATAACATCTATTTTTGTAGAATGTTAATTTGCCCCCAGAATAGGCATGCTTTAGGGTCCAAACGGTTTCACCCAACCAGTGGTGTAAAGTAACTACAGTAAGTACCTTTACTCAAGTACAGTACAGTACTTACGTACACTTTTGATAAATCTTTACTTAACTGGAGTATTTCCCACTTTCAATACTTTTACTTCTTATCCACTACATCTCAGAAGCAAATATTGTACTTTTACTACACTACAATTATTTGACAGCTAGCTACTAGTTACTTTGTAGATCTTAATTATTATTACAAAACATACATTATCCACTTACAGACCTATATCATTTTCGGCGTTTTGAAAATAGCAGATCTATAAGCTCCCGGACTTTTACTTGTAACAGAGTACTTCTACATTGCAGTATTGATACTTTTTTTTTACACCACTGCCACCAACATTGGACAGACTGGGATGGGGCTGGTAGAGGAGAGGAGAGGAGAGGAGAGGAGAGGAGAGGAGAGGAGAGGAGAGGAGAGGAAAGGAAAGGAAAGGAAAGGAAAGGAAAGGAAAGGAAAGGAAAGGAAAGGAAAGGAAAGGAAAGGGAGAGGAGAGGAAGGGAGAGAGAGGAGAGGAGAGGAGAGGAGAGGAAAAGTGGAGGATGCTGTCAGAGAGTTGTAGCCTATATCTGAAACAAACAGTCCAACTCTGCCTATCGGAACACAAACAGAAGCAGAGTCACACATTATCAGTGATTACAACGTAAAAGTTATTTTATTAACTGTGTTTAATAACCACATGTTTATGCGTTTCGTGACGCGTATCGTATCACTATTCAAATGTATCGTTACCCCCGGCGTGTTGTACAGCAAAGTGTGAGAGGACCTTCAACCACACAGGTTCCCTCCCAACATTCAGAGCCCCCTCTGCAGATGCATTCCAGGTACCCACATAACTCCTTGCACTTCTCGGGGTATATCTTCTTGCAGGCCTCCTTGCACCTCATGTACGTGGCGCAGTCGTCATCGCGGCCACACCGGCCGCCACACCGGCGGTTACACATCCGGACACCGCACTGGAACAAAGAGACAGAAATTCACCATGTTTCACTTAAACCGATAACACCCACCACCACACTTTAGCCCCATTTTATACATAGGCTATTTGAAAATAGCCGATCTACAAGCTTGCGACCTACAAGCTTGCGACGCGTCGATCTGCTATTTTCAAACATTTTAGTACTTTTGCTTTTGGTACTTTAAGTACATTTTGATGCCAATACTTTTGTACTTTTACTCAAGTAACATTTTGAACACAGGCCTTTTACTTGTAACAGAGTACTTCTACAATGCAGTATTGATACTTTTACTTAAGTAAAACATTTGAATACTTTTTCCACGACTGCTTACTATTGTTCTGTTTCAAATATTTTTTATTTGAAACAACATTTTTACAAAATAAACAGGTGCAATGAAAAGAATGCAATGTCAAATGTACATTTTCTTATAACAATAACAACTTATTCACAACTAAGGCTGCCTTTATATTCCAAATGTGTACACTAAAACCTGAACAAAAAAACAAAAGAGACCAGAGAAAACACCACTTCCGGCTGATGTTCTATTTCCTTTTTTCTTTATTTTTTTATTTTACAGTTTTATTATTATTATTATTATTATTATTATTATTATTATTATTATTATTATTATTACACTTATTACATTTATTATTATTATTATTATTATTATTATTATTATTATTATTTCAGTTTCTGTCTAAAACAGTGAATAGCAGAGTTATGATGACGTTAAAATATGCCATTTCAGGAGGGCAATGTGTGAAGAGCATCTCTCACCTTGCAGACCACAGTGAGCAGAGCCAGACATAGAAGCAGAAGGGTGACAGCCCTGATCTTCTCCATGCTGAAAGATTAGCTGGACGAGTCCTCCAAATTTTTCAAATCTGTCAGGGATGACCTCCTCAGTGACTGAAGGCAATGTCCAGTGCTTAACCCTAACCCTAACCGCACGCGGAAGCCACTAGTCGGAGTAGTGAGATGTCGGAATGGAAGGCGGTTACCCTTCTGGAAACGCAGCTCAATGTGTTCTCTATTTGTATCGTATTTCATCAGTGTTGTTATCACCAATGTACATACACGCAGTGGTGGAAAAAGTACTCACGTTTGTTACTTAAGTAAAAGTATCAATACTGAGATGTAGAAAGACTCTGTTGCAACTAAAAGTCCTGAATTAAAATGTAAGAGTAAAAGTACAAAAGTATTGGCATCCAAAATGTACTTAAAGTACCAAAAGTAGAAAGTAATCATTGTGCAGAATGTCCCATTTCACAATTAAGCTTTCAAATGTATAAAATGTATAGTTTTTAAAAAGAAATAGCAGATCTACAAGCTCACAATGTGTCGCATCACGACGCATTGTGAGCTTGTAGATCAGCTATTTTCAAATGGCCGAAATGTATATAAGTGGTTACGTATGTTTTGTAATAATAATCAAAATCTACTAGTAACTAAAGTTTTCAAATAATTGTAGTGGAGTAAAAGTATAATATTTGCCTCTGAGATGTAAAAGTACCGACAATTGTAAATACTCCAGTACAGCAAAAATACCTCAACATTGTAGGCTACTTGACCAGTACAGTACTTGAGTAAATGTACTTAGTTACTTTAAACCACTGCATACACGTAACTATTGTTGAC
>NC_139952.1:11444059-11481559 GCF_963454915.1 Gymnoscopelus microlampas | reverse complement strand
TGTGGTAGTCAAATAGTTGACCCGTTGTCCGCCCGTTACTTGTGATTACATGCAGTAAATAGCCGACAGACAGTCACTCAATTTAAAAATGTGTTAAAATACTTTTAACACGAGATAGCAGCCTTCAACAATAGCGGTACATTCAGTGGTCAGGTTCGTTCAGAAATCTGCACGTTGAGTGAAGATTGGAGGAGCAAGCTTTCAATATATTGCCATCCGCGAGAACGCGCAGTATGCACATGTCGTTGTTAACATTGTCAGATGGTTTTAGATGGTTTAACAGGATGTTCAATGTGTTTTTGTGAGTTAAAACAACTGACCGGCGTGCTCTATGCCGGTGTGCTGTGTTAGTGTTAGGGTTAGTTGACGTTGTTTAGGGCGGAAACGTTGCTCTCTGATTTTCACAATAAAATGTTACCCATCCGCGTTTAGTTCAGTACCGCCCGTCTTCGTACCTGTGCACTTTTAATAGTATATGTTTCACCCTTTTTCACCGGTCAAATGCGGGTACCAGTCGGGTATGCGCGGGTACCCGGCCCGTTGCAGGACTCTGCTCCAGAGCCATAGGTCGTAGAATCAAATTATGTTTCCCCCTGCATTCCTTGGATCATGTCACAATGGCATCAAAGTAGATTTCCACTATGAATTTCATTCAGCACGCACGCACGCACGCACGCACGCACGCACGCACGCACGCACGCACGCACACACATACACACACACACACACACACACACACACACACACACACACACACACACACACTGATGCTATTGTCATCAAAAACATATCATACAGACTTTTGATATACTGCCCCATCCAACTACTGTCTGTCTGAAACTTTACACTTCATCACAACACACCGAACCCACGCACGCACAGGACAAGACCACTTCTCATTGCTCAGAATGCTCACTACACATTTTCCACCTGCAACATAATTAATTCTACTCACCACATTACGACCACACCGAACGGGGAAATACTTTCGCACCGTTTACCGTCAGCACAACCGAACGCCGACGACCCCACAGCCGAAACAACATGAAGTGGCGGCCATTGAAATCAGCGGTCTTCGCTCGCTCGCTTTCTTCCACTATGATCCTCACCCAGCCAGCAACAACAACAAAACAATATTATGGCCTACCTTTCTTTGAGGTAAACTGTGAAGAATAATATTGCAAAATGAGTTCCACTGTACCACATACAGTCTGTATGGAGTCAGTGACAGCCTGACCACAATGAGTGGGACCAAATTTCTATTTCAATACAGCACCAAAAGTGTTTTCATTTCAACTGTTTAACTGTATGTTGAAGAACATTATTGTCTCCGCCAGGCCTGGCGAGAGAGTATGTTTTGCCCCCTGTCCGTCCGTCTGTGTGTCCGTCCGTGTGTCCGTCCGTCATTCTGTCTGTGGACAGCTAATCTCCCGCACCGTTGGCTTGATCACAGCGAAACTGTGCACACACACTCCCTGGATGCCACAGCAGAACCTCTGCCCCAAATTTTTCACATGGGCCTTTTATAGCGCCACCAGGAGGCCGATTTGTGTAAAACATTTTTTTTCACAGTACTCCTACAGATTTTTCCCAAACATCACGCAAATCGGTACACAGTATCTCTATAGACATTAAACGAAACTGGTCTTTCAGATTTTTCATATTTCATCCTGATTGGCTAAAATTGGCTTCCAAAGTTTGCAGGAGTGCTCCGTTTTGAACAAAATGCCTGAAATCATGAACACAGCATGCAATCTCCGTGAAATTCTGCACGCATATTTCCACTATGCCGAGGGAGAAATTTCACTTGAATATTTGAAAAATCAGCCTCATGGTGGCGCTATAACAGGCCGATTTGTGTTTTTACCTATCACTACACCTTGGTAAAACTTTGTATGCACACTCTCTAGAGGCCAAGGAAAAACCTTTGCCCTGCATTTTTCACATTTGCCTTTTATAGCGCCACCAGGAGGCCGACTTATGTAATACACATTTTTCGATAATAAGGCTAAAGATGTTATCCAAATTTCACGCAAATCGATACACATGATCTCTATAGTCATGTGATAAAGACGGATCTGTTTGATTTTCCATATTCCATCCTGATTGGCTAAGATTGACATCTAAAGTTTGCAGGAGTGGCCCGTTTTGAACAAAATGCCGCAAATCATGAACGCAGCGCCCCATTGCGGTGAACCTTTGCACGCACATTTGCATTACGTTGAGAAACAAATGCCAGCCTTTTAACATTGCCCTATTATAGCGCCACTAGGAGGCCGATTTTTGCAACACTTTTCTTTTTTATATTACTTTACATTATTTTGTCCAAACATCATGCAAATAGGTACACATTATCTCTATAGTCAAGTGATCAAGATGGTTCTGTCCAATTTTTTATATTCCATCCTGATTGGCGAATTGCGAACATTGCTGGCCCACAATAACCTACCTGACCTGGCGGAGACCTGTGCTCCGAGGAGCACTTTTTCTAGTTTATGTATGTATTTATCTATTAGCAATCTTACAATTTAGCAAACACTATTAACACGATTTCTTACTCAACATACTATATTTTCTTATTTGGGAAAAACAGAACATATTCATGAACACAGCATACAAAACTACAGAGTTGAGAAAGAAGTGTCAGAATTAGCAAAACAGCTATACTTTCATCTGTCTTATCCAAAACAACTAAAACGTGTGAAATCGGATAAGCAGAGTAAGCAGGAACCCCAATCAATAAACAAGAAGATAAATAGTCACATCAATAGAGTGCAGAGAGAACAAAGTAGTGCCTCGAAGAAACTTTGATACAAGGCAATTTGTTTGTGCTGAATCTTCAGGGATTGTGAGTCACAATTTGTGACACGTCTAGTCCCATTAAGGCACCAGAGGTAGACAAAGGACTCAACCCCAGTACTTGAATCAGAAAGTATAGGCCTAGATAGTGGATATTCCTGGTCAAATGTTACTCAGCCACCAGTCACAGTTGCTATGTGAAATTTCGTTTATTGTTTTAGCTCCTGTCTGTCCGTCCGTCTGTCCGTCCATCTGTGAGCAGCTTATCTCCAGCACTCTTGGACCGATTGGCACAAAATTGTGCACGCAAACTCCCTGGAGGCCAGACCAGAACCTCTGCGTAAAACTTTCGGCCTACTATAGCGTCACCAGGAGGCTAATTTTTTAAGAACACATTTTTGGTAATAATCCTAGAGATTTTGACCAAACATCACACAAATCGCTACACATTATCTCATGTGATCAAGGCGGAGCTATCCGATTTGACATAAAATCCATCTTGATTGGCTAAGATTGGCCTTCCAAAGTTTGCAGGAGTGGCTCGTTTTGAACAAAATGCGTCAAATCATGAATACAGCGTCTGATTGCCGTGATTATGCACACACATTCCCACCAATCGGCAGGAAACCTTGCACGCACTCTCCCAGTATTACAAGGTAGAATCTCCATCCATTATTTTTTCAAATTGGCCAGTTATAAGACCACCATGAGACAGATTTTTGCAAAACAGATTTTTTGTTACTACTCCTACAGATTTTGTACAAACCTCGCAAATCGGTATACATCATCTCCGTAGTCATGTGATCAAGATATATCGGTCACATTTCTCATATTCCATTCCGATTTGCTATATGTGATTGGTTTCCAAAGTTTGTGGAGGTGACCGTTTTGCGCAAAATGACACACATTATGAATGCAGTGCCCGATTGCTGGGAAACATTGCATGCACATTCCCACTAAGCCAAGGAAGAACCTCCATCCCAAATCTTTCAAATCTCCTCATGATGGCACTACAACAGCCCACTTCATGTTTTGGCCTTTACTGTACTCTTAAACCTAAGGGCGTACAATCAACATCTTTTTTTCCCTGGATTCCATGGACCATGACACAATTCATGGCCCTGTTTGTGCCAGATTACATTTTTTGCCGTAGTACATTTTCTTCAAAACACACTATTTGCTACTACTCCTACAGATTTTGTCCAAAACGCACACAAATCGGTACACATTATCCCCGCGGTCATGTGATCAAGATGAATGAGTTTGCGGGCCCTGGGTAGGCAACCCGGCTTGGTGGAGACCTTTGCTCCGAGGAGCAAAGGTCTAGTTCTGTATGAAGTTATTCGTAAGTTATGTCCATGTGGGTGCTGGGGTGGTGCAGGTCTGTAAATCATAGAAAATAACTTGTTTGGGTGGATGCCGGGTGGATGATTTCTGCACACATGTGGATTCAGATGACGACCCAATTTGCACATCTCTGCTGCACACCTAGTATCTGTACTTTGTGTTTCAGGACAGAGCTCTAAAACAGCGAGATGGACTCTCAGAGTTGTTGCTGTGTGTGTGGGAATGCTGTGTCTTATGCTGCTGGGTGTGATCATAGGCCTGGCCGTGTACTGTGAGTATTCCATGTCACAATAGTTTTCATCTTGTTAAAGCTAATTCCCTCACAGATAATTGATCTCATTATGAACAGTAGCAACAATTGTGTACATCATCACCATTTTGTTCTTTGCAGATAATTCAGCCAATATCCAGTTAAAAAACCTGACTCTGGAGAGAGATGCAGCCAATATCCAGTTAACAAACCTGACTCTGGAGAGAGATGCATTAAAAAGTCAAGTAAACCAGCTTAAGATAGAGAGAGCAGGTGAGAAAGGATACAAACCTTCAGTGTATTATTATATTATTATTATTATTATTGATATGTTAATAATTGTCAGGGTTGTAGTGGTAAAACACTATTAAAGTAATAATTGTTCTATTGCTACTGCCATAGAATCATAATAAAAACATGTGTTTTTTTGTTTGTTTATTAATAGCAGTTTTCTTAAATAAAAATGAGTTTGCAGCATGTTAAAAGTATCTGGGTCACAAACATTTATAAACAAAAACAAGACTATATCAAAACCTA
Source organism: Gymnoscopelus microlampas (assembly GCF_963454915.1). Classification (NCBI taxonomy): domain Eukaryota; kingdom Metazoa; phylum Chordata; class Actinopteri; order Myctophiformes; family Myctophidae; genus Gymnoscopelus; species Gymnoscopelus microlampas. The sequence goes on along the minus strand of NC_139952.1, from coordinate 11,476,626 downwards.
TGCATGACTGGATCTTGTACACTGGAGGCTGGAGCTTTTAATTTGAAACAACTAATACAGGAACCAGAGACACAGAATTTAAATCCCATAACTTCATCAGTCAGTGATTTTCATGTTATCCCTGTAAGGGTTTGGTTCCAGTCAATCATCCAGATTGACTGGAACGAAAGCACTGCATGCGTTCCATAGAAAAAGTTTGCCAATCTGGGAACCCATTCTGTAATAAATAAATACATAAATACATGTTTTTTGCTTGTCTTGAGAGTTTAAGTAGCGTTTCTCTCTCTCTCTCTCTCTCTCTCTCTCTCTCTCTCTCTCTCTCTCTCTCTCTCTCTCTCTCTCCCCCTCTCTCTCTCTCTCTCTCTCTCTCTCTCTCTCTCTCTCTCAGGCGATTTCTTACTCAGATTTTGTATTGTATATGACTACTATTGTTATTGTAATTACTCATTGATAGCATAAAACGTTTGTTCGATGTTTAGACAAGTCGTGTCCCAGTGGATGGAAGTGGTTCAGCTGCAGCTGTTATTACAGATCTACTGAAAAGAAAACTTGGGAGGAAAGTAGAAAAGAATGCCAGAAGACAGGAGCCGATCTGGTGGTCATTAACAGTGACAAAGAACAGGTTAGTGTGCGTGTGCGTGTGCACGCGTGCCTGCGTGCGTGTGTGCGTGCGTGCGCAAACATGTGTCCATCATCCACATAAAGGTGCACGTGATGGAATTCTGTCATTATATTGAAAAGCTGATTACAGAAAATGTATTATGGTTCATTCATCGTCAGGAATTCATCAGACGATTACATTGGGGTAGACATTGGATTGGTCTTAACAGGACTGATGGAAAATGGACGTGGGTGGATCGAACTCCACTGAAAACACAGTGAGACATTTTAGAAGTGTTTTCTATGGTACTTCTATCAAAGTCACTGTATGCGAGTGATTGAGTGGATGTGGACATGTGGTTATTGATACATTATGTTGTTTACTCTGCAGGCACTGGCACAGTGGATGGCCCAAGTTAAACAACTGGAGCTGTGCAGAATCCTGGAACACGGATGGAAAATGGAAGAATGAGCTTAGTGTTGTGCTTTGTGAAGTTAAACAGTATGAATTAGCAAAGTAAAAGTATAGATAGGTATCAGATACTATACTTCTATGTCCACAGCTACTTACTTTGCTTTTGTTTGCAATTGCTTACATTTATTGATATTGAAACCATAATCAACACATGTTGAACCAACACATCATGAAATTATTCGAATATCATATATATATATATATATATATATATATATATATATATATATATATATATATATATATATATATATATACATACACACACCATCGACTGTTATGGCCAATGTCATTCCCTTTACTTTAAAGACAAATTGAATGTTTGCACCATACAGTACATCTTCTGTGATTCCTTAAAACCTGTTAACACTCCTGAAGCAAAAAAACTTCTACACACCATACCCAAAGTAAATTGATTGTTGTTTTCCCCAGCAAAAATAATCAACTCTATGTGCAACTGACATTGGGAAATACAAGTTTGAACTTACTGGAATAGAAGGTTTTTAATTCTTTAATTCTTTAATATTTAACGGTGCCAGCCGCTAAACACACACATTTGACTGTGTGTGTTTGTCCCTCCGTCCGAGCACGGCCTCAACAGCTGCATCTGATTGCAACACAAAGATGCAACCAGTTACACTAATTAAACACAAACAGGACACAGTGCAACACATGCGGCACTTAAAGACATGCACACACACACACACACACACACACACACACACACACACACACACACACACACACACACACACACACACACACACACACACACACACACACACACACACACACACACACACACACACACTTAAATGTAGTTGAATTGAGTAAAAATACTTAAACATAATTAAAATGAGTAAAAATACTTAAAAGTTATTAAAAAGAGTACAAATACTTAAAAGTAATTAAAATTATTAAAAATATCAAAAGTCAGAAAATAAATCACTGATTTAAGTAACAGTACTTAAAAGTCACTAAACTGAGTACAAATACTTAAAAGTAACAAACTGTAGTTTAGACTTTTAATGAACTATATGGAGTACAAATATTTAAAAGTAATTAAAGGTAGAGTGATATTTTTAGGTTAAAACAAAAAGTATTTTGTTAAAAGGTTAAAGCATTTTCCGGTAGGTGTCAAAATCTCAGCCAATCAGGAGAAAGTACCAATTTTTAAGCTTCATGGTTATAGTGTTCCAGTTCCAATTTGCATGCTCATTTCTTAGTGTCATCACTTCCAATTTCACTTGTTTAATCTATATCCTGATTGACTTCTCTATCCTGATTGGATAAAATTGGAAATGAAACTGAAACTGAAACTAAAATGTATTTTCTGTTTTATAAAAGCTCGAGAGACAAGGAGACTCCTTTTACTGAACAAACACTATATAGCAATGAGTACTATCAGAATATAGAGCTATTTAACTCTTATTTTAACCAAAGAAAATCACTTACCCTACCTTTAAAGTAAGTAAAAAGTAACAAATGTAAGTATAACTACTTAACTGCTAGTATACATTAAGAAATTCACCCACTGCCAGCGATTGTTGTGTTTTATAAAAAACAAATGTGTTATGGTCATGATTCACCAGGAGCCTGGATGGCTTGATTCTAGGTTTAATATAATTGATAATTTATTTATTTTTGGAAATCTCTATGGGAAAAATTAATGGCCTTTTTGAACCACAAAATGGCCACCACTGCTATGCCCTATGGGGGTTTCTGTTGGTTTCTTGAGGGAAAAATGTGGTTTGGATTTTACATATCACTGGATTGGATCATGTTTACTCTATATAATATTTCATATTGGTGGAGTAGAATTCAACCTTGAACTTAAGTCGCTGCAGCTTTGTGAATGTTTGTTTGTTTGTGTATGTCGGACTTCAGCGTTGATTGTAGCGTCAGTTTTGATCATACTAATCACAAGACCTGTACCTTTAAAATGGTATATATGGCTTAGGTAGGTGACACACACACCTGTGTTGACTTGTTTGTTTGTCTGAAAAATGGCGGATTGTTAACCGGGGGATTTGGTTTTGTTTTTCAACCTGGGCCCTACCTTTAGCGGGACAGACCCGGAAATGGGACATTTGTCATTCGTCCCGCATTAACAGAACAATATCAATATTTTTCTTTGTTTTAATACTTTAATGCCTCGCTCCAATTATACCCCCTTTAAAGAGAGAACTACCGCAACATCCGTGTCAAAAATCAATGCACAGGTGTGGTGAGTTGTGCTGAAGCTCTTAACATGAGCAGCAAACTGGACATGGACTGTGTTCTGCTGGTTCTGTACCGCAGGTGAGAGAGATCTCAGCCACAAGAGATCCTATTATTACAAAGAGCGTGCAGCGTTGATCAAATGTTATACCTGTAGCCTACTGAAAGAGAATGTTGTCCATTCCAATAAGAATACAAGTTAAAGTACTGAAGCAAGAATTCATTTACAGGCTTGCCTTAAAAGCATTGTAGGCCTAATTACTTTTAAGGCTGTTAAGGCTCTTTCCCCCTATATACTTCCCTGTGGCCTGAGGTTCTCAGGCCAGGCTCTCCTGAAGGTCTATAAATCGCATAAAACTAAGGGTGAACAGGCCTTCGCTGTCCAAGCTCCTGGCTCTGGAATGCTCTATCCGAGACAATTTGCCTAACTGATTCCATTATGTCTTTTAAATCTCTCTTAAAACATTACATTACATTACATTACAGTCATTTAGCAGACGCTTTTATCCAAAGCGACTTACAATAAGTGCAATCAACAAAGGTAGGGAACGAAAGCTACTAATCACCAGAGGTTATAAGTGCATTTTCTGCAATAACAAGCAACCAAGAGCATACCTAGCGCTAAGGTAAAAGTGCAATATATCAGCTACCTATTTCCTTAAACAGATGAGACAAAATAGCTAAGTCAAATGAGCAGGAGCTAAAAACAAATAATTGTATTGACTAAACAAGATCCAATAAACAATTCAACAATAAAACAAGCATTCGTACAACTAGTTAACAACAAGTAGGCCAGCCAAAGAGGAAGGGTAGTGTTTCCTGAAGAGGTGGGTTTTCAGCCTGCGGCGAAAGATGGGCAGTGACTCTGCTGTCCTGACATCAGTGGGAAGTACATTCCACCACTGTGGGGCCAGAACAGAAAAAAGTCGTGACCGTGTCGATCGACCAGAAGGACCATTGAGTGGCGGGGGAGTCAGTCGCCCCTTGGTGGCAGACCGGAGTGGTCGGGTAGGGTTGTGGGCATTGACCAATACCCGGAGGTAAGAGGGAGCTGTTCCTTTCACTGCCCTATAGGCTAGCACCAGGGTTTTAAACTGAATGCGAGCCGCTACGGGGAGCCAGTGCAGGGAACGGAGAAGGATAGTTGTGTGAGAGAACTTGGGGCGGTTGAACACCAGACGAGCCGCAGCTTTCTGAACAAGCTCCAGGGGTCTGATGGCAGATGCCGGAGCGCCAGCCAGGAGGGAGTTGCAGTAGTCCAGGCGGGAGATGACAAGAGCCTGGATGAGCACCTGGGCTGCCTTCTCCGTGAGGAAGGGCCGAATTCTCCTGATGTTGTAGAGGAGGAATCTGCAGGACCGTGTCACTGATGCGATGTTAGCCGAGAACGACAGTTGATCATCCAGGGTCACACCCAGATTCTTCGCAGTCCGAGTTGACGTCACCACAGCGTTCTCAATGGTGATGGCCATGTCTCGGTGAGGACAGCCCTTCCCCGGGATGAACATCAGCTCGGTCTTGTCCAGGTTGAGCTTCAGGTGGTTCGTCGACATCCACTCCGAGATGTCAGCCAGACAAGCAGCAATGCGTGCCTCCACTTGTGTGTCAGAGGGGGGGAATGAGAGGATCAGCTGGGTGTCATCGGCATAGCAGTGGTAGGAAAAGCCATGGGAGCGGATGACAGCACCAAGAGATGTAGTGTAGAGAGAGAAGAGAAGAGGACCCAGAACCGAGCCTTGGGGAACCCCAGTAGTGAGCCTGTGTGGTTCTGACACAGATCCTCCCAGCATCACCTGGTAGGAGCGACCCGTCAGGTAGGATGCAAACAGGGAGAGTGCAGAGCCTGAGACACCCATCCCCTCGAGGGTGGAGAGGAGGATCTGATGGTTCACTGTGTCGAACGCTGCAGACAGGTCCAGGAGTATCAGGACAGAGGAGAGAGAGTTCGCTCTAGCGGCATGGAGTGACTCCGCCACTGCCAGGAGGGCAGTCTCTGTCGAGTGACCCACTTTGAACCCAGACTGGTTGGAGTCCAGGAGGTTGTTCTGGTGGAGATACGAGGACAGTTGTTTGAACACAGCACGTTCGAGAGTTTTAGATAGGAAGGATAGAAGGGAAACCGGCCTGTAGTTCTTGACTTCAGAGGGGTCAAGTGTCGGTTTCTTGAGGAGGGGGGTGACTCTGGCAGTCTTGAAAGTAGAGGGAAAGTAACCAGATGTCAGAGAGGTGTTAATAAGGTGGGTTAAGAAGGGAAGAAGTTCAGGTGCAGTGGACTGCAGCAGAGGGGATGGGACAGGGTCCAGAGAGCATGAGGTGGGGCGGCTAGAGGTAACAAGGAGAAGGACCTCGTTAGGAGAAAGGGGAGAAAAGTGGGATAGAGAGGTGGAGGGGGGGGAGAGAGGAGTAGATGAAGCTAGAGAGGGGAGGGTGGAAGAGGGACGGGTGTGGGTAGTGCGCAGGGCACCAGCCGGGGGAGGAGGGAATGAGGATCGGATATCGTTCACCTTCTTGTCAAAGAAGTTGGCGAAATCGTCAGGGACGAGGAGGGAGGAGGGAGGAGGGGGAGGTGGTTGCAGGAGAGAGGAGAAAGTTTCAAAGAGTTTTTTAGGGTTAGAAGCAGAAGCCTGAATTTTAGTGCAGAAGAAAGCAGCTTTAGCAGCTGATAGAGAGGAGGAAAAGGTAGAAAGGAGAGATTGGAAGGTAAGAAGGTCCTCCGGGAGGTTGCCATTTCTCCATTTACGCTCAGCTGCTCTTAGGCTCCGTCTCTCAGTACGCACTGAGTCCGACAACCAGGGTGCAGGTGGAGTTTGGCGTGCAGGCCTGGTGGTGAGGGGACAGAGATGGTCCAGGGAAGAGGATAGAGTAGAGAAAAGAAGATCAGTGGCAGTATCGGGCGATAGTAGAGCAAAGGATTCGGGGGCAGGGAGAGCAGAGAGGACAGAGGAGGAAAGATCAGAGGAGGATAGTGAGCGAAGGTTGCGACGTGAGGAAATCATGTGGGTAGGGAGGGGCTGTGGGGGGGGGGAGGAGAGAGAGAGAGAGTAAGACATGAGGTAGTGATCAGAGAGTTTCTTACCCTTTTCACTGGGAGGAGGAAAACGTAATATTATGTTCCAGAAACCATTCAGTAAACAACTTCTTTTTTTGTATCATTACGTCTTGCTCATGGTTATTTCTTGTTTCATTAAAATTGTATTTTCGCTTGTTTATTATCTTTGTGAAATCCTTGTTTTTATTGTGCATTCTCTCCTATATTTGTGCAATTTACAGTTTACAGCAGGTCATTACCATCAAATATGAAATCAAGACATTTAACAATAAATGAAATAATAATAATTATTAATACATTGTCATTATTATTATTATTATTATTATTATTATTATTACATTTATTAGTAGTAGTAGTAGTAGTAGTATTAATATTGTTAAAGGGACTACACCATGAATTTAAAAAATAATAATAATATTTAATATCATATTGTTTATGTCCCTCAAACGTTTTTCAAACGGTTTGAGCCTAAATTAAGCCTCAGATATACTCATTCCAACTAACTTCTCTATGGCTTATAAAGCACTTTCACCTGCAATACCACATTGTCCTGTTTGGCACGGGGCGCTATTGAGCCAGTTTGTATGCATGTTATCTCCTGGTTCTGTGTGGAAAAAGTAAAAAAAAATAAAATAAGAAAAATATTTATTTTTAAAAAAAGATGTTTTTATTTCATTTTTTTGGTTGGAACTGAAAAACGTGGTAGTGACATAAATGTGGTGACATCACCAAATTTACCAAATCAGTTTGGCCTGTTTTTAGACCAATTTACAGAAAACCCCAGATTTGCTGTGAAAGCCTGAGTGTTCAAACTGGGGTATTTTTGAGGATAGAAGAGAGGTAGGGAAGACCAAAAACACACAAAAAAGAAGAAAAAGTTAAAATTCATGGTGTAGTCCCTTTAAGCCAAATACTTGTCTAATAATGGTCCCATATACTTACTTGTCTTATATCTGTCATAAAACATTATTCCAGTGGTCTCTGGGGGTAAGAAAAAAAAAGAAAGAAATACAATAATAATCCCCCAACATAAATTAGTTTGAATTACTAGCTTGCCCCTCCAGACACATCCAGAGTACTGAGAGTACCAAAACTGTGCACACACACTCCCTGGATGCCAATTCAGAACCTCTGCCCCACATTTTTTACATGGGCCTGCAAAACATATTTTTTGACAGTGCTCCTACAGATTTTATCCAAACGTCACGCAAATCGGTTCACAGTATCTCTATGTCATTAAACGAAACAGGTCTTTCAGATTTTTCATATTCCATCCAGATTGGCTAAGATTGGCTTCCAAAGTTTGCAGGAGTGTTCTGTTTTGAACAAAATGCCTCAAATCATGAACACAGCATGCAATTTCCGTTAAATTTTGCACGCACATTCCCACTAGGCCGAGGAAGAAATGCCACTTGAACATTTTAAAATCAGCCTCATGGTGGCGCTATAACAGGACGATTTGTGGTTTTACCCATAACTGCACCGATCTGTGTAAAACGTTGTCTGTTCACTCCCTAGAGGCCAAGGAAAAACCTTTGCCCTGCATTTTTCACATCTGCCTTTTATAGCGCCACCAGGAGCTCTAAGCAGTATTCAACAATATATGATGTACAGCAAACTCTTGCCTGTGGAGGGCAGCGTTACACTTTACAGTGTACAGCCTGGCAGCAATTAAAATGAATAAAAAAGAAAACCCATATCTACCTCAAGATGATTCAGTCACTCTTTATTCTGAAATGGACCTTGTTGGACAAGACATCCTGTCTTCTAAGTCTCTATTTTTTACACATCAACTCTCCTCTACATCTTTATCTTTAGTGAGTGAGTGAGTGAGTGAGTGAGTGAGTGAGTGAGTGAGTGAGTGAGTGAGTGAGTGAGTGAGTGTGTGTGTGTGTGTGTGTGTGTGTGTGTGTGTGTGTGTGTGTGTGTGTGTGTGTGTGTGTGTGTGTGTGCGCGTACATTTCCATCACATTGGTACAGTTTTGTGCCCAACCAGCCAGAAACAGACATGATTGCATTTAACTAACTTATATTTATAGTTATCTATCATATGATGCTATGTGATAGAGCTAATCAAGGAGAAGAATATACAGTCAGCAAATCTTGTAACAGTGTCTTTGCCATATTCACACACACAGAGATAAAAAGTAAAATAGTATATCTAAAGCTCACAATGCGACACAATGCGACACGTTGTGAGCTTGTAGATCAGCTTTTTACACTATTTGTCATATGAAGAAGTATTACACTCTGCCCAGGCCTGGGCAGAGTGTTCATCTTTTTAGGGGCAAGGTCACTTATTGGCCTTTGACCTTGTAAATATTTTGAGGGCACAAAGGCCAAATACAAGGACAGCAAGGCCACCAAATAAAACACTGATATTAAGTCCACTGAAATAATACATTTAATTTAAGGGTTAAGAAAGAATTTGTATTAATTGAATATGAAATATAACTATCAGTGAAATAAATAATTTTTCACAGCGCGTTCTCACAAAAGCGGTATAGGCTTTTGGGATGACGCAAATAAAGAACCTCAAATACATATGCACGCACACACGCACGTGCATACACACCAACACCCGCACCCACACCCGTGCGTGCGTGCGTGCGTGCGTGCGTGAGTGGGTGCGTGCGTGCGTGCGTGCGTGTGTGTGTGTGTGCGGTAATGCCATTTGGATTGACTAATGCACCTGCTGTTTTTTCAGGCCTTGGTTAATGACGTACTATTCATAGACATGTTGAATCGATTTGTTTTTGTATATTTTGATGACATTTTGTGCATGAGCTGCATGTTTCCCAGGTCCTCCAACGACCTCTCCGTCATCCTAGGCTATGTAATTGCTTCAGGTCAAAAGCAGATGGATTCTGCCACAGTGTCTGCTGTTGCAAAGTGGCCAGCACCCACCAACCGCAAACAGTTGCAACGTTTTCTTGGTTTTTCCAATTTGTATAGATTGTTCATTAGGAATTATAGCACTATTGCAGTCCCACTTACAGCCCTCACGTCCACCTCCACCCCCTTCCATTGGAATTCTGCAGCAGAAGCAGCTTTTGTTGATCTTAACTCATTCCCTGCCAGACTTATTTCTGGCTGTGTTTGCCCACTGCCAGCGATTTAGTGTTTTTTATAAAATTGTTTAAAAATTCACAATTTTTTTTTTCCATTATGATTGCAAGTCCAGTCGTTTCTAAACACACAGGCGAGTCGTGCACGTCGCTCAGACAACAAACATTACGGTCGAGGCAGAGCCTTCTCCTCCAGTCCAGCGTTAAACAGCATGCATGGCCATCTGAACGGAAAACTCACTTTCTTTTTCCACCTCGCCACAGACCTCGCTAAATCCCTTATGATCGCGTGTTCAACTGTTTGTAGACACACAGGGTAGTTGTGTGAGTGGCCCAGAGAAGAAATTTTCAATCGGCGACATTCCATTTTGCAGCATTAGCAGTTTCAAAACAGCGACGCGAAACAGTGTTACTCGACGGAGAAATGCAAAGCCGAGATAATGGCGTTTGAAAGCGGAACCCAAACAGGAAGTGGGCGGGAGCGAAAATCTTTGATATGACGTATTTCCGTATCCGGGTGTGCTACAATGAAATGCTTCCCTTCGAGAGATGAAGGACGGTGAGATCTTGTTTTAAAAAATGATTAATCAAAATTACGTTTTTTACGTCAGTGGCAGATTTGGTAATTGGAAAAAATTACGTTTTTTACGTCAGTGGCAGTGGATGAGTTAAGGTACGTTTTGTTTCTGCCCCTGTCCTTATCCATCCAGATCTAGAACCTGCAGTTCATTGTGGAAGTGGACGCCTCTGACACTGGGTTGGGGACAGTTCTGTCTCAACGCTCCCCTACTGACAATAAACGTGCTGTGCTTTTCTCTCACACAAGCTTGATTCTGCAGATAGACATTGGCAACAGGGAGCTTTTGGCAGTTAAAGAGGCATTGGAGGCCATTGGCTGGACGGTGCCGTCCAGCCCTTCGTTGTATGGACTGATCATAAAAACTTGTCCTACATTCAGTCAGCAAAGCGACTCAATTCTAAACAAGCAAGGTGGGCTTTGTTTTTTGGCAGATTTCATTTTTCTCTCACTTATCGTCCAGGTTCCCAGAATGCTAGAGCTGATGCTCTATCTCGTCAATACTCTGTGGAGGAGAGTGGTACCGATTCTGAACCCATTGTGCTACCTACCTGTATGCTCGCCGCCGTCACCTGGGGATCGAGTCGAGGGTCCTGCAAGCTCAAACTCAACAGCCTGACCCTGGTAACGGCCCTCAAAATCGCCTGTTCGTCCCTGATGCCCGGAGGAGTGTTCTGGGGTCCCTCTAAGATTGATCTTGGATCCATCCCTTATTCGCTTGTTTCATGATGACCATCCGGACCGGCCCAGACGTGCGCCACGTGGCGCCAGTAAAGGGAGGGGTACTGTCACAACTGCCACACCACTCTAACTTTCTCGCCCTCTTTCTAGTTCTCTCATCTAATTATAGGAGTGGAGACAGGGGTGCAAGACAGGAGGCGGAGGCAACCAATAAGGAATTCTATAAAGCCAGGGTCAACGCTTCCTGCTCTGCCAGATCAATCATCAGTCTCTGTTTGACCTAGTCAGTCGTTTTCCACCTGGGCTAGAAACATTCTCAGTGTGTATTCTGTATACTTACCTTTCTCTCCTATGCTTGCAGTGCCCACCCGAAACCTGGAAGTCTGCCTCTGCTATCACTGCTGTGACCTTATCCATCACTGCTACACTCGGCTCCACTCCTACAGTATCTGAACCTGGAAGTCTACCTCTGCTATCACTGCTGTGACCTGATCCACAACTGGTGCATTCGGCTACACTCATACAGTATCTGAATAAATCTATATTCTATAACTGAAACTCCATCCTGTCTGTCTCTATGTTTGCACCTGGGTTCAAAGAAACTTTACATTATGACATTCAGTAATATCATAATGTAAAATTTCTTTGAATCATACAATGTGAAGGGGTCTGACATAAGTCTGCGAGCAGATCAGCGCCGCAGCCAATGAGAGCACATTACAGCAGCCACCGTGGCTAGGAGAGGATCAATGGACCTGACCAAACAGCAACACACAGACCTTCCCCCGCAATATTACAGTCCAGTCCTGTTTTAAGTTAAACATTATAAAAGTGAATGAGAGAGAGAGCGTGAGCTTGGTGTAGTGCGTGAGCTGGGTGTAGTGCGTGTGTGTGTGTGTGTGTGTGTGTGTGTGTGTGTGTGTGTGTGTGTGTGTGTGTGTGTGTGTGTGTGTGTGTGTGTGTGTGTGTGTGTGTGTGTGTGTGTGTGTGTTTATGCGTGTGCGCGTCTGTCACTGTCACTGTAACCTTGCATGCCTTTTTTGTTTGTTGTTGCCAGATTTTGCTAGAGAAATAAGCAACCAGATCTATGAAAACAAGCCCAACAAAAGCGACTATAGGGCAGGCCACATCAGCATTTTAACCCTATATACAAATACATTCCATATTTTAAAATAGCCGAGAGAGAGAGAGAGAGAGAGAGAGGGAGGGAGAGGGAGATATATCACGGGAGACGTTGATTAAAATTAATTGGAATAAAATCAAAAACATGTATGTATTGGGTCTGACTGTGGACAGCATCCTAGTGAACTATCCTACAGTGTGTAATCCCTGGTCGGGGATCAATCTATAGGGTGAAAAACACAATGATACAGTATATGACAGCCGATTTCAAGAAATAAACTCCTGTAGTGTGAAATGCTTAACGATCAGACGACCCCCGACCACTTTAAAAGTCATACAGTGTGTACCTGCCCTTATTCTACTTCTTTAAGACACTGGTTCTCAAAGTGGGGTGTGGGGACCCCCAGGAGTCATTGAGGGGGTTCCAGGTGGTCCCTAGCAAGATGCACGTTAGCCCTTTATACTTCAGCTCTTTGACAATAGCAGATCTTGTAGATTGGCTATTTTCGAATAAATGATTAAAAAAAAGTGAAATCATTTTCTTTTTACATTTTAACAGTGTTTTGTACTCGATGCTGGCAGCAACTGGGAGCCAATGGAGGGAGAGGAGAAGGAGGAGACGTGAACATTTAGGAGGAGCTGAATTCCAATACCCCAAACTTTCACACTCGCTCACTCTCCTCGCGTCCTCCACTCGTGCCTAAACCCCGCCCCCAGCGAGGAGGAGAGGTTTAAATGCGAGGACGGAGTGGTCGACCTGTTGGCCTCACAGGATCAGAATCCACGATCACTTCTGACGTTTCATACAGCTGTACCACTGGAACCAGAGGCATGGATGAAAATATACATGCATAGATTAATATGCAGGTATAGAATAGTACAGAATAGAAGAATAGACAATTCATCAATGTGGATGGCCACATCGTTATCTTTATAGTTAACAATGTTGTGCAGAGCCAGTTATTCCAGAAATAGTGAATGAAGCGCCAGGATGTGCACAAACTTACATTTATGAATCTGACCTGTCCCTCTTTTTGCTTGTACGGTCCCCAGAACCCCCCCACCCCACCCCCCGCAGCAGTCCCGCACCACGGCACTTTTGCTTTGCCACTGTTAGACTGTTGAGTATTGAGACCACAAACTCCACATATAAATACAATACATTATTTATTTTAAACACATTATTTTCTGTGTTTTCTACACAAGATTTTTAGGTGCTGCGTTCAAGATTTTTGCGATCCGATCCGAATCCGATCAGGCAGCATCAAAACAGATCCGATTCCGATCAATACCGATCCGATACGGCACATAATAGTCTCTATACTGTCTATCTCATGTCGACTTAAGTGCAGTACTTGAGTAAATGTACTTGGTTACTTTACACTACTGCAAGAGAGAGGCTTGCGTCGCGTCGCAAAAGTGAGTGTTGATATTCAGCCAAAATCTGTCACTTGCGCTTCAAATGGTATTGTTTGATCGGCTGGTGATATAACATAACAGCAACAAGGTATTTATAAACATACTTGTGTGGATGACGGTGACGGAGAATTTTAATGAAGATTTGATCAGGGACGTGCTACGCACTTCTGTGTTGCATGTGGAAGTGTTGCAAGTGGAACACTTGCAACCTCACCATTACAACCACTTGTAACTGTGTTGCAAGTGGTGTTGCAAGTGGAACACTTCTGTGTTGCTTGCACGGACAATGTGTCAGCCCGTACAACATGTGGTGCGCGGCCACGGGGTGCATTTCTCCTTTCCGACATGTCGCCTTTCCGACGTTGACGAACCCTATACCTAACCCTAACCCTAACCGCACGCGGAAGCCACTAGTCGGAGTGGTGAGATGTCGGAATGGAGAGTGACCACCGCGGCCACGGTCCACGCTCCGTTGCTCACTGTGAGCTTGTAGATCTGCTATTTTCAAATATCCAATCTATCGTATTATTCTTTTTAAACTGGGGACCCCCTGGTCCAGAGGTCCTTAGAGCAGTGGTTCCCAAACTGGGGGTCGGGACTTTTAAGAACTTTTTTATACCAAATTGTCAAATATTACCCAAGAAAGTGGCAAACATTGTGAAAATAGCTTGTAGATAATTTCACAATATTTATCTGTGGAACCGAGTCAAACTAAATGTAATGACTACAATTCCAAGTGCTTGTCAGGGTGGGGGTCCCCTGTTCATAATGTGATTATTTTGGGGGGCCCCCAGTTCAAGCACGATTATGTTGAGGGTCGCGGCCTGAAAAGTTTGGGAACCCTTGCCTCAGAGGACCCCACTTTGACAACCACTGACCTAGACTACACAATGGATGAAGAAACCACACTTCTATGAGTTTCTGATACAATGACTAAGATGAACAGAGAATAATATAAATTAAAAACACAGCAACTGTGTGTTCAGACATACGTTGGTGACAAGAAGTGGTCTCTAGGGGAGGAGTTTTGAAACCACCGCCTATACACCAGGAAACAACAGCCGACTCTTTATCGTGAAGAAAGACGACGCCACGTCTCTTTCCTTCAGTGTGCAGTGAAGAGTCGCTCCGTATCAGACGTCTGTCAGAACATTGAACGCCTTAGAGGTAGAAATGGCCATGGCTTTACACTCTGGAGACATCGAGGTCCTAGAGGAAGAAAAGGATGAAGAAGGTGATGCTGAATATGAAGATATCGACGCCCAGACTCCAACTCGGCTGAAACATCCACCCAAGAAACAGCAGTCTGGTAAGAAATGTTTTTTAAAAACATATAACTTTATAATTATAATTTATAATTATGTGTCATTAAACCACTTGTTGAACATCTGGAGATATTAGAACGTAATTTATGTTGAACAGCTCACTTTAGGATATAGGCTTTAAATGATGTTATCACTTGATTTGCCTAAAGAAAGAATATGATATTGACTGGTTAAAATGACTGCTGAGGTGCACTCGAAGGCTTGCAGCAGGCAGAGGCCTGCATTTCCTTTATGTGCATTTCCTGTATGTGAGCTGCACTCGTGGTGTACGTGACATACAGCCTGCATCTATGGCTGATCAGTGAGGTCAAAGAGTACCAAGGATTTGATAGTTTTAACCAAATGTTACATGCACACATGCAAGAGTGAATCATCTGATTAATGATTTAATTTAATCATATATAATTGCTGATAATATGCAGTATAATTGCATTTACTGAATTATGCTCAGGTATAAGACACATTTTGGGGGACATTTAACCCCTCAGTATGCCCATATATGGCCATGCTGATAATGTCGCGCAAGGTGCAAAGTAAGCGTTTTTTGTGTGTGTGGGTAGCTGTTGGACAAGTCACACATACACCCACATGCAGACACACTGGCCCTCATTTATCAACGCAGCGTGTTTTTCCATATATTCGGCCGTACACCAACGTCGAAGTCACATTTATCAACGCATCCTACACAGCTGATCCGAGCTTACACTTGGTCCCAGCGTTGATAAATGTCACGGCTGAAACGAGCGTCATTTAAATAACACGCCCTTAAATATTCTGAAAACGCCCCGATTTTACGACATGAAGACGAACCAGAATACGACCAAAGACATGAAAAGCCAATAAGAAACAGTCCCCCCCCCCCCCCCCCCCCCCCCTGCCGGCCTCGCCGCACACGCACACGCCTCTCTCTCTCGCTCTCTCTTGCTCTCTCGCTCTCTCTCTCACACACACACACACACACACACACACGCGCCCGCCCAACTTTGTCTTTCATGTCCGTGTCCGTAGCGTAGCGGTACATGAGACTCGGGCGGAATGCAGTGATTCCGTGCCGCCACGTTAATATTGGAGCGCCGGGTTTATATCCTTAACCCAGCCATGTTGTGTAGCCAACATAACTCTCTATGACATAACTCCATAACATAGGACAAGCTACTGTAAGTTTGTAGACCTCACTGTCCATGAAAAGGTGGCCGCCAGTGCAAAAGCGCTCGTATATTTTTGAAAATAGCAGATCTACAAGCTCACAACGCGTCGCGATGCAACGCTGGCTTGTGAGCTTGTATATCTTCTATTTTCAATACAGACAGATCTACAATCTTATCTGAATGACTGTTAAAGCAGTTTGTTTAAATTACTTGTATAAAATGATATAGCCTATTTTCACAGCGATTATTTATTAGTGTAGATATACACATTTAGGAGTGGATTATGTGTCCAGATGCTTGTCAGACAGTCAGACAATGGTGCTCCGCAGGCCTAGAATGGAATAAACGGGCGCAGCCAACGTCAACAACTGGTCTCGACCAGACGTGAGATCTCAGCGTAAAGTAGGATGAAGCCCACGTCAGGATATATTGATAAATGCCGAAAGGTGCGGTGATCACGCCGTACGCTCATTATTCGGGCTGCACCGCGTTGATAAATGAGGGCCATTGACTTCTGAGAATCACCTATAGGGTCTGACTTCTAAGAATAAGGCATGCACGCCTATGTGCACGCAAATACACACACACTGACTTTCTTAACTTTCGAAAAGTCACCCACGTGCACACTTACGTGCACTCACATACACACACTGATGTCTGGAGAACTTCCTTTAGACGTACTCCCGTATAAAGGGGCGCTCACGAGAGCATCAGCAGAGAGGCTGGGGAGACAGAGGCTGAGGGAGACTTGGGAGGTTTTGGACGGCTGTTGGGCTCTTAGGTTTTTGGGGCTTCTACTCTTGCACCTTGCTCAGATGTTAAGCAGTCTTGGCTCCACATGGAGGAAGGTAACATTACTTAAATTAGGAAAGTAAAATATTACTTAAACAATTAATTAAATCAAAAAGGGTACATTTCTCTATTTTGAGATTAAAACCTATTTAGTGCTACTTTAAGGACATTTTTGGAATTACCAAATTTAGACTAGCCTGTATTTCAGGCTGAATGAGATCTAATTGGAACCTCCTCTTTTTAATCTAAATTATAAATTAGTTTAGGACAAGCCTAAATTAAGGCATTTGTAATCTGACCAGACAGACATGAAACATTACTAGATTTATTTTGTATTGTTAAATACACATCTGTAATCCCACTATGAACTGAGCAAATAAGGGAAATAAGGGAAGCTTTTAATCTTCCAAAAAGCCTCATTTTCTGAGTTAGTGTTATAAAGATAAATAGACTAGGGGTTTCTTCTGAAGGACACCACCGAGCCCTCGGTGAGTATGAGAATTCCACACTACGGCAACATACATACACATTCAATACACACCCCATACAGGTGGAGATTTGTAATTGAGGCTAATACAGATGCCAACGTTTGATGCAATGCTAAGCGGAGTAATGTATTGAGCAACTGTTTTAAGAGCGCAATGTTTTATATGCAATGAATTGTAAGCATTTAAGTGTGTTGCAAGGACTGTGTTCTATGATGATGTGCTGAGAGTTGGCATTTTGGCGTGAAGAGGGGCTCATTGTCCCTGTGTGTGACTGTACTTAAGAATGAGTGAAGTTCTGGGTGGCAGGCCATAGGGAGGTAATGGGTTGTTGTAACGCATGAGCTTCTATGCATTTCTCTAGTCAGAGGATTAAGATAGGTTGTTTCAATGGTGTCTGTTGACTGAGTGAAGGTCAAGTTGATGTTCTGTTGAAGCTGGCCAGTAAGTTTAGGGGGCCCCTCTGCCTCCTGCCTTTCTTATAACACAGTATCCTCAGATCCATAGGTTGTCTTAAGTCGGGACTGGATATTATGGTAGTGGATCAAGTTATTAAAGGGCTTACGGGTGGTGACCAGACTTAGACCCCAAATTAGCCGCTATTTCCCCGGAGGCCACGGGCCTGCTAACACGGTCGAGTTTGCTCTGAATTCACCATGGCGGAGAAAAGGTAGTTCTCACGTCGCCACAAGTAAATATACAGTTTTCTGCACTTCTGTTTGTTGCTTGTTTAAAAGGTCCCTGAGTGAAGGGGACCTCCTATCTGTGTTGTACACCGCTCCAGTCGTGGTCTGGAATGGTTAATACACTCAGATAACTTTGTGTCATTAAAGGTTTCATGACGTTCAGTTTTACCACACATTAAAAGTCTTTGTCATGGTCCTTCAAACGTGTATAAAAGGTTTTAACAAAAAAATCCACTCCATTGATCCATGGCAGGTGTTTTTCTCTCACATTTCTAAAGCCTTTTCAACTGCAATGAAAAAAAGAAATCTTTGCCTGCTGGTGTCGCTGTTGAGGGATTTTGCCTGTCAATCATCGCCTCTGCTCCGCCCCCCCCCCCCCCTCCCCCCCCCCCAAGGATAGGAAAGGATAGAGGAGGGGAGGGGCGAGGAGGAGAGTGGGCGGGATTAATCGGCTGTGACTTCACTGCCCAAGGGCCAAGCTCAGATTACTTTTCAGATTTACAATTCAGAAAACCCCAGACCACAGAAAATCCACTGAATGTTCAAAGTTCAGATTTTTTGGGTGTAATTGAGGTCATAAAACCCCCCAAAAAACATAAAAATAAAAAAAAAGTGAAAATGAATGTCATAGAACCTTTAACACTCGCGTGACTAACCCGTCAATCTGGCCGATTTTGAGAATTTAAAGTGGATTATCTTCTCTCATGAAGCTCTGAGGAAATTCCCCTTTCATGACTTTTCCTAAACATTCGATTCAAATCATGCTGCTACCAGTGACTCTACGTTGCCATGTCTGCTTATTATAACACCCATTCTTGAGATATGGGACAAAACAGGTTTGAAAGTTGAACTTTATAATCTTTGTTCTACCCTATTTTCAAATTGATATATTTGTAGAGAAGGGTCTAAGCTATCAATCCATGTAAAGGTGCAGGTAATTCATAAAAACACATTTTCTTAAAATACAGATTATTCACATCATAACTTCATTTTTTACAACTCCGGCCGAAATACAAAAAAAAATGTTAATAGTATTTTTTCCACCTCAGCAAGGATTATAAGTTCTCAGACAGGTAATACCAATGTTCAGTTGCCTTAATGTGTAAGAACATTCAATATATACACTTCAATACAAAATTCACACTAGTCTGAAAAACCCAACTCTGAAATCCCTTAATTTCTTACCTTTGATTTTAATATTAAGACAATAAAAAATTGTTTATTTGAATAAATCAATCAATCAGACGTATACCACTAATAACCTTAATAGATAAAGAGTATAATTTGGACATTCAGTTAACAAAGCTTTTGAAAATTAAGAAAAACATACATAGGCCGGAGTTGTAAATTTGTGCCGGAGTTGTGAATCTCTCTGCCGGAGTTGTAAATCTCTAATGGAGTAAAAAAAAAGAATACTTTAACCCAATTCAATAAAAACAACATTTATATCCAACATGCTGTGTGCCATAGGCCATCTGCTTTTATTGAAAAGAATACCAAGAACTTCTTTATATAAAGTAGATTGAATAAAAAACAACTATATTCTGAAAACCCGCCACATATTGGTCAAACATTCCACAGCGCAGGGAGAGAACATCCCGGTGTCTGCCCCAACAAAAACAAAAAACATAAAAATATAATCGCCATTCAGGCTATAGATCACTATCTAACTAATTCTAACTAGATAGCTAAACATGCCAAGAGAGAACCTGGAAGTGAGGCAGCAGCAGGCAGTCGGGCGGTGAGGAAATGTCGCTGGTCTGAGGAGGAGGTCAACAAACTGCGAGTTCTGCGCCGGCGTCCTAGAGACACCTGGTCTTGGAAGTCCATTGCTAAAGACCTGGGGCAAGGCGGAACAGGTGAAGGGTAAGGCGCGGAGCCTTGATAAGATCGATCGTGCGAGAGGCGGTCTCAACCTGCCGGCAGCGTCGGATGGTGAAACACTCATCCTAGAGCTAAAAAGCCCAGACGCAGTCCCGCCCCCACCGTCGCTAATGAAGCAGTACCTTCGGGATATTGTAGAAGCTGGTGGAGCCGATGGGGTTAAGCTGGGAGGGGGATCCAACCTCTCATTGAAGGTGGAGGATTGTTCTCCTGAGCAAATTGAGGCTAGGGCCCTGGGTCTAATCGCGACGCCCGACAGTGGATGATGAAAAGCGGCCCAGAAGGTGTGGTGGTCGTCCTCATCGGAAGCGTCGTAAGGCGTTCCTGATGCGACTTTACCGCACGGATAGGGAGCGACTGGCGGGCAAAGTCCTGGACGAACAGGATGGTGCCCAGTGTCCGATTCCCGTGCAGAGTGTTTCAAATCTACTCTGATGCGTGGGGGCTCACCAGGCCGTTCATTGGATTGGGTCGCTTTCACTAGTTCGCCGGGGCAGACAATACTGCCCGGTCGGTTGGTTTCGGGTGAAGAAGTAGTCTCCCACCTCCGGCGTATGGAATAAGGCAAAGCGGCCGGTCCCGACGGCATTACTCTTTCTGAGTTGAAGCTCTGGGACCCTGACGGCTCGCAACTCGAGCACATATACTCGTCTTGGCTGGTCGCGGGTCATGTACCCCAGTGCATGAAGCAGTGCCGTATAACCCTTATACCGAAATCTGATGATCCGGCCAAATTAGAGCTACCAGGGAACTGGCGCCCCATTACCATCGGCTGTTTAGTCGTTGGAATTTTCTCTCGTATCCTAGACAGGAGGTTGAGAGAAGCCTGCCCCATACATCACCGCCAGCGGGGGTTCATACCCTCTTCTGGCTGCTCTGAAAATCTGATGCTGCTCGACGCATCGATGAAGATTAGCAAGGGGCAAGGCAAACCGCTGGGCGTGGTCTTCATAGATTTCTCTAAGGCGTTTGACACTGTCTCCCATGAACACCTGAGGGCGGCACTGGAAGGGCGGGGCCTCGACCGGCACATGATCAATGTAATCTTCGCGGGCTGCGAGGGATGTGTCACGAGGGTCAGGTGCGGAGAAGGGACAACACCTGACGTTAAAATGAAAGTGGGTGTGAAACAGGGTGATTCCCCGTCTCCTCTACTGTTCAACCTAGCGTTGGATCCACTAATCCACGCTCTCGAACGCAAAGCGCGATGGTTACAATGGCTTTCGCCGATGACATCGTGCTGCTGAGCAACTCAAGAGCGGGTATGCGACAAAATCTGCTCATTTAGGGGGCATTCTGCCAACTTACCGGCATTCGAGTTAACACCGGTAAGTGCCATGGGTTCTTTATCGAGAAGGACGGCCGCCTCACCTACAACCAGAACGTCGAGTGGAGCCTGGATGGTGAGAGGTTGCACCTGATCGAACCTGCGGGCTATGAGAAGTATCTTGGCCTCAGGGTGAGTCCACTAGGCGGCTTGACTTCCCCGGACCTAAAAGCCTTGATCGCCCTATGGTGTGACAGGATCGGCAGAGCCCCGCTTGACCCTCGAGTCAGACTTGAGCTTTTGAATCGTTTTGCCCTTCCGAAGGTTCTTTTCGGTGCGGATCATACTGGCGTCAGTCCCTCACCCTTGAACGATGCGGACACGTACATCCGAACCGTAGTGAGGTCGTGGCTTCACATGCATCCTTCGGGGTGTAATGGGGTCTTGTACTTGCACAACGCCGATGGTGGCATAGGCTTGCTGCGTCTACGATCGGTTGTGTCTGCTATCCAGGCTCGACAGGCTTACCGACTCGGGATGTCTCAGGACAGGGTTATCCGGAAAGTAGCTTGCGCGGTGATCGGGGCAGATAACTTGGTGTGGTGGTGGCTAAGGGCAGGTGGGAACATGGACAACCTCCCTCGCTGGACTGACCCTGTTGAGGGTGGTGAAGGCGGGGAGGCAATGACATCTACCCCTGCGGCTGCAGCTGCTAAGAAGGAGCGGCCGGAGCCATGTCTCTGGAGGCTAGCGGAGTTTGAGCAGTGGGCCGCGCTCCGAGTGCATGGAGTCGGCATAGAGTGTTTCCGTGACGACAGGACCAGCAATTCGTGGCTCGGGGACTCCGCCTCGGTCTGTTTCTCCTCGAGGCAGTTTATTGCTGCCCTGCAGTTGCGGGCAAACATCTACCCGACCCGGGAAGCCTCAATAAGGGGGCGGCCCAAAATTTAACGCGGAATGCAGTCGTTGTGGAAGAAGAGAGCTCGAATCCGCTTCCCATATCCTTAGTCTCTGTCGATCGGTCAAGAACAGCCGGATCAGGAGACAAAACAGGGTATGCCAGCTGTTGGCCGCGAAAGCCATCGAGTTCGGCTGGCGGGCCTATCCAGAGTTCAGGTTCTGTGACCATGAGGGAGTCCTCTGGATCCCGGACCTGGTACTTGTGAAGGGTCTTCAGGCGCTGGTGGTTGACGTGGCGGTACCCTTCGAGATGGACCTGACTACCTTGGCTTCGGCTGAGACGGCAAAGGTCCGGAAGTACGCGCCACTGCTCCAGTACATCCGCATTTTTTCTCTTCCTTTTATATTCCTTGCTCCTCCACTGACAGTCTTTGTTTAGCCATGTTTTCCTAAAACACAAAGTATGAATAATTTTAACTGGGATGTGCCTTTCTTTTAGATTACTTGACAAGATGTAGGTACTATGGTTTGTAACACGTGTTTTATATTTGAACACTTATAAATGGTTTAAATGTAAAACATAATGTAATATAATTAATTAATTTAAAATATGGGAAGTAAAAGCAGTATAAGAGCACCCTACAGTGTCCATGCTCTACAAGTCAAAGATGTTGGGTAGGCTATAAAAGACACATAAATCAGCATGTGTATAGATTTATCCATAGGTAAAACAGTCAAATAACATTGGAAAATGTAATCATGAGCATAAGTAATATTATATGTCCACAGTAGGATGTTATAGGAAGATTTTACAACTCCAGCCATTGACATTACAACTCCGGCCAATGGAAAATCGTCCAGAGTTGTAGTCTGCCGGAGTTGTAAAATGTGCCCTCTTCCCTACATCAAGTAAATATTGTACATGCTAGCTCTTTGTTGTTAGCACAGTTGCTAGCTGCTACAAGAACAAAACTAACATATATAAATTCAATCCACAGCTCATACCTAATATTATCAATATTAAGGGGGCGGAGTTGTACTGCTTTAGCTGTGACATCAGTGATATCAACATTGTTTGTCTAAAATATCAAAAAAAGTAAAACTTACCTGAGCACATCATGTACTGCTGCATCCTTCATGCACAGGTGGTGGGAAAGGGGTCCTCAGGCTTATAGCTGACCACTCTATATCCTGATTAGAACTGTTTTTTTTTAAATAGTCCGGAGTTGTAAGAAACTGAGGACACAACTTTGATAGGCAGATTTCTGTATAAAATATTTTTTTAGAATTGTGTTATTTCTTGTTTAATGTGTCTTTAACTATTCTTTTTCATTTGAAACATATATTTTCAAATTGATGGTGTTTTTAATAGGTTTTTGGAACAGTGTGATATTGTGATCTCTTGCCGAGGACAGGTAAATTAACATGTAATCTCTATGTATAGATCATGTATTCAAGTAAATTCAACAGAAACAGTAAATACATATATACAAATACTACTATGGGTATACCCAGATCCCATAGATTTAAATATGTATATATTTTATTTATTATACATTTCATGATTTTTAACATAAAGATCACTTTTCTATGTAGGACGTGTTTTGTCCCAATTCTCAAGAATGGGTGATAAGCGACTTTGGGCTTGTTTTTCACATCTTTCTATTATTATTATTATTATTATTATAATTATATATATAATTACATTATAATGGTAATCATTTTCTACTCCACTACATCTCAGAGGCAAATCTTGTACTTTTACTCCACAAAAATAATTTGAAAACTTTAGTTAGCCTACTAGTTACTTTACTTTTAATTCTGCAAATATTGATTGATTAATGTACTTTACTTAGTAAGACAAAAAAAAACAGTACATGGAAGTACAGATTCACAATACTAATAATAATAATAATAATAATAATGAAAATGGATTTTATTTATAATGCACTTTACATTTGAAAATCACTAAGCTTGTTTAAAATGAGATCCCCACATACACAAATCATGATGACATATAGGATACAGACAGATATACACACTACTGCTTCATGCCTCACTGTTTTCTCAGGGCACACACTCAGACAGACAACGCATGCAGTAACATTTTCATAGACCTGACTGCTTATTTCTCTCGCACAATTTGGCAACACATTTTTCACTCTCCCTTTCACTGCGAAGTGGTGAAAAAAGATGTGATCTACAAGCATACAGCTTGTCACGCATCGACTGTTTTATGCTTGTAGATCAGATATTTTGCGCAGGATTGAGCACATGTGGGAAACACCGATGTGTTCACGTGTTGCGCTTTTGTCAGCGACGTGGAAAGTTATGATAGAAGGAGACGCTTTACGCTTAGGCATAATAGGCAAATAATGTGAATATTATTATTATGAATAATAATAATATTGGTTTGTCAAGAGATATCCATGTGTTTTGGACAATAGAGACAGTCACGTAATTAGACTTCAGTGGTTCATATAGGCTATCCATGTTTCACTGAAGAGTTTAATGTGACGCTACAGATCGCGCTGTTTTACATGCTTTTTTTAATAAATATTTTAGATACAGGATCTGCAGTTACCATTACAAGTTAGCCTATAATGTTTCTGCCTGCCTGCAACAACATATAATGTGAGCTCACTGAGAAGAGTGGAATTGAAATGTTAATAGGTATTTAAAAGACAATGGAATCCCCCCATAGTGCCCCGCAGCGGCATATATAACTTTATATGTAATTAAAAACATCCATATATAACTTTATATGTAATTAAAAACATCCATATCGTCTCTGTCGGGTGGAAACCTCACATGTCCAAAACTGTTACTTTGCTTCTTTCTTTTTTCTTTCTGCATTCACTGGCCCCGTATTATTGCTGCTTGCAGCTATATTTCTATTTAAGTTACTTGCATAATGGGGACACTTTAGTGTTTTCATTTACATTTACCTTGCAGACGTCACCTTGCAGACGTCATGGGGCGGCCATAGCTGAGTTGTTAGTGAGCCCGCCTAGGGAGCCAGAGGCCCTGGTTTGCCCCAGATACGATTACAGGCCAGGCCAGCAAATGTGTCGATGAAATGAAATTTGTCCCTGAGCAAGACTCTTAACCCCTAATTGCTCACAGGCCCTCATTGGAAACAAGACCGCAAGGACTTTCATGAACGGCCCTGTTAAAGGAATTATCCTTATATCCTTATACCTCACTGCTGTAATTTAATTCATTAAATGAATCCATTATCCAAATGTTGCATTTGGACTGATTCAGGACATCTGACAGTAGGCTATGCACCTACAGTATTAGCAGGTCACACAAAGGACAGAAACTGTCTGTCTGTCTGTCTGTCTGTCTGTCTGTCTGTCTGTCTGTCTGTCTGTCTGTCTGTCTGTCTGTCTGTCTGTCTGTCTGTCTGTAAACAAGGCGAGCACAACAGCTGCTGTCACTGTGTGTGGGGACTTTCATCATAACGTTTAGATATATAATAATAATATAAAAACTTTGAAATTAAACAAACATGTTAAGCTCAGCATCATCTATCTACCTTTAGTTAACTTTTTTTATCGGATCATACGATCTTTGTACACTTTTTTAAACGTTGGGTTCATGTTGCACTGCTGTCTCCGTCGCGCCTCTATGTGCCCAAAAGAACAGATCTATAAGCTGTCGACATGCCATGATGTAGTGCGTTGATAACTTGTATGTCTGTTTTTTGACAGACAGACAGACGTTACAACAGGTATAACACCTGACTATAGTTATTGAAACAAACCATATGTAATATTAAACTTGAGTCTAATAAGAGATGTTATTAAAACTCTAAATCACAAATAAATCATTGAAAAGATAATTATTGAGAACTGATCATGTTTTCTCTCACTGTGTGTGTGTGTGTGTGTGTGTGTGTGTGTGTGTGTGTGTGTGTGTGTGTGTGTGTGTGTGTGTGTGTGTGTGTGTGTGTGTGTGTGTGTGTGTGTGTGTGTGTGTGTGTGTGTACAGTCAACAGACAGTTCAAACTGCTTGGAATGGGTCTTGGATTGCTGTGTGTTGTTCAGGCTCTCCTCAACATTGCTCTCAGACTCTCTCTCTGTAAGTCAACGCTCATGTATTGAATGTTGAATGTTGTATTGTCATGTTTTATATGTCTGTGATGATCCAACAAACATATGATATCCATACAATATATGAATAGTTTTACTAATAGATGTATTATTAACCCATTAAGACATGAGGTTGATTCTACAAATGCCTTCTAAATCAGCAGTCCTCACAATCTCAAGATTATTATTTTTTTAATATTCAAAAATAGCACATGTACAAGCTTGTATATCTGCTATTTTTGAATAGCCAACACTAAAGTCTAAAATGACAGAGATGCTTTCCCGGTTTTAAAGGGTTAACTTGTAATTTAGATAACATGCTATATCTATAACACAACGAATCATATCCCGTAATATATATTAATAGTTGTACTAATAGATTTATTAACAGCAACAGACTCGGTAGCAGCATTGGTAGTTTATCGTAGTTTTTTTTTTTTTCATTTCATTTCATTTATTTTTGTATTTTATTTTGTATTAAAAAAAAAAAAAGTAATAGAAAAAACCCGGCCCTCTCACGTATTAGAAGGCCAACATCAGTCACCAGAAGCAGAGACGGGTGATTTCAATGAATCTATCATTGAAGTTACAATGGGTTTATATAGGAAGGGGGCGTGTCTGATAAAATCAATATAAAACATCTAAATACTGAATCAAGTAACTGTCTGAGGTAAAACACAGAAGCCTGAGTAGACGTTAAAATGACCCCAAACATGTTTGAAAGGGAAATATCACTTTAAGTTTAACAAAGTTAAATATGTATGTATGTACTAAACAGTTAAGTTTAACATAAAGTTAAATATGTATGTATGTATGTACTAAACAGTTAAGTTTAACATAAAGTTAAATATGTATGTATGTACTAAACAGTTCAGTTTAACATAAAGTTAAATATGTATGTATGTACTAAACAGTTCAGTTTAACATAAAGTTAAATATGTATATATGTACTAAACAGTTCAGTTTAACTTAAGGTTGAAGGAACACAGACACATTACCTACAACCTCCTTAAGGAGGTCACATCAGAACACAGTTGGATGTAAAACTCAGTTTGTTGATTGTCCTTACAGATTCTGAATGGATGAAAGAGAAAGACAACGTGGTCAAAGACCTGGACCAGCTACAGTCCAGATACGATAACCTGACCAACCAGAAGGACCAGTTACAGTCCAGATACAACCAACTAATTGAAAACCCAAATGAGCTGAAGATGATTCGTTGTGGTCAGTGAGAAATCACTGTTTTTATACATTGTTATTTCATGTTGTTCATCATTTATCATTAATCTCAGCAAATGAAACAAGAAACAGTGGCTAATTTTATATTTTTTGTAATTAGAACCACATGGATTTACCTTAGATGGTGGTGTGTGTTATTACATCTCCAATTCTACTGAGAAGAAAACCTGGGATGAGAGCAGACAAGACTGTAGAGACAAACAATCAGACCTGGTCATCATAAAGAGCACAGAAAAAGAGGTGTGTGTGTGTGTGTGTGTGTGTGTGTGTGTGTGTGTGTGTGTGTGTGTGTGTGTGTGTGTGTGTGTGTGTGTGTGTGTGTTTGTATGTGTGTGTGCGTGCGTGCGTGCGTGCGTGCGTCCATGCGTGTGCGTGCATGTGTGTGCATTAGTGCATGATATAATATGTTCCACTTTAAGACACATATCTGTTGTACAGTTTGTACTTAAAGCTGCAATCTAGAACGTATTTTTAATTTTTAAAAACTTTATTAACTTCTTGTTCTAGAAATCTTATTTCATAAAAAAATGATTATTTTAACCAATCTGTATGGAAGAATATATAAATACAATAGAACTTATATAATCTGTATGGTAGAGTATGTTAATACAATAGCCTATAATTTATATAATCTGTATGGTAGAGTATGTTAATACAATATAACTTATACAATCTGTATGGTAGAGTATCTACCTTACAATTTGAATCCAGTGTCGAATGTTTGCCTGCGTGTGTGTAAGTTGCATCACTGTTGCCAGATTGCGCGCGAGCAACAAGCAACCAGCTTGATGCAAACACACAGAGCTGCGCACTGCGCATGCGTGGACGCACTTTATCTAACCGACAACACGCCACTTCGCGCTTACAACTCCTGGACATGGCAACCCCGAAAACCCCGCCCATCACCGAACATCACCGAACGGCTACGGCCCCAGCCGAAACACAACGAAGCGACGGCCATTGAAAACACCAGCTCGCTCGCTCCACACAGCTCCTGCACAGTTAACTCCTCAATGCTCAAATAAGCACACATTTCGAACCAATGTGGAAATATTCTCACACAAACAAGCCCAACTTAGATTTCTGACCATTACAAATGTCAATAGACACGCAGGACGCGAGGCAGTGGCCCTGCGGAAATCGCGGCCTAATGCGCAAGAATAAGCCTCGGCTGGTAGTGACATCGCCGGGCCGCCCGACGGATGTCGGCGGCCCGGCGATAGCGTTAGCATGCGCCTAAAACTAACGCTAATGGTAACCAATGCTGCTGTCGTCACTCAAACGGCTACGTTAAACATCTTATCAACAACCTGTATGCACGTTAGTGTGGTGAATGTCATCAATGCTAACTAATTTGCCCGTTGAACAGTGTTATTTTGGTGACTTTTGTGGGTTACTGTGACACTATGTCACGATGTAGCATCTCAGAGTGTTATGTAACACGGAACGGAATGAATAGCTTAGCACTTCCGGTGGTTCCTTCACAATAAAGGTTGCAACAAATACACACACCATGCTACACGAGAGCCTCGCGCCAGCGACTAGACGGAAGGGTCGCGTAGCGACCCGCACCTCTAGTGTTAATACAATATAATTCATACAATCTGTATGGTAGAGTATGTTAATACAATATAACTTATACAATCTGTATGGTAGAGTATGTTAATACAATATAACTTATACAATCTGTATGGTAGAGTATGTTAATACAATATAACTTATACAATCTGTATGGTAGAGGTAGAGTATGTTAATACAATATAACTTATACAATCCGTATGGTAGAGTATGTTAATACAATATAACTTATACAATCTGTATGGTAGAGTATGTTAATACAATATAACTTATACAATCTGTATGGTAGAGTACGTTAATACAATATAACTTATACAGTCTGTATGGTAGAGTATGTTAAAGTACATGTACAGTTGTTGGAGGTGGTCTCACTACACTACCTACTACTGGTAGCCCTGCCTGAAGCTCTTAAGTTCAATATCTCTCCTACTAAATGGCCGATCCCCTCTTTGTTGAGTAAAGGTTTGGTTATCCACACGGAAGACCAGGGTTCAAATCCTGTGATAGTTGCAACATCTCTCTGTCTGGAGAAAACATACAACTTACTGATTGTAGCTTTAAGTAACCAGCAGCTTTTCTGTCCAGGACTTTGTTGAGAAAGTTGCTCCCGGTGACTACAACGTGTGGATTGGTTTGACTGACAGAGAGGAGCAGGAATCCTTTAAGTGGGTGGATGGAACACCACTGACCTTACCAACGTAAGACTGTACCTTCATTAGACAGACAGACAGACAGACAGACAGACAGACAGACAGACAGACAGACAGACAGACAGAAAGCAGATGTACAAGCTCGCAGCACATCACTTTGTGTCACTTTGTGCCACACTTACTTAGTTACACGGACGGACGGACGGACAGACAGACAGACAGACAGACAGACAGACAGACAGACAGACAGACAGTTAGTGTACAAATGTATACAGACAGACAGACAGACAGACAGACAGACAGACAGACAGACAGACACACACTTAATAGTGTCGACAGACAGACAGACAGACAGACAGACAGACAGACAGACAGACAGATCATTTATATCTAATATCTACATTATCATGTGAGGTCAGGATTAAACACTTAAGACATATTTTCAATACTTTTCACAATTTGTTCATCTATAGTAACATGTTCCACATAGAGACCCCAGGGTTTAAGAGGTTAAAAAACTAAACATTTAGAGAGAAAATAAATCATTGTTGTAAATGTATTGAAATGAATGAAATGTTCTTTATTTCTACAGGTTCTGGAGACCTGGTCAGCCTGATGGCAGAGGAGGAAACCAAGACTGTGTTTACTATCGTAATGGTAGCGCATGGGATGATGGGTTATGTTCTTTCACTTTCCATTGGATGTGTGAAAGAGTTGTGTAGTGAAATCATCATTGTCACAATGTATCAGTTATGTACTGAAACATGTATTAATACCATGTTTCATTGTTAAATCTACACTGGTTATGTGTACTGAAACATGTATTAATACCATGTTTCATTGTTAAACAGCTATAACTCCAGATGGCAGCATGCTTCTTTTTTTTCTGTTTTTTTTCCCCAGAATGTTATTTTTTACTCAGGTTTTGTATTTGACTACTATTATTAAAACTACTCTACATGTTAAAATTGATTATCAGTGCATTGAGAATCGATCACTAAAAAGCCTGTTTGTTTAGACAAGTCGTGTCCCCGTGGATGGAAGAAGTTTGGATGCAGCTGTTATAACAAATTTACTGAAGTGAAAACTTGTGAGGAAAGTAGAGAACAATATGTGAAGAGAGGAGCACATAAGCCAAACTGCACACTTTGGGTGCTCATATCCCCCTACGGATAAGGTCTAGTGTACTTTAATTAAGAAAGGCAGGATCTGTGAGAAGTGATGTTTCTTCTCAGTTTTTTCTCTGTTAATAAAACTGCATCTAATTGTTCTGTATTGTGAAGTTTAACAGTATTAATTAGAAGACTCAATAAGGTTACTGTACAGAAGTAGTACATGATGTTCTACCAATTGCAGCTTCTATTTACTGTGATTCCTTGAAAACCCATTATGTTGTAACTCAGAGATTTTTAACTAATACACTGGACAGTGGAAATAATCATTGACCACTTTCAACCTGGCATCTGTATTTTTTCCAAACAGAAAATGTGAAAATAACCGATCTACAAGCTCACAACGTGTTGTGATAGTGAACTTAAGGGATTAAAAGGTTACTTCACTAAACCATTATTTGTGTGTAATTACAAAATGTACTGATATTGAATGAATGAGCTTGGGTCCAGTTTATAACATTTACCCTGCATGTGCTCACTTTTGGACATATTGCAAAAGAGTTGATGCATTTATCTGGAATATGAAAAATCGGATGGATCCGTCTTGATCACTTGACTATAGAGATAATGTGTACCGATTTGTGTGATGTTTGGAATACATTTGTAAGAGTAATATAAAAACTAGAAAAAGTGCTCCTCAGAGCACAGGTCCTCTCCAGGTCAGGTAGGTTAGTGTGGGCTAGCAATGTTCGGAAGTCGCCAATCAGGCTGAAATGTGAAAAATCGGACGAATATTAAAAGAATTTAACTCATTTGGCGGAAGTAACATTAGCGTTTTTCTCACCGTCAGCTGATGCTTCATATCCATATGAGTCAAATCACCTGACCAGGATCATTTGCTTATTTTTGGAACACAGTTCTTATTTGACACGATATTAAACACGTCTATGGGAATTCAGAATGGGGGTGGAAAACCGCGACCCAGGTAGGATGCGTAAATTACGTCAGACTTCGGTGCTCTATAGGGCGTAGCAGTAGCGGCCATTTTGTGGTTCCACGGATAGAAAGCCCATTCATTTCTCCCATAGAGATTTCCGAAAATATTTATATAAATTATTTTAAGCCTGGAACCAAGCCATCCAGGCTCCTGGTGATTCATGACCATAAATTTGATTCTGTGTAAAAAAAAAATGAATAGACCCATTTAATTATGTTATACTATATTTAATAAATACCTTTTTTCCGGTTTTCAATAAAAAAAAATGACACAGAATCAAGTGTTGTATGGTCATGATTCACCAGGAGCCTGGATGGCTTGGTTCCAGGCTTAAAATAATATATAAATATGTACAGAATTCTCTATGGGAAAAAATTAATGGGCTTTCTATCTAAAATGGCCGCCACTGCTATGCCCTATTTCTATTAAAGAAAGTTGCCTGACATTTTTCTTTTCCATATAGAGAGATATTGGTTTAGATGTTAGTTTGTGAGGTAGAAGGTAAAGTTGTATTGAATGGCTCAGGAAAAAGACCTTCTTTTGTCTGAGTGTCCCCCCCCCCTCTACTCTCATCTTCATCTTTATCTTTTCATCAGGATGTGGTTTATGTAACTTCAGCAGTTTTCTCACTGACAATCTGACAGGAATCTGTTATAGTGAACCTGAAATGTGAAAAACGCGCGCGCGTGTGTGTGTGCGTGTGTGTGTGTGTGCGTGTGTGCGTGTGTGCGCGTGTGTGTGCGTGCGTGCGTGCGTGCGTGCGTGTTTGTGTGTGTGTGTGTGTGTGTGTGAGAATATTTAAAGGGACTACACCATGAATTTTAACTTTCCCTTCTTTTTTGTGTGTTTTTGGTCTTCCTTACAGTACCTCTCTTCTATCCCAAAAATACCCCAGTTTGAACACTCAGGCTTTCACAGCATATCTGGGGTTTTCTGTAAATTGGTCTCAAAACAGACCGAACTGATTTTCACCCAGACGTGACGTCTGGGTGAAAATCCCGTTTTTTCAGTTCCAACTAAATAAAATAGCGCCCCGTGCCAAACAGGACAATGTGGTATTGCAGGTGAAAGTGCTTCGTAAGCCACAGAGAAGTTATGTGGAATGAGTTGAGTATATCTGAGGCTTGATTTAGGCTCAAACCTTTTGAAAAATGTTTGAGGGACATAAACAATATGATATTAAATATATTTTTTAA
>NC_139952.1:11376559-11439059 GCF_963454915.1 Gymnoscopelus microlampas | reverse complement strand
GCTAAGGTTTAATATGCAGTTTATATGGTCTAATATGCGGTTGCTATAGGTACAAAAGGTGGTTGCTAGGGTAAAACTGTGGTTGCTAGGGTGTAATAGGTGGTTGCTAGGGTATAATAGGTGGTTGCTAGGCTCTAATATGGTGTTGTTAGGGTATAATAAGCAGTTGCTAGGCTCCACTGTGGCTAAATAGCATTTCTCCATTGAAATGAATGGGATTGTTTTAGCAGTAAAAAGTGAAATATCTCTAAAAGTACAAATTATTTCAAAAATTCAAATGGTAGCCAATATGTCCTAAGTAGGCTGAACGTTATAGAGTTGGAACGGAGTTTCTAGCTAAAAGTATGAATTTCCCCATTGAAATGAATGGGCTTTTTTTAGAAGTAAAAAGTGCAATATCTCTAAAAGTACAAATTATTTCAAAAATTTGAATGTAAGCCGACATGTCCTGAGTAGGCCGAACGTTGAAGAGTTGGAACGGAGTTTGTAGCTAAAAGTATGAAGGACTAGTTAGGTGCCAAAAAACAGGGGTGACATAAATAAATATTGACAATAACAGTAGTGTGATCGCTTTAGCGATCCCACAACTATATAACATATTTTTGTCATTCAAATGTCTTTGTAATCCGCAAAGTCTGATCGTGTATTCCTTGTCTTTTTTTTATCACTCAATCAGATACAATTTGAAATTGAATTGTCTTCTTTCAACTGCCTATACCACACTCATTTAATGAGTCCATTTAAATGCTTTCTGGAGAGAGAGACGGCAAGGGGGGTGGCTGATTATCCCACAGGATTTATTGTTATATTCTCATGCTCATATTCTCTGCTTGCATGGGACATTTGTAAAAGAGGAAAAAAAAAGAAGAAGAGAAAAGAAAGAGCATATTACAGATGTTTTGTACCTTTTGCAGGTCGGTTACCGATATTCCTTAAGCCCGAGCAAGCGGAAACAGTGCCCCTCCTTCTTTTCAACACTCACAAGCGGTTACCAGGTGAATTTCTAAAGATGTGTCGATATCAAGTAGTTCAGGTTCCACACACAAATACTTCCCTCTAGTGAGTGTAATCAGTATTGCATTATCACCTCTTTGCTTGTGTATTACTGCTGGTGCTGAAGGTCATTGACAGTGTCAAAAGAGAACTGTTAGACCTTTTCCTTAGTAGAATCTGTGTAGGAGATTAATTCACTGACGTACCACTATGTGAATCTAACCTTAACACTTCCCTCCATTCTGTATTCAATCAGCTGGAGACTATTTTTCAGATTATGAAGCGGTTTGGATGGACGTGGGTCGGATTGGCGGTTCCTAGTGTTAGTCAAGGCCGAGGGATCAAGTCTATACTGGAGCGGTCTGGGTTGGGTTGCGTGGCATACGTGGTGGCTCCTCCAAGGACCCCACAACCTGACAAGATGCAGAGGATTGTCACTGTGATGAAGAAATCAACAGCTCGTGTTGTCCTTTGTTTCGTACTAGCGTTGCAAGGGCTCTGGGATGAGGTTGGAGTTATGATACAGTTATAATTTGGGGATTTGTGTAAGATATTTTGGCAAGCATTTGTTTGCAATTCATTTCATTGCAATGCAATTCAATCACTCTAGGTTCATCGTTTTAAATGCTCTGCAATTGTGTATTCCTTTTTTCTTTTCTTTTGGTTTACACTTTTTTTTAAATTTGTCTTTTGCTCTTGGGTCTCGTAAGTAATTCTCTGCACCAGAGATAATCACACCATTCACACATAATTGTTATAACTTGTATCTGTGGGTTTTATACATATTTTAATTTAACCAATAAAAAGTATCAACAAGAGCTTGTGATAATAACTACACTGGATCCATCAGAACACTTAAAAAAAAAAAAAAATGGTTTTGATATACTCCAATATATTTTTGTTGATCACAACAGGTGACAAGACAGAATGTGACAGGTCTGCAATGGATAGTCAGTGTGAGCACGTCGACAAGCGATTTCCTCCAGGATCCTAAGTACATGCCGTACGTGGCAGGCCTCTTGGGTACGGCCATTCACAGTGCAGAGATACCAGGTCTCAAGGACTTCTTGTTAAAAATACATCCTGACAATGACCCTGAAAACATCTTAGTGACTATTTTGTTTCATTTAGTTACATTTCTTTGTTTAAGATACATTTTTGGACTTTTATGACTTTATTGATAGGACAGTTAGACTGACAGGAAATGGGGAGAGAGAGATGGGGAATGACACGCCTGCAGCAAAAGTCGTCGGCCTAGCCTTCAACTTCAAACTGTTATCTGTTTTAAAGTAATTCACATTGTATTTTATTTACACTTAAGACTTCATGTGTTTCTTCAGGTGAGACAGTTTTGGGAGGTGACATTTGGGTGTTCATTTACACCTGTTCCATTATGGTATTCCGTGTTACCGTTGTGTACTGGAAAAGAGGACCTAAAAAAAACACCCTTGAAGACACATAAGTGTCAACCAAATCTACAACAACCAAACTCTCTGGCGGATGTGTCAAATCTCAGAACAGAGTATAATGTGTACAAGAGTGTGTATGCTGTGGCCCATGCCCTCCATGACATGTTACACTGGCTGCTGTTACATGGACAGTTGTATTCGGAATGAATACACTTCTATTCGGAATGAATGAATGGATGAATTCATTCCGAATAGATTTGCTCATGTAAACACCCCAATTGGAATAGAATATTCCATTCCAGTCTGACCCGAATGCATTTTCATTCGGAATAGGAGGGGTGGTATAGACCGTTTGAATCGGGTTAAATCAATCGGAATTGACCATGTAAACACTTTATTCCAAACGCTCCTGTCTGTTTGGAATACATGCATTCCTTTGCGCATGTCCGTGCTTAGTAGGGCTGTCAGAATTGTTAAAAAATGACCTATCAAATCTCTAATTCGGCCACGGTTGGTGCTGAGAAGCGCTCGCTCCTGCGGGATAAAATTCATGATTCTAATAGCGTCATTTAATAAGCCTGTAATGGTTAAGCCCAGACTTGTCCAGGAGAACGGACGCTCCGAGGATTGCTGGCCTAGGCTACACTTATATGGATCTTTTTCTAAACAGGTATTTTAGTCCTCAGTTTTTAAAAAGAATCCCTGGCCACATGACAAAGATTTTTTTTTTTTTAAATCCCTGTCCACACGTAAACGCAGAAACGCATTGATCAGCATGCAAGTTTCAATTTTAAATCAGATTTTATTTTATTATTTTTATTTATTTTATATATGAGGGGCCAAATACATATACATTTTTAATCGCATGTTAAGGCCCAATACTGCAATATCTGCATTATTTTAATAGCATACGTGAACAAAAATAAATGAAACAACATTATTAGGGCGCAACTGCAGCGAAAACAGATGAGTTTTACTTCATCAATTCATTACATGGGCAGCCGGAACGGTCGTCCCTAAACACCCCGCCCCACGCACCTTTTGAGCGGGCCATCCACGGCTGCTCCATGGTGGCTGGATTTTGACCTGGGGCGATTGTGTTTTAGAGCGACAGACCCGTTATATTATACCTCTATGGACAGACCCCGTGTGCGCACCGCGCGCTACTCGGCGCAGAAAGAGGGTTTTCGTCACAGTGAATGAGTTACAGCATGTTTCAAAGCTTTTTCATAATAATACAAGAAAACGTGACACTCGGCATAATGAGTAGCTTATACTTTCTACTTAAGTATATTTTGATGCCAATACTTTTGTACTTTTGCCATAAATGAGCGTGCCTTGTTTCATAGACTGTAGTGTTGTGCTCTGTCTCTCTCTCTCTCTCTCTCTCTCTCTCTCTCTCTCTCTCTCCATTTATTATTATAATGACCATGAGCGGTCCGGTGTTTAAGTATTATTATTTATTATTATGACCATGTGCGAATGCGCGATGACATCATCGTACGGTGCCTACGTGAGAAATGTGACAAATACTATAGGCTAGCCTACGTTTTACCGTGTCTGGTACCAATACAAAAAAAGAAACTGGTCTGAACTTGTAGATCTGCTACTTTTGCATTAAAACGGCGATGACAAAGGAACACAGGCTTGCACCGCATACAACGCTGCCTGGTGCGTTGCTTCAGGGCCTGCCTACGACCGATAGACCTCCGCCGCGGAGGCACAAGGGGGCTATTGCCTCCTCCGATGCCCACCAGGGGAAGCTCTGCTCCTGGTAGTGGCCCCTGGTCCATGCCCGGGCGTAGGCGGGAACCACTTTGCCCATGTCAAAAGTTATATTCTGAATGAATGCTTTGGTCATGTAAACGAGGAATACTTTTATTCAGGTCCCATGTAAACAGGTGAGTGGATCAGATTCCTCTATTCAGAATGAGTTCATTCGGAATTAATTCATTCTGAATGAATACATGATGGT
Source organism: Gymnoscopelus microlampas (assembly GCF_963454915.1). Lineage (NCBI taxonomy): Eukaryota > Metazoa > Chordata > Actinopteri > Myctophiformes > Myctophidae > Gymnoscopelus > Gymnoscopelus microlampas. Next base: position 11,434,682 of record NC_139952.1, on the reverse strand, counting down.
CCATGTAACTGTGGCCAATGTGTGCCAGGAAGAGGGCCTTTCATTGGACACAGCTGTGCCAGTTTGCAGACAATACAACCATGGCAGGTGTGATATGAATTCACAATTTATGTAAATGTTTTAGTTGGACTCAAATTTAGAATAATATGTAGGCCTAAATATGTGATATATATATATCGTGAAAAGCAAGAAAAATGGACATACTGTGTAGATGATTTTTAAAAACTATTATTAAAGTGATGTGTAGTAAATATGAATTGCCTGGCAGTACATATATCAGTGTTTGGAACAGTAAGTTTGGGGGGGTAAATGCTTATTATGATGAGATAGATGTTCCTGGGACACAGAAAGACATGTATTCATGCAAAAACGTTGTAGTTAAAAAAGTTAAGGTTCTATATTCTGGATTGTAATCATTTGTATAGTTTTTTTTTTTTCAGTAGCAGGCCTCCTTGTCTCTCCAGCGCTTTTAACAGACAATAAATGTTCAGCTGGGCCACCAATTTGATCCTGTCAGGATTGCAAATTCTGCAGGCGTGTATTAAACAGTCCCTGTCAGTATAAGTATAGTGTATACTGTACAGGAGATGTTTTTGTTTGTGTGTCTTCACAAACTCATAACTCATGATTTTGCTCATCACCATTTCTAGCTTGTGTATTACCTGGAAAGGGTCAACTTCACCACATCGTCTGGTGAACAAGTATCATTTGATGAGAATGGTCATCCTTTACCAATCTGGGATGTCGTGAACTGGGTGTGGCGCCCTGGTGAAAGTGTAAAGGTTCAGACTGTAGGTGTGTTCAAGAGGTCAGCCTCCGGAGAGAAAGAACTCATCCTTGATGAAGACAAAATCTTCTGGAACTTTGAACCCAAAAAGGTCACATCTTTCTAAAATAGCTAATGTTGAGCTCATGATGTGAATGCAATTTAGTTTAGACTGAAATTGATCGTTGATACTTCCTTCTGTAGCCTCCTCGGTCAGTGTGCAGTGAGAGCTGTTCTCCTGGAACCTGGAAGGGCATAAGGAAAGGGGAACCTGTCTGCTGCTTTGACTGCATTGCTTGTTCTGAGGGAGAGATCAGCAATCAGACAGGTTGGTGTATATACATACATCCATACAAACTATGAGCAGAGTGTGTGTGTGTGTGTGTGTGTGTGTGTGTGTGTGTGTGTGTGTGTGTGTGTGTGTGTGTGTGTGTGTGTGTGTGTGTGTGTGTGTGTGTGTGTGTGTGAGAGTGTGTGTGTGTGTGTGTGTGTGTGTGTGTGTGTGTGTGTGTGTGTGTGTGTGTGTGTGTGTGTGTGTGTGTGTGTGTGTGTGTGTGTGTTAGGGCATTCATGAATAGTGATTTTTTTGTATTCGACTTATTCGACCTAAAAGTAGTCGAATATTCGATTATTCGCTGGTGTAATATTATATATTTTTTTCATCCAATACAAACGAGCATTTATCATTAAAATGCCTTGTTGCAAGTCTTGAAAACAATCAGCGAGTAAAGGGTTAACTAATAGGCGGGGCTGTGAAAGGCAGCTGTGCATTCTGAACCCACAGCTGGTCCAGGCATAGCAGGAAAAAAGAGCAAAGTCGCTTATAATAAGCGGACATGGCAACCCATGCACAGAAACAGATCAGCAGATCAGCTGTGACAGGAAGTAGAACGGAAGTGCTTCTACACATGCGTGACCATAGATATAGAAACCTAGATACCTCATTGGCTTCTGCAGTCCGTTGGAGCGACCTGTTTCGTATGGTGGCCGTCATACGCGCTGTGATTGGCCAGTGCCCGTTCCCCCCCGGAAATGGGGGGAACGGGCACTGGCCAATCACAGCGTGTCTTTTCCAGGACTTGTCAGAATCTAGTTGTCCCGCCCCCACCTGCCTCTCATTGGCCTACTGAACGCCCCCTTCTGTGACGCACGCAGAAATTTCCAGCTGCCCCCCAAGGCTCTCCGGTAAACGGGAGCGTGCCCGCCATAGATCATATTCACACGGCGGCCATATTGCCATTAAGTCAATGAAATGCCACCCCAGTTGCCACCCCAGTTGCCAGAGCAACGCAATGTTGAATTCCAAAATGGCTGCCGTGTGAATATGGACTATGCAGACGCTTCAGAGCCAGAAGCGGCGTCTACCTTTATATGTATATGTGCCTGACTGGTCTATCTGGCATTGTGTCACTGCCACCTAGCCACCTGGCATGCACACTACAGCGTTTTCAATCACTGTTGCGTCACCGTCTAAAGGCAAAATAAAAAGTGGACACGCAACGGCACTTTGACGTTTTCATTAGAGAGCGTTGTCGTCTAAACGTGGCCCAAGTTGGCTTAAAATGGCTTAAAATGGTTTAGTAGTAATCTCTATTACTACTAAACCTGGAAAGGTGGTTATGGTGCCTAGGTTTTAGGGATCAAAGAATGGGACTGAATCAGTGAAATTACCATCAGTTCATTGTTTATTGCCAAATCCAAGATGGTGTCCCAAGGTTATGTCCTGTTTTAGTGAAACACATTAAACATATTTTTTTAATGGAAAATGTATGCAATAATTGTTACATTTAATGTAGTAATAAATACATCAAATAATAATAAAAGGTATATACTAGACCATACCCGGGGATGTGCACAGTCAAAGTATTTGCAGACTTTTAGTTATGTATGGGCAAGGCCTGTGTTCGATGTCTGCCTAGCTGCAACAGTTCCAACACACACACACGCGCTTGCGCGACCCGTTACTGTGTCGCGGACCCACAGCAAACGCACGTACGCACGTGCGCACCCCCGCAAGCATGAGCTTGCGCGCTCTGCTGAGGCCCAGGACATATATAATAAAGAGTTCTCTTCAATTAATAACGTTAGATATTTCAAATCACCTTGACACCGCGAGCGGAGTTTGTCGTCTGTTTTTTTTTTTTTAGCGGTGCCAACCGCTCTACATTTGACCGTGTCTGTGTGTCCGTCCGTCCGTATGTTATGTCCGTCCGTCCGTCCGTATGAGCACGGCAAAGAAGCAACACATACAAACATACGCACGCACACACACACACACACGGACTTGGAGATCGGCTATTCCATCTGTCCTCTCATTGGCCACACGTACCACTGGTTATCAAAGAGGGTTCCAGGTACCCCAGAGGGTCTGTGTGTCCGTCCGTATGTTATGTCCGTCCGTCCGTATGAGCACGGGGCTTTAAACAGCTATAACTCCAGTTTGCAGCATGCCACCAAGTCCAAATTTGGTATGTGGACTTAGACCATCAATAGGGATGAGCATTAATTACTTAAGCCCCGCCCCCTCTGTCTTCCCATTGGCTGGCCTTTAAACAGCCATAACTCAAGTTCGCAGCATGCTACGGATTGCAAATTTGTACATGCACTAAAACCACCAATAGGGACAAACTGTAATTACTTAAGCCCCGCCCCCTCTGTCTGCCCATTGGCTGGGCTTTAAACAGCCATTATTCCAGTTTGCAGCATGCTACCAAGTACAAATTTGGCAAGTGGAGGCACCGCTTCCTTCACACAGGGTGTGATTTTCTTTTGCCGTTTGGTGCCCCCCTAAAGGTTGGTGCCCTGTGCTTCAGCACCTAAATCCTGTTGGATAAGCCACCACTGTACATAGAAAAACAAACCAGTAAGACTCCCTAATCGGGAGATAAGCGACCGTAGGTCACATGTATACAGAAGAGGGCTGTAACGGCGATTGGTTCCTAGTTGTGTGGGCAATGTATAGTTTTGTTTGGTGGTCTAAGAAATGTGGTGGCAGGCATGTTGATGACATGAGTGTAGACATACTGTGTAGTGTGTAGCAATTTGCGTGTTTTTAGGGGCAAAACTGTAGGAGTAGTGGGCAAAAATGTGTTGTGAAAAGCGGCCTGAAGGTGGCGCTAGAAGAGGGCCATGTGAGAAATTAGGGGTGGGGTGTCCGCGTTGCCTTGGCGGACGAATAGGTACCGGCCGCGGCTCTCCCGGACGCTCCTAGCCCGAGTTACGGCATTTTATGTGAGCTGCAGTGGCAGGGGGTCCTCCACTGGGGGCGCCACCACTTTTGCATCCGTTCTGGAGCACCAGGAGTGGGTGGTCCCCGGGAATGCCCCGTGAGCAGCCCCGTTGGGGTGGTCATTTGGTAATTTGTCCACATGTGCTCATTTTTTACACTTGGGGGTCCCCGAGGCAGCTGGGGGTCCCTGGAGCTCCGGGGGTCCTTGGAGGGTGTAGTTTTGCAGGTAAGGAGTGTGTGTGCAAAATCTGGCATGGATCGGGGCAACGGGTGCGGAGATATGAGCAGGGCAAAAGTGTGACGTGTGTGACGGAGTGACGGGACGTGTGTGACGGAGTGACGCACGGACACCTGGAGCAGGTTTCTATAGTAAATGCGACCTACGGTCGCAATAAAAGACAAATTTATCATGAAAAAAATTCTCACATAACTATTTACTTCTCTCCCTGGTGTGTGGGATTAGCCCGACAATCATGTCATTGTCGGTTAGAAAATCCCGTTTGAGGGCACATCATTCAGAAATACCCTGACCACAAATATACCACTGAGTGTTCATTTTTATAATTTTGTCCTTTTCTTTTGTAGAAATGAGAACATAGAACCCCCAAAAAGACTAAAACTAAAACTAAACAAGAAAAAGGAGGTAGAGCGGCCACAGTTTTATCCCGGGGCTCCCCCAGTGTTACTGTCAAAGTGTCCTTTAGCAAGGCACTGAACCCCTAATTGCCCTTAAGGAGCAGGTTGGTGCCTTGCATGGTTTCCTCCGCTTGGTGTATGAATGTGTGTGTGTGAATGGGTGAATGTGTAATGCACACTGGCCACGGTTACATGGACCATCATGTATTCATTCAGAATGAATTCATTCCGAATGAACTCATTCTGAATAGAGGAATCTGATCCACTCACCTGTTTACATGGGACCTGAATAAAAGTATTCCTCGTTTACATAACCAAAGCATTCATTCAGAATATAACTTTTGACATGCGCAAAGTGGTTCCCGCCTACGCCCGGGCATGGACCAGGGGCCACTACCCGGAGCAGAGCTTCCCCTGGTGGGCATGGGAGGAGGCAATAGCCCCCTTGTGCCTCCGCGGCGGAGGTCTATTGGTCTTACCAGGCAGCGTTGTATGCGGTGCAAGCCTGTGTTCCTTTGTCATCGCCGTTTTAATGCAAAAGTAGCAGATCTACAAGTTCAGACCAGTTTCTTTTTTTGTATTGGTACCAGACACGGTAAAACGTAGGCTAGCCGATAGTATTTGTCACATTTCTCATGTAGGTACCGTACGATGATGTCATCGCGCATTCGCACATGGTCATTATAATAATAAATAATAATACTTAAACACCGGACCGCTCATGGTCATTATAATAATAAATGGAGAGAGAGAGAGAGAGAGAGAGAGAGAGAGAGAGAGAGAGAGAGCGCAAGCAACACTACAGTCTATGAAACAAGGCACGCTCATTTATGGCAAAAGTACAAAAGTATTGGCATCAAAATATACTTAAGTAGAAAATAAGCTACTCATTATGCCGAGTGTCACGTTTTCTTGTATTATTATGAAAAAGCTTTGAAACATGCTGTAACTCATTCACTGTGACGAAAACCCTCTTTCTGCGCCGCGTAGCGCGCGGTGCGCACACGGGGTCTGTTCATAGAGGTAGGCTATAATATAACGGGTCTTTCGCCCTAAAACACAATCGCCCCGGGTCAAAATCCAGCCACCATGGAGCAGCCGTGGATGGCCCGCTCAACGACCGTTCCGGCTGCCCATGTAGGCTAATGAATTGATGAAGACTCATCTGTTTTCGCTGCAGTTGCGCCCTAATAATGTTGTTTTCATTTATTTTTGTTCACGTATGCTATTAAAATAATGCAGCTATTGCAGTATTGGGCCTTAACATGCGATTAAAATGTATATGTATTTTGTCCCTCATATATAAAATAAATACAAATAATAAAATAAAATCTGATTTAAAATTGAAACTTGCATGCTGATCAATGTGTTTCTGTGCTTACGTGTGGACAGGGATTTCTTTTTTTTAATCTTTGTCATGTGGCCAGGGATTCTTTTTAAAAACTGCGGACTAAAATACCTGTTTAGAAAAAGATACATATAAGTGTAGCCTAGGCCAGCAATCCTCGGAGCGTCCGTTCTCCTGGACAAGTCTGGGCTTAACCATTACAGGCTTATTAAATGACGCTATTAGAATCATTAATTTTATCCCGCAGGAGCGAGCGCTTCTCAGCACCAACCGTGGCCGAATTAGAGATTTGATAGGTCATTTTTGGACAATTCTGACAGCCCTACTAAGCACGGACATGCGCAAAGGAATGCATGTATTCCAAACAGACAGGAGCGTTTGGAATAAAGTGTTTACATGGTCAATTCCGATTGATTTAACCCGATTCAAACGGTCTATACCACCCCTCCTATTCCGAATGAAAATGCATTCAGGTCAGACTGGAATGGAATATTCTATTCCAATTGGGGTGTTTATATGAGCAAATCTATTCGGAATGAATTCATCCATTCATTCATTCCGAATAGAAGTGTGTTCATTCCGAATACAACTGTCCATGTAACCGTGGCCACTGTAAATCGTCTTGGATAAAGCCGATATATAAATCTACCATTTATCATTTACTTGACTAAGCTTTGTTCCGTAGTTAGAGTTTACGCCTCGGAAGCAAAAGAATCACGTATCCATCCATTCCCAGTCACTGCCCATGTCCAAGTTCACATCGATTGGTCAACTCATTGAGAAGATAAATGGATGACAGACAGACAGACAGACAGACAGACAGACAGACAGAGAGACAGAGAGACAGACAGACAGACAGACAGACAGACAGTGAGACAGACCTGTAGCCTATTGTCACAGGACGATCAGTTGCAGGTCTATGAAACACTACTCAAGTGAACTCCTAACAACAGCTCTTGAAAAAATGGACTGGTCCCATGTCCTAAATTGCACCTCTGCGGAGGAGTCCTGGTCCTGTTTCAAAAAAGTTTTTTTTGTGTGAACTTGATAACATCGCACCCACAAAGGTGGTGAGGGTTAAAGCAAGCACAGAACCTTGGATGAAGGGTGACATTTGAATGCCATCAAACTCAGAAACAAAAGCTACTCCGAGTTCAGGAAAAACAAAAGTGAGCAGCTACTTGAAAAGTGCAGAAAACTACGCAACGTAGTTACTAAATTGATCAGAAATGCAAAAAAAACAAAAACATCTTAAATGAGAACATTGAGGCAAACAAAAGCCACCCACAAAACTGTGGGAGGCACTAAAACAATTAGGCTACAACGGCAAAATGCAGACCAAATCTACAAACATACTGTATGCATTATCTCAAGTGGCTCACTCATTACCGACAAGCAATTGGTAGCGGACTGTTTCAACAGTTTCTTCACCACCGCTGCAACCCAGTTGGTAAGCAAACTCTCCCAGCATTCAGGTCTGTATGGCCCTGACCACATCCAAGCTCACTATGAGAAACTAGGGGCTAAAAAATGATTCCTTCTCATTCAAACCTGTAATGACTGATGATGTGCAAAACAAACTTCTCGCCTACAGCCAAACAAGGCCACCGGCCTTGACAACATCCCAGATACCAGATTCCTCAGAGATGCAGCGGTCTCTATTGCTCCCATAGTAGCCCATATTACAAACGTATCCATCAGTCAGTGTCACGTGCCACAAGAATTCAAGTTGGCAAGAGTAATCCCTCTATATAAAAAAGGAAGCAAATTAGACCCTGGCAACTATAGGCCTGTTTCCATCCTTTGTTCTATCTCAAAGGTCATAGAGCGATTAATCCAAGAACAAAATCAACAGATACCTCGGCGAGCGTAAAATGTTGTTTGAATTCCAATCGGGCTTCAGAACACCCCACTCCACTGACACATGCCTACTGTATTTGACTGACTACATCAAACGTGAGGTAGACTCGGGCAAATACTGCGGCATGGTCATGCTGGACCTCCAAAAGGCGCTTGACACTGTAAACCACTCAATTCTACTTGATAAGCTGAGGGCGATTGGTTTTGATTGCACATCACTAAATTGGATGAGATCTTACTTGGAGGGTAGAGAGGACAAGTTGCAAGTTGAGGAAGCTCTCAGCTCTGAACTCTCCAAAATCCGTACCTGGCTTACGGATAACAAACTGTCACTACACCTTGGGAAAACTGAATCCATTCTCTTTGGGATCAAACATTCCCTCAGTAGGTAAATTACTTCAAAGTCGATGACACATTCATCTCTAGCAAAGAAGAGATTACCTATTTGGGATGTATTCTTGACAAATTCCTGACAGGTGAAGGCATGGCAACAAAGGTGGTCAAAAGAGTAAACTAGAGAACCAGATTTATGGGCAGAGTTTCCTCTTTTGTCAACCCTCAGGCCCTCAGGACCCTCTCAGGGGCCCTGATTCAGACCCTTTTTGACTATGCTTGCTCCTCTTGGTACTCCAACACCTCAGTGTCACTGAAGACTAAGCTTCAAACCTCCCAAAACAAACTGATTCGACTACTTCTCGGACTGGGGCCCATGACCCACCTCTCTCCCACTCACTTCGCCAGCCTAGGCTGGCCCAGGGTGGAAGACAGCTGGTTAAACAACTAAAAATGGGACTGGTCTTCAAAATTGTCTTTTTTGGTCGGACCTTTTAGACAAAAGTATTATAAATGTGACTGTGTTGTTTTACATTCTTTTTGCAGACAGACAGACAGACAGACAGACAGACAGACAGACAGACAGACAGACAGACAAAATAATAGATGTTTTTGCATGTATTAATAGTAGGATACGGTGGTGTTCTTTAGGACAGTACTTAACTTGTGTGTCCCTTTAACCTTGGTGTCTTTGTTAGACTCTAAAGAGTGCACCAGTTGTCCAGAGGGCTTCTGGTCCAATCCCCAGCGTGACCACTGTGTCCCTAACAACATGGAGTTCCTCTCCTACCATGAGGCCCTGGGTATCTCCTTGACAACCATCGCATTACTAGGCACACTTATCTGTGCCATTGTCATGGGAATCTTCATCTATCATCGAAACACTCCCATGGTACGCGCCAACAACTCAGAACTCAGCTTCCAACTTTTGATGTCACTCAAACTGTGTTTCATGTGTTCCCTTCTGTTCATTGGCCGTCCCAGGCTCTGGACTTGTCAGCTGAGGCATGCAGTATTTGGGATGAGCTTTGTGCTGTGTGTCTCGTGTATCCTGGTAAAGACTATGGTGGTGTTGGCTGTGTTCAAGGCCTCCAAGCCTGGGGGTGCAGACATTATGAAGTGGTTTGGTGCTATGCAGCAGAGAGGAACAATTCTGGTTCTTACATCCATCCAGGCAATAATCTGTACTGCCTGGCTTGTGTCTGCTTCACCAACTCCTCATAAAAACACACAATACCACAATGATAAGATAATCTATGAGTGTGAAGTGGGATCACTAGTTGGTTTTGCCGTGTTACTAGGTTATATTGGTTTACTGGCACTCCTCAGTTTCGTCCTAGCATTCATGGCAAGGAATCTTCCAGACAACTTCAATGAAGCCAAGATAATCACTTTCAGCATGTTGATCTTCTGTGCCGTGTGGATAGCCTTTATCCCAGCATACATCAGCTCTCCAGGCAAATATGCAGATGTAGTGGAAGTATTTGCTATTTTAGCTTCCAGTTTTGGACTTTTGGTGGCACTGTTTGGACCAAAGTGTTATATAATGCTTTTGAAACCTGAGAGAAACACTAAGAAGTCCATCATGGGTCGCGGTGCCACCAAGACATAGAAATAGAAATTCAATTGTAATGCATTTATCTGTGTATTTTATAACGATACATCTTTGATTTCTGAAAACTATGAGTTCATGTGTCTGATTGTACAGGGATTTTTTAGGCACATCGCTCAGAGAGATATCTGTCTCTATTTGAGAAACTTGTTGAGGAAAATGTAGTGCAGGGGTTCCGAAACTCCCCCCCCCCCCCCCCCCCCCACAGACCTACAGTACAAAGATTGCCAGATAAAAGACACAATCATGTATACAGCCTATTTCCTTATTCCTGGTTTTTGTTCGGTTTGATGCGGTTCCACAGTCACTATCACTGATAATGTCGTCTCATTGGCTACTGCAAATGCAAATCAAAATATCTGTGATAATGTCCCCTAGCTGACAGTTTTCAGTGAAACCATGTGACGTATACTATCAAATATGATGTTGTCTGGCCATATATGATCACACTATAATGCATTATAACAGTGATTAGAACACATTATAAATTATAATAAACTACACCGGTGCCCGTTGTGTTCCGGCCTATTCGGGTTCTCAAGATACTTGAACTATACAGAGAAGTACGTACAGAGATTCCGTGCATCTATTGTAAGATTATAATACTTGACCTTATGTCATTATAAAATGATTTAGAATGTGTTATTGTTATTATAAAGCATTATGATTATTTAGGAGTGCTTAATTAGCCCAATTAGAGAGTGTTATAAGCTGATTATAATGCATTATAGACATGCATTACGTTTTCCATCCGCTTTGTTTGAATGGATGGCAGGTGGATGATTTATGCATACAGTACATGCATACATGTTGCCTGACATTTTCTTGCTGTAGCAACTACAAAGATCACCACAGCATTAACCTAAACACTGATGTAACTTTTGTGTTTTGTGCAGTGATGAATTCAAAATAAAAACGATGGTGTTAAAAAATAATGCATGTGATTGAGTTTATTTACACATGTTCCAACTTTTTTATCCTTTGCAGTTAATTCAGCCAATAACAATCTGACCAGGGAGAGAAATCAGTAACAAAGTGAGTAAGTAAACCTGCTTAACTCATTCCCTGCCAGACTTATTTCTGGCTGTGTTTGCCCACTGCCAGCGATTTAGTGTTTTTTATAAAATTGTTTAAAAATTCACAATTTTTTTTTTCATTATGATCGCAAGTCCAGTCGTTTCTAAACACACAGGCAAGTCGTGCACGTCGCTCAGACAACAAACATTACGGTCGAGGCGGAGCCCTTCTCCTCCAGCCCAGCGTTAAACACCATGCATGGCCATCAGAACGGAAAACTCACTTTCTTTTTCCACCTCGCCACAGACCTCGCTAAATCCCTTATGATCGCGTGTTCAACTGTTTGTAGACACACAGGGTAGTTGTGTGAGTGGCCCAGAGAAGAAATTTTCAATCGGCGACATTCCATTTTGCAGCAGTAGCAGTTTCAAAACAGCGACGCGAAACAGTGTTACTCGACGGAGAAATGCAAAGCCGAGATAATGGCGTTTGAAAGCGGAACACAAACAGGAAGTGGGCGGGAGCGAAAATCTTTGATATGACGTATTTCCGTATCCGGGTGTGCTACAATGAAATGCTTCCCTTCGAGAGATGAAGGACGGTGAGATCTTGTTTTAAAAAATGATTAATCAAAATTACGTTTTTTACGTCAGTGGCAGATTTGGCAATTGGAAAAAATTACGTTTTTTACGTCAGAGGCAGTGGATGAGTTAAAGGGATATTTCACTTTCAAAAAAACTTTTGGTGATTTTATCGTCTACTCAGGCTTTTGTGAGCCCGCAGACAGTTTTTAAGTTGCTTGATTCAATATTTAGATATTAGATATTCATTTTATCAGACACGGCCCCTTCCCATACAAACCCATTGTTGTAACTTCAAACTCCATTTTTAACATGTTAGATTCATCAAAAACACCCGTCCTTGGTTCGGGTGACTCATACCGCCCCCCTAATACGCTGTTTTTTCATTTATTTATACAACAAACTTATACAATAAAAAAATAAAATAAAATAAATGAAAATAAATCTCAGAAAAACACGGCCCCCTCACGCATTAGGAGGGCAGGGTGAGTCACCAGAACCAAGGACGGGTGTTTTTGATGAATCTAACATGGTTAAAATGAAGTTACAATGGCTTTGTATAGGAAGGGGGCGTGTCTGATAAAATGAATATCAAATATCTAAATCCTGAATCGAGCAACTTAAAAACTGTCTGGGGGCTCACAAAGGCTTGAGTAGATGATAAAATCACCAAAAGTTTTTTTGAAAGTGAAATATCCCTTTAAGAGAGAGATGGCAGGTGAGAAAGCTTTTTGAAGGAATGTAAAAGAGCATATTACGTTAAAAGGGTTGGCCCTGCTGTCAAATTTAAAATTATATAAAGTCAATCAAATGTTTAAAAAAAATAAGGATGTCATAATTTTGGGGTTTATTCTAGGGTTTTTCTTAGCCTCACACTCCAGAAGTCCAAGGCAGAACCTCTGACCCAAATCTGATCGGTGGCCATTTTCTCCATGTGCTTTCAACTGAGCGACCCTATCGGTTTGTAGGTGTATTGCACTCTGATACATTATGAGGAAATGGCCACTGATCGGATTAAAATGCTTTTTATTGAACAATACAGAATATACGGGTACTTTTGTGAGTCCCGTGCATAATTTTAACATCCGTGGCCATGGGGTAAGCGCTTTATATTTGAAATCTGAACGTTTATATAGATGTACGGACCGTAAATGGAGAAAGTGCAAACACCAGGTTAAAGTTGATCCATGACTGTAACAGGAGTTTTCATGTACCGCAGGGTAAGACTGCAGTAGCAGTTAATAAATAGACGAACAAATGAATTAATACACTTTAACGTGCGGAAACCGAAACAGGCAGCGCTGTGATTCTGAATTTTGTTACGATTACGGTGATTAGTAGCCTATTATTGACACCACCTGGGCGAGTGAGTCGTGTCGTGTAACTTTCCTGACGTTAAGCTGTGTATGTGTTCAACAACACAGCCATTCAGCCTTGCAGTTTAAGTGCAGATTTCAGGTTGGGAAGAGCAGCCTCCAACGGGTTTGGGTACGTGGTTTGTGGTCACCATTGTGTTATCGTGGTATTCCTATTCTTGCCATTTGCAAATGATTGTGTGTGTGTGTGCGGGCGAAATCACATTTACAGCTATGGCAGGTGACAAAAGTTTGCCTATGCCAGTCTAACAACGGTTGCTAAGCTGGCATTGGACAATCGCTTTTGGGGTGGGGTTTAGCGAAGGGTCCATTTCGCCTGACAGTTTGTGTAAAAAAAAGAAAAGCGTTCCTTGGATCATGCCACAAGTGCTTTCACGTCCATCCATGGTGCCATGTCATTGTTCCGACGGCTCATTGTTCCAACGTATACTAACCCTATACCTAACCCTAACCCTAACCTTAACCGCACGCGGAAGCCACGTAGTTGGAGTAATGGAATGTCGGACTTATGGGCAGTCCCCCCATCCATAGGGGGTGCCACAAATGCTGCAAATGTCACTGTTTGTTCACTAGTAAGAGACCACACCTCTGCTTAAGTTTAACGATTTATTGAAACGAAATGAGATGGACGTGGAACTGGATGAGGAACCCAAGGTGGGGTGACGCAGAGTGCAAAGTTGGGGAGTGTCTCGGGAGCTGACGGCCATCGTTGCTCTACTCGGGGAGCGGTCGGTCGTCTAGGCTCCGTCACTGTCCCCCCCCCGAACTTGAAAGCGATGAAAGGCAGAAAGAGCCGCTCTACAAGCGCAGTACTCATGACCCATGTTTGGTCAGTTGTGGAGCAGAACAAACAAGAGTTGAGAGATCGCAGGTGTATTTATACTGTGGTGATTGCAACAAGGATTGGCTGAGGTGAGTGGAGGCAGGTGTAGTGGATAGGGGTGATTATGAATGGGGAGTGGCTAATGAGTGAAGGTAGTGTGGTAGACAGGGAAGCGATAGAGGACGGGGAGTGGCTGTGATAAGCAGAGGGTGGTCTCCACTCCTGAACCTACGTTGTATACAACTACATTTATAGAAACATGCTTTTTCCCACCAAATTAGGTACTAATATCTTGCGACTCCTGTGACAATGACCGTCAAACAGGGCTTTGATATATGTATGTGCCTGTAATTGCCTTCAAAAATGCGTGTCCGAGATCTATTTCTTACAAAAAACGGCATGTATCATGAATGCAACATGCGATCATCCCCAATTGGAATCACCTGTTAATGGGTATCTATCATGCATGCCACCAAAAAAAACTTTGCCACAAATGCAAACAGTTGCACCATGTTTATAAACAATTTCCTCCCGCAGCTTCCTCATGTCCTGACGGCTGCACCCCACCACTGACACGCCCCTGGGTAGGTAACCCGGCCTGGTTAAGATCTGCGTTCCGAGGAGTACACTTTTCCAGTTTTAACTAAGATTGCATGCAGACCAGTCCTGGATAACCTGAGACTTCTTGAGGTGTCAAGTAAAATCAAATCAGAGGCGTACTTTGTCCGTAAACCATTTAGTGATTTAACCCATTTAGAACTGGAACAGCTATTCGTTCGTTGTTATACCTTTCAATCCGGGAACACCTTTGTGTAACGTTAGCTGTTGCTATATACATAGCAACATATTTATTCTTTTGACATTTTTGAGAAAAAAGTTGTTATAATCGGCCTCAGGTCTAAATGGGTTAAAGATGTTCAGCAATTTGTTCAATCAAGTGTCATCATGTCAGTGGTTGTACAACAAAAACAGAACATAGCCTACTATCCATATCTGTCTAGATGATTCAGTCAGTCTGTGGACTTCCCAGAACAAGACATCCTGTCCTCTCTATTTTTGACACATCAACTCATCTCCATCTCTATCTTTTCATCGGGATGTGGTTTCTCTTTAACGTCACAGTTTTGTCACTGACACTGTGTGTGTGTGTGTGTGTGTGTGTGTGTGTGTGTGTGTGTGTGTGTGTGTGTGTGTGTGTGTGTGTGTGTGTGTGTGTGTGTGTGTGTGTGTGTGTGTGTGTGTGTGTGTGTGTGTGTGTGTGTGTGTGTGTGTGCTTGCGTGCGTGCGTGCGTGCGTGCGTGCGTGCGTGCGTGCGTGCGTGCGTGCGTGCGTGCGTGCGTTATACTTCCTTATTGCGACAGATTTGCCCTCAATCAGCCACAGGCAGACATGATCACATTTTTTTTAACTTAGTATATTTATAGTTATCTATAGTATTCAAGATAATTGGATAAGACAGGAGAGGAATAGTAACAAGTTATTATTTGTAGTCAATAGTTATTTTTCAAGCCTCTCATCATTGGAAAATGTCTACAGTTATTTATTCCACGGTCCTTATTCAGGTTTTTTATCGTGACACAATTACCCATATTGGCCATGGCCATTTGCACCTAACCAGATTTTCTTCAAAACACACATTAGATTTAGTCCAAAACTCACATGAATCGCTACACATTATCTCTGGAGTCATTTGATACATTTCCCTTTAAAAGGTTTCATCTTCCATTCCAATTGCCTATAATTGCCTTTCAAAGTTTAGGAGAGGGGCCTATTTAAGAGATAATGCAAAAAATGATGAATGCATCATCCGATCTACCCAACATATGAATCACATATTAAGGGATCTCTACACAATGCTGACACAAAAGCAATTTCACTTACACCCATAGAGGGCACCACAAATGCTACAAATGTCACAGTTTGTTGCAGAAACATAACCGTTTCACAAAATGAGGTACAAATGAATGTCAAACAGGGCTTTTCTATTCCAGCATCTTTGCCTGTAATTGGCTTCCAGAATTGGTGGGAGGGGGCTTTCTTACCCCCAAAACATTTTGTTCGGTATATCATGCTAATCCAAGCAACCCTAAATTGTAATTGCATGCTGAGGGCCTCTTTAGAGCAAGAGCTATAATCCACAGTGTGCTTCTTTCTACTTCACTGTTTAACACAGAATCACAGCGTTGCTATGACAGGAATGTCCAGATACATTTATTTCCAGGGTATACGCGTAATGACATTATAAACCATCAACTGTTATGGTCATACACAATGTTATACCTTAAGGACAAATGTAACAATTGCGCCATCAATTTACGTTAAGAACATATTGTGTTGTAATATGTTTGGAATGGAAATGTAATTGTAAGTAACCAGTAGTACTCTGTAAGGATGAGCTTGGGTCCAGTCTATAACATGTATTCTCAAAGTTGGAGGACCTACCTGTGTACACCATCCCAAAAAATCCTGTGTATTGATTAAATAAAGCTTGGACTAGGAGATCCACTCCCTGTGCAGATCAATGGATACACAATAGAATACACTTACCTAACTTGTATGGAATTAAAAAATGATAACTGAGGTTATGTACAGTATGATTACTATTAAAGTACATTGATTATGTATATATTTAATGATAGAAACAGCACAGCTATTTTTACTGCAGCGAACATGATAGGAGACAGGAAGAGGGGAGCTGTGGTGTGTTATAACGCACTCTGTTTCCTGTGTTGAGAAGTGTAAATGAGGCATTATTGACCACAAACACATTTTCTGACTTTTTATTTGTACCAATAAACATCATATATTGCTAGTTATTATCATCTGCAATACCGCAGTATAATGACTATTATGAACACTTTTGTTTTTTACTCTTTTCAACAACAGAAACATTTTATTTGGCTGATCGATCAAGTGTACATCTCTATAGCAGTGGTTGAGGGAGGTGGAGAGAACTTTCCATTCACTTTCCCCGCCCAGAATTTGCCACAGATGACAGAAATAAACCTGTCTACACGTACATATGCGGTAAAGAGTATAATTAGCTGTGTGTATACATGCACGTGTAAGTTCATGAGTTGTCCAAACGAACGTGCCTGGGTTGGTTCGACAGACTGACTATAACAGACATCAGCTCCGTCTATAACGCAACGCTGAAGACCAATGTAGGACAACACTGATATTGGGAAAGTAAGATCAAATTTAAACATATTTATGAACATAGTACATTATATTGTAATTACCTAATGCATATTATATCTTCATTATTAACATTTACTTGTTCCAATTAACTTAAATTCAGTTTTGTGACATTCTTTAAGATATCTGGCAAGCCAGACACGTCAGTGATGTACTTTGGAGGAATCAGGGAGGAGAGGCAGGAGGATAAAAGAGAGGAGAGCGCTGTGTACATCAATGAAGGAGGAGCAGGCTCCAGCTCACAGGAGGCTACCCCAGATGAAGGTACAGATTAACAAACAAATTCACAAAGTCACAATAAAAAGTTGTAAGATAAAGGCATGGGTCAAAATGAAAGAAAATATAAAAGTCTGCACACTGGATAATGCTCCTATGAATATTTATTGTATTACCACGGAAAGACACATCTTGAAATACCTTCTATGACGCATACGCGTACAACCTAATCAGTCTTCTTCAGCTGAGGAAGATCGATTAGGTTAAAATGTGGACCCGTTGCTTTCCGGGGTTAGGCAAATAAACAAATGTACGCACATATATTTTTGAGTGCTGGCTGTTTTCTTTCAACATAGTATTATGTGAACTAGTGTCTAGTCTAGTTGCCTTTTGTGTGTGTGTGTGTGTGTGTGTGTGTGTGTGTGTGTGTGTGTGTGTGTGTGTGTGCTCCACCCTCCACCCTCCCACCTCACTCCTCCCTAACCAAGAAGGATTTCCCAGCATGCCTCATGCTTATGAAGGACTAAATCTTAGTATTTATTGTCTCCGCCAGGCCGAAGCCTTGATCTGTCAAGGCGCTATGACAGATCAACCTGTCATAGCGCCACCATGAGGCCGACTTTTGCAAAACACATTTTTTGCTATTACTCCTACAGATTTTGTCCAAAAAACACGCAAATCGGTACACACTATCTCTATAGTCATGTGATCAACACGGATCTGTCTGATTGTCCATATTCCATCCTGATTGGCTAAAATTGGCTTCCAAAGTTTGCAGGATTGGTTCATTTTGAACAAAATGCCTCAAATCATGAACACAGTGTGCGATTTCCATGACATTTTCCACAGACATTCCCACTTGGCCCAGGAAGAAATGCCACCCTTTTCACATTGGCCTGTTATAGCGCCACCAGCAGGTCTAATTTAGCAAACCACATTTTTGGATCAAAATGCCTCAAATCATGAATGCAGTGTCTGATTGTCGTGCAAGGCCTAAGAAGAAATGCCACCCTTTTCACATTGGCCTATTATAGCGCCACCAGGAGGCCACAATAATCTACCTGACCTGGCGGAGACTTGTTTAACTTTGCAACCAAAGCACTTGGATTTTGCCATCTCAGGTAATACTGAAGAGCACAAACTAACTTTGAGAACGCTTATCGTGTATATCTATTGTCATTAAACGGAAATGTGTCTTTCAGATTTTTCATATTCCATCCTGATTGGCTAAAAATGGCTTCCAGCGTTTGCAGGAGTGTCCTGTTTTGAACAAAATGCCTCAAATCATGAACACAGCATGCAGTTTCCATGAGATTTTGCACGCACATTCCCACTAGGCCGAGGAAGAAATGCCATTTGAATTTTCAAATCAGCCTCATGGTGGCGCTAAAACAGGCCGATTCGTGTTTTTATCTATAAATGCACCGATCTGTTTAAAACTTTGTATGCGCACTCCCTAAAGGTCATTGGCCTGCATTTTTCCTTTTATAGCGCCACCAGGAGGCCGACTTATGTAAAACTCTTTTTTTTATATGACTCCGATTTTATCCAAATTTCACGCAAATCGGTACACATGATCTCTAAAGTCATGTGATCAAGACGGATCTGTTTGATTTTTCTGATTCCACCCTGATTGGCTGAGATTCACATCCAAAGTTTGCAGTAGTGGCTTGTTTTGAACAAAATGCCGCAAATCATGAACACAGCGTCCGAGTTGAGGATAAACTTTGCATGCACATTCACACTATGTTGAGGAACAAATGCCACCCTTTTAACATTGACCTGTTATAGTGCCACCAGCAGGTCTAATTTAGCAAAACATATTTTTGGGACAAAATGCCTCAAATCATTAATGCAGAGTACGATTGCCATGCAAGGCCTAAGAAGAAATGGCACCCTTTTCACATTTAGCGCTACCAGGAGGCCACAATAACCTACCTGACCTGGCGGAAAGCACTTTTTCTAGTTTGTTCTGTGTTTTGTTTTTGGCCTAAAACTATTTCCCAGACATCGTGATAAGTGATGTCCAGTGTTGTCAAATCAATCATCTTCTCACTGAAGACTGAAGAAATCATTCAAAATGTGCTTTTCGTTGACTCATTTCAGATATGTTGGAACACATCGACATGTTCTTGATCTTCTTCGGGCAAGAAATTAAACTTTTAAATGAAAAATGTGGCTCGTCATTGATTAAAATGTAGCAGCGTCATGTGATTAGTGTGAACGCCCGCCTGCCACCCCCCCCCCAAATTACCAGGTTCATGCCCGGATTTACAGAGGCCTATGTCTAAAAACATATTGAATGCAAATTATCTCTCTCACACACACTAACTAACAGCCACAAAATAACAGCCACAACACTACACTACCAACATAGTCGTAGATTCAACGTCGGCGTTTGATTCCACAACCTGAAAAAAAATACCTGGGAAAAAAGCAGCAGAGCAACATCTTTAACCACATCAGCACGCATACGACACAATCAGCATCCAACACCAACACCACAAGCAGCATCCAACAAACTGCAGCATGAAGCAGCTGCAGCATCCAGCAAAGGAAAAGGAAAAGAGGTTCCTACTTAGAGTCGTCTTCAGAGGAAACCCCCGGCTGGCCGAGGTCTTCGGTGGAGGCCGA
Source organism: Gymnoscopelus microlampas (assembly GCF_963454915.1). Lineage (NCBI taxonomy): Eukaryota > Metazoa > Chordata > Actinopteri > Myctophiformes > Myctophidae > Gymnoscopelus > Gymnoscopelus microlampas. The sequence continues at coordinate 11,415,053 of NC_139952.1, read as the reverse complement.
CGGCGGAGACCACCGAAGACACATACACACAGTCGTGGAATTCTGCATCAATGAAGACACATCATACACACTGTCGTGGAATTTTGCGTCAACCAGCAATCAATCCACGGTGGAGACCACCGAAGACGGAAGACCAGGGCCGTTGGCGCGGAGGAATCCCCCATGCAAATAAATCCATGGATAGAGAGATCTCCATCTCTAATATCCTCGGGTTGAGCCTTTCAACGGCACAGTCTGTCTCCACTCTAAGAAAGAAAGAAAGAAAGAAGGACAAACACACATTAATTAAAGTGAGCAAATCTATAAGCTCGGCACATGAGCTTGTAGATCTGCTATTTCTTGAAATATCATTGAAAAATCATTCTGAAATGTACAGGGAGCCAGTGAATTGAGGCAATATGTTTACTGTATACGTATACTATATCCTGTCACAACTGTCACAATAATCGTATCGCAGAGATTTTAATTTATCGTGAAATTGTCCTCCGTCATACACTAGGATGAATAATCTTTTGTTAGGATGCAAATTCAGGACCACTTAAACGCTCTATACTTGATAAAAAACTGACCTGTAAAGAGCGCATTTGGTATGCTCTTCTTTCACTCTACACAAATCGATTCGCCAAAAATAGCAACACAACGCGCTGTGAGCTTGTAGATCGGCTATTTTTGCTGAACGTTCCCCCCAGAATAGGGATGCTGGTTAACAAAAGTGGCATTAAGTCTTAAGCTTTTGATCATCTTGGAGAGCTGACAGATATTCAAGCACAGTGCCCCTAGGGGGCATCAACAAAGTATAGGCTACGCAACATCATTTGTATTTTCAATTGCTTCTAAAAGCAGATGAGATATTGACTAAAAAAACGCCATTTAGATTTATCAAAATATTTTCAACATTGCATTTTTACATTGTCTTAAAGGTAGGGTAAGTGATATTTTTGGGTTGAAAAAGTGTTTTGTTAAAAAGCTAAAGCACTATATTCTGATAGTGTGTTTGTTCAGTAACAGGAGTCTCCCAGTCTGTCCAGCTCTTTAATAAACAGAACATACATTTTATTTCAGGTAGGTGACAAAGTTTCAGCCAATCAGGAGATAGTGCCCATTTATTTAATTTGTATAGTGTTCCAGTTCCAATTGTGTCTGCTCATTTATTTGTGTCATCACTTCCAATTTCACTTGTTTAATCTGTATCCTGTCTGAGTTCTCTATCCTGATTGGATAAAATTGGTATCTTGACCTGAAAATTCATTTTCTGTAGAGCTGGAGAGACATGGAGACTCCTGTTACTGAACAAACACTCTAAAGCAATGATTACTATCAGAATATAGATCTAACACTTATTTTGACCAAAGAAAATCACTTACCCCACCTTTAAACGTTTGTATTACTGTAAATTATGCCATACTACTGCCATAAAAGTAGAACAGCAGTTACACAATACAATGACAATGCCTAGATTGAGCATTGAGTAGTAGAACAATGGTTCCCAAACTGGGGGTCGGGACCCAAATTATTTTGGGGGTCCCCAGATGATTTGCTTATTGTGTAACATTATTTTCTCACTCAACAGTAAACAAACCAACATACAGTATAAGTGAATACAGGGTATTTGAACATTTTCTAAAGTTACAATTTAAGGACTTTTAAGACCTTTTTAATAGCTCTAAAATGACAAATAAAAATAAACGAATAAACCATTACTGCGTCAGAAGTAGCCAACTATACTATAAAAAATGGTCAAACATTGGCTAAATTGTGAAATATTACAAGAAAGGCAACATTTTTTTAAATAGCCGATCTACAAGCTCACAACACCTTGCAGTGCGAAGCGTTGTGAGCTTGTAGTTGGGGCCTTGTAGCATGTGTTGGGGCCCCGAACCTAAGCTTTTCTTGGAGCCTAATCTTTTAGACCCCAAACCCAAAATTTTAATATATATATGTTTTAAACCGAACATTTTTTTTTAAACGTATCCTGCTATAATATCAGTGGTTCTCAAACTTTTCTCATGTCAAAGGACCCCCACAATGATATGTACTTGCCACCTGGCCATCAGCGCCCCATTATAACTTTCTGATTTTACTGTGTGTGCTGCTACTGTACCTCCAGCTGCTTGTCCAGCAGTAGTTGCATCACCAGCGTGCGGATGCGGCAGCACTTCGGCGGGCAGACTGAGGAGGGTGTGAACACGTTGTAGAACACCATGATCTGCACGTAGGTCAGCACGGGGTAGCGGGCGTGCCACGACCTGTTGCTCGCCATCTAGAGAGAGCAGAGAGGGGGTTTTATGTGTTATTGCACCTTTATTTCACCCATTAAAACCGGGAACGCATCTGTGTAACCACTTAAACCATCAAACATTGTACTACAATTATTTGAAATCTTTAGTTACTTGTAACTTTGTAGATATACATCATTACATTATAAAACATGCATTAACCACTTTAGCCCCATTTTATACCTAGGCTATTTGAAAATAGCAGATCTACAAGCTCGTGACGCGTTGTGAGCTTGCAGATCTGCTATTTTCTAACATTTTAGTACTTTTATTTGTGGTACTTTAAGTACATTTTGATACCAAATACGTTTTTACTTTTACTTAAGTACATTTGGAATTCCAGACTTTGAGTACTTTTTCCACTATTATTATGTGTCAATTTTGGGGTCCTAGACATGAAAAAGTTTCAGAACCACTGAGCTAAGCCATTGGTTCTCATAGTGGGGTCCGTTGACCCCCAGGGGTCCTTGAGGGAGTTCTAGGGGGTCCCCAGCTACATGATGGATAGTTAGGAACCAAATGGGACCCTTATGGGTCTGCAACTCTGAGGGTGTACAAATGGAACCGGGTCCATTTGGTTCCATTTTGTACACTCTCAAATTAACATTGACTTTACAATATAAATTACGGTCCCAGAGATAGAAATTTCATTAAATGGGGGTCCGTAGCCTAAATGCATGTCAAACTAGGGGGGTCCTTGAAATTAAAATGGTTGAGAATCACTGCTAGAGCTGTAAACAATCTTCTCTTATGGGGGTCCTGGCATATCTTTTCAAATGAGTGTCCGCACACACACACACACACACACACACACACACACACACACACACACACACACAATCATTTGCAACATAATAGCAAGAACAGGAATACCACAATAACGCAATGGTGACTATGAACCAGCAACAGATTCCACTTACCCACAACTGGAGGGTTCTTTTCCCAAGCTGAAATCTGCGCTTAAACTGGAAGGCTATGGCTGTGCCTGTGTTGTTGAACACAGCTTAACGTTGGGAAAGTATTACACGACTCACTCGCCCAGGTGGTGTCAATGATACCAATCACCGTAATCGTAACACAATTCAGAATCCCAGCGCTGCCTGTTTCGAATTCCGCACGTTAAAGTATATTCATTAATTTGTTCGTCTATTTATTAACTGCTACTGTACGTAGTCTTACCCTGCGGTGGGTACATGAAAACTCCTGTTACAGTCATGGATCAACTTCAACCTGGTGTTTGCACTTTCTCAATTTACGGTCCGTACATCTATATAAACGTTCAGATTTCAAATATAAATTGCTTATGCTATGGCCACGGATGTTAAAATTATGCACGGGACTCTCAAAAGTACCCGTATATTCTGTGTTGTTCAATAAAAAGCATTTTAATCCGATCGGTGGCCATTTTCTCATAGTTATAATGTATCAGAGTGCAATACACTTAGTTGAACGCATATGGAGAAAATGGCCACCGATCAGATTAAAATGCTTTTTATTGAACAATACGGATGATACGGGTACTTTTGAGAACCCGTACATAAACGTAACATCCGTGGCCATGGGATAAGCACTTTATATTTGAAATATGAACGTTTCTGTAGATGTACGGGCCGTAAATGGAGAAAGTGCAAACACCAGGTTGAAGTTCATCCATGACGGTCGAGACAGTCGACCGTCGTGTATCCATGGCTATTACTCCCTCTAACATTTCCCGTGTTTTTAGTGCATTGAAATGTCATGTCATGCACATTTGTCCAGTGCATAGCCTACTGCAGGCCTTGTTGACTAGATTTAGAAGAGATTTTGAAGCTCTTGCTGCTGAAATGATCGATTATTTTTAAGGGGAAAAGCCGTCATTTAACATGCAAGTCAATGGGTGAGAAGCAAAGTTTGCCAGGCGCTGCCAGGCCTGGGTGTGACTAACTCCGCACCACCAGTCACAGAGTGGAGTGGGTGGGGCTTAGCGAAGGGTCCATTGGAGTACTCAAATCAGAGTGGAGAACAGCAACGTCACGCTTTGATGTCACCGCAAAGGACGGCAAGATCTAAGGAGCTCCTAATACGCTGTTACCCGTGTTGCCATGTCTGCTTATAAATGAGCATTTTATTTATTTATTTTTTAAATTGTAGTCACTTCATTGGGCTTGCTTTCTAATGTTTTTTAAACCAGTGGTTCCCACATTTCTTTCATGTCAAGGACCCCCAGATTAATATGTATTTGTCGCAGACCCACATCTGAAAATATGTGGTGCCAGGGACCCCCATACAAGATTTGTGTTGATAAAATGTGTTTTTTTTTTAAACTGAATATTTAACTTTTTTTCCAAATATATTGAAAATAGCAGATCTACAGCTCACAACATGTCATGATGTGACACGTTGTGAGCTTGTTGATCTGCTATTTTCAAACAGCCGATGTAAAAGTGGAAAAGAATTAGCCTAGTTGCTTCTTTTGGGCTTGTTTTTATCGACACAGCCGCTTGTTTCTTATGCAAAATCCGGCAACTGATAACCTGCATTACACCAAGGTATATAAAAAGAAGGTACGAACAGAGTCAATGAGAGCCAATGAGAGCCAATGAGAGCCAGGTGGACCAGCTTAGAACAAACGTACTTTGGGCTTATTTTTGCTTGTAAAATTTGGTTGTGTGGGTTGTGGTTTCTTGTGCTTAGTTGCTCATTTGGGCTTGCTTCACAATTTTAAATTTAAATTATTTTAACCAGTGGTTCTCAAATATTTTCATGTCATGGACCCCAAAATTAATATGTATTTGTCCCCTAACCCCCTTCTGAAAATGTTTTGTGCCAGGGAGCCCCGTACTAGATTTGTGTTGTTAGAATGTTTCCAAAATGATTTACATTTTTTATTATATTCTATACTATATTTAATAACTACCCTTTTTTGTAAATATGTGTTTACACAGAATCAAATGTTTTAGGGTCATGATTCACCAGGAGTCTGGATGGCTTGGTTCCAGGCTTAAAATAATGTAAATACATATTTTTCGGAAACCTCTATGGGCTGAATGAATGGGCTTTCTATATGTGGAACCACAAAATGGGGCCTCTCAATGACCACAGCTAATCAAATCAAATCAAATCAAACTTTATTTATATAGCACATTTAAAAACGACTGTCACCGACCAAAGTGCTGTACAGGTCAACAAAACAAGAACAACAAGTACACAATACAGTTCAAAGTACAATTACATCATGAGCAATTACAACAAATCCAAGTTAAAGCTTAATTTTGGTTAAAAGCCAGGTCAAAAAAGTAAGTCTTGAGTAAGGACTTAAAAACCCCAATGGAATGGGCGGATCTAATAACAAGGGGTAGATCGTTCCAGAGCCTGGGGGCAGCCACGGCGAAAGCGCGGTCGCCCCTGGTTCTAAGTTTAGCAGTTACTGTGGGAGTCATTAAAGAGAGGTGAGTTGACCGTAGGGCTCTAGGTGGGTTGTGGTGTTCCACAAGCTCCGTTAAATAAAGAGGGGCCATCCCATTGAGGGATTTAAAAGCAGTTATTAAGATTTTAAAATCAATTCTAAATTTGACGGGGAGCCAGTGGAGAGAGGCCAGGACTGGGGATATATGATCACGTTTTTTGGTGCCTGTGAGGAGGCGCGCAGCAGCATTCTGAACTAGCTGCAGGCGCCTGAGCAGCGATTGATCGATACCAGAATAAAGTGCATTGCAATAATCCAGCCTAGAGGGCTGGGAGAAATGCTTTCACCTTGGCAATTAAACGAAGTTGGAAAAAGCTGGATTTGATAACGGAACCAATTTGTTTATCAAATTTAAAAGAACTATCAAAAATGATACCGAGTTTTTTTACAGAGGGGCGGATGTTGGGGGAGAGGGTACCAAGGGAAAGGGAGGCGGAGGAAGTATTGCCAAAGATGATAACTTCGGTTTTGCTATCATTCAGGTGAAGGAAATTTGTGGCCATCCAGATTTTTATGTCTTGTAAACAGTCGAGCAATGGTTGGAGTTGTTGGTTGCAATTTTTGACTGAGAGTGGCCAATGAGAGCCAGGTGGACCAGCTTAGAACAAACGTACTTTGGGCTTATTTTTGCTTTGCTTTGCTAATGGATATTTTGTGTGTGGTACATATTTGACTTTTATTTTCATTCATAGTTGTGTTCACTCTTGTGCTTCAGGTATTAAACAGGTGTGCAGTTACGTTGACATTTTAATACACCTGAATGAAAGAAGGAAACAGTACATGGCAACACGGCCCGTTCTAGACGACACAAAACCCACCGTGGTACTACTACAAATTTGGTCCAAACATCATGCAAATCGGTACACATTATTTCCATAGTCAAGTGATCAACAAGGTTGCGTCCGATTTTTCAAATTCCATCCTGCTTGGCGAATTCCGAACATTTCTGGCCCTCAATAACCTTCCTGACCTGGCGGAGACCTGTGCTGCGAGGAGCACTTTTTCTAGTTGGTGTGTGCTTTCCCATACACACTAATAAATACACCAATAATGTGTGTATAGATTAGTTAAGGAACCATGTTATCTCTGTTGGTCACTTCTACATTGTGACCAACAGGGGCAGACTGTAAACAAAAGCCTGTGAATTTAAATGAAAGCGGCCCTCAAGACCCAATAGCTGAATGGTCAGGGTGTGTACTGTAGCTCAAAAACACAGAATCTCATTTGTCTCTATTTGTTCCAAAAGTTTTTCTACCCCTTTCCTGCGCAAGTGCTGACATTTTTACCATTGAGCTAATAAAGCCTGCCTGCTTGCTCTGGTGTTATATTAAATCTTGACCATCAGGTCAAAAACAATAACTCAATGAAACTGTATCGTGTTTACAAAACTAACTGCAATCACAGAGAAGATGTCTTTAGTCCAAACCACATCATGCTAATCTTACTGTAAGTAGGTCACCACTTTTGGTGTAACTGAGAGTAAACAAATGTAACCAAATAGACCTGTATTGGGGAACATTATAATGATGATCGTAGCCGGAAGCCACCATTATTAGCTCTCACTGTAACACAACTATCTTATCTAATAGTGAGGTCTGATACTCCACTCCACAATGAATATAGCAAATAAATGTAATAATAGGCTTAATATAGCCTACTGTTTGTGTTTAACTGAAAATAGTGAAACATGTCATTGACAGCTGGTCTTCAGGTTTATGTCATTAGGGCCCGGGAGGCTATGTTGCCAGTGCCTCCTATATTTCTGATTCTTCTTCTTTGTTTTCAGGGAGGGTGCATGTGCTGGGCAAACTGGGCAATACCCCAAGAAACCAAGTCACTATGGGCGGCAAAGGACGCCGCACCACAGGTGATTGTTTTTATTCATTATTGTGTGTGTGTGCGTGCGTGCGTGCGTGCGTGCGTGCGTGCGTGCGTGCGTGCGTGCGTGCGTGTGTGTGTGTGTGTAGGGGCAGGTGTGTGTGTGCTACTGGGTTTGGGATGTTGTCAGATTGGCCTGACCTCCATGACCTCTGTCTGTGTGAGAACTTGAGTATCCCTACACTGGGTTCGACCTGACTCGGGCGCTGTAGTTGTCTCTGAGTACATTATTACCAACTGTTTCATCTCAGGAAGGGCTACTGCTAGTGATACAGAACATCATTTATCACCAGCTAATGCACGGAGGTATCTTGTAATGTTACAACAGCAAAAACAACAACAACACTGGAATGGACTACAAGGAAAGCTAGCTTGTCTTCCTGCTGCAGATCACACCGTCTCTCATACAATATTCAAAGATTATGCAGTTGATGAGGATATAGTCACCTTTACAGTCAAAGCCAGATTACAGGTCCTTCCAACCAGACTCAATCTTTCTCTCTGTCACACATGCTGAATGGCTGCTATGTATATAAGGGAATGTACATTGTTAGGCACGACAGGATCGATTTTAGTTAAGGACATAAGTTCATATGTTTCATCATCTGCCAAAATGTATAAGCACTCTTGTGTTTCAACTGCAAATGATGCCTTTTCAGATGTTACAGCTAATACACCAGATGTTGTTGTTGTTGGTAGAGAAGTGACCATTTTAGAAGTAAGTTGTATATTCAACCACAGTCTGGAAGAGGCATTCCTTACCAAGGTGCTAAAGTACCAACGTCTTAAGGATGCTATTATAGAGCTTGGTTACAAATGTAAACTGCTTGTGTTCATATTTGCTAAGGCATTGGCTAAATTCTGCTCAGTGTCTGTGATAATTGGCAGTCGCCACATATGGAGGAGACGATGCTTCCTGTATCCATGATTTGTATCCTAAAACACTTATTGTTGAGTTTCCCAAGTTTGTGCATCTACTACTGTTTGTGTTCAAGAATTTCTTGTTAAATCTGAACGCAAATAAAGATGTGTGTGTGTGTGCGTGCGTGCGCGCGTGCGCGTGTGTGTGTGTGTGTGCGCGCACATGTGCGTGTGCGTGTATGTGTCTGTGCATGCGCACATGTGGTATATTCATAGTTACAGTATCTAGTTATCATGTAATATATTTTGAGAGGAATAAAAACACTATTGTAGTCAATAGTTTGTTTTTCAAGCCTCTCATCCTTGTATGATATCTACAGGTATTTATGCAGCGCCAGACCCAACACAGACAGTGATCTATAAAGAAATGAGACAGAGAGATGGAGGAAGGGGACAGAGCGGTGAAACAGACAACATCTATGAGTGCCTGGACGATGCCAGAACCCATGACGTCTCTGGACCACAGGAGGACATGAGGGACAACACAGCAGGAAGACACACTCAGGGTGAGTTTGACAAAGTTGTGAATCATTGAACAAACAAGTGTACATCCTTCAGAATCATTACTTTGGTGTGTACAAGTCTTATGCTTGTGCAAGAACCTCACCGTTTTACATGAAGTACAAATGAATTATTTAATATTAAAAACCAAAAAAAAGAACAAAAAACTGAAACAAAAAATATAGAAACATATGATAAAGCAAATAGGACAAACAATACATATAAAGTACATACTGAGCAGAAAAGACAAAACAAAATAAATGACTATAGTCATGTGAAAAAAAAGAAAATCCATACGTGACAATATTATGGATGTCTATTAGTTACCCACTCGGGTATTCAATGTACGTATTAGGCTTCTTTTGTAGGTAGGTAGGGAGGATGTGGTAGCTACTAGATGGAAATGAGCTCATAGTGATACACCTTTATATTTTATGGCAAACTGCCCCCTGGTGGTGGTACATAATGTCATTGATTTGCTTGCCTGGTTGGGTAAGAATGAAAGCTGGAATTTGGCTGGAAGTACAGTTTGAAATTATCTGGGAGATGGATATACTGGTATTTTGTCTTGTAGGTCAATATGCATGTTTGTAGGATATGTATATCAAAGATAGTTAGTATATTGAGTGTTGAAAATAGGAGTGAGGACGGATCCCATGGACTAGAATTTCTACCTATTCTGACAAACTTTTTTTTGTAGTATATATAATTTATGGAGGTAAGAAGAATAGGCACTAGCCCACACAATATTACAGTAGGTTAGGTAAGGATATACTAGGTTGTAGTATAAGGTTATTAAAGGGTCTACACCATGAATTTTAACTTTTTCTTCATTTTTGTGTGTTTTTGGTCTCCCCCACCTCTCTTCTGTTCCAACAAATACCCGACTTCGAGCATGCAGGCTTTCATAGGCTATCTGTGGTTTTCATGTAAATTGGTCTGAAAACAGTCCGTCAGATTTGTTCCCCCACCCTACGTCACGTCTGGGAACAATTCCTCCCGTTTTTCAGTTCTAACCAAAAAAAAAAAATCCACAAAAAAAAAACATTTTTCTTTTTTCATTTTTTTTTTTTTATAAATTTTTTCTTTTTTTTTTTTTTTACTTTTTCCGCACAGAACCAGGACATGACATGCATACAAACTGGCTCAATAGCGCCCCGTGCCAAACAGGACAATGTGGTATTGCAGGTGAAAGTGCTTTATAAGCCAGAGAGAAGTTAGTTGGAATGAGTATATCTGAGGCTTGATTTAGGCTCAAACCTTTTGAAAAACGTTTGAGGGACATAAACAATATGATATCAAATATTATTATTATTTTTTAAATTCATGGTGTAGCTCCTTTAAACAGGCTCTATTTAGAAATTGGTAGATTTTTCTGATAATCCCCACTGATTTTGAGACTTTCTTTGTTACCTGGCCGATGTGATCTTTCCAGCAGTATTTCTCATCAACCATTATTCCCCAAAATGGGGTGGAGGCTACTCTACTTATTTCATTACCCTCATACTGAGCTTAGCTTCCTTAGGGTTGTATTTCTTCCTACCAGATAATATAAACTTTGTTTTTTTTATATTTAATGACAGTTTGTTAAGTTGGAACCATTTGGAGAGTATAAGTAGACCTTGATTTGTTTGAATATCGGCTATTTGAAAATAGCCCATCAGAAACAGAGAAAGAAGTGAAATGTGGAATATTTTGGAAATATTTTAACAACACAAATCTTGTGTGGGGGTCCATGGCACAAACTATTCAGATGGGGGTACGCGGAAATGAAAAATAAATGTTTGAGAATCACTGGCTTAAACAAGCCCAAATAAGTGACAAGCTTTAGAAACAAGCCCCCCCCCCAAAAAAAAACGCAACCTGCAACTACCAATAATTTACAAGCAACTTTACAGAATAAGCAACTTTATAATAAGCAGACATGGCAGCACTGCAGGTGCGGGTGATTAGGTGGATTTGGATGACGTAAAATCCCAATCCCACTCTGCTACACACTAGTATCTGTACTTTGTGTTTCAGGACAGCGCTCTAAAAAATTAAAAAATGCTATCATAGTTGCTGTGTGTCTGGGGATGCTGTTTCTTTTGCTGCTGGATGTGATCATGGATCTGGCTGTGCACTGTGAGTATAAGGCCTACATGTCACAAATATACCACATCACTCACTCAGGGATGAGGTTACAGTCCTTTTTTATTATTGATATTTAAATTATTGTCAGAAATGTGTTCATAAAAACTCAAAATAGTAAACCCTTATCATTGCTGATTTATAGAACCATAAAATAAAAAAGGCTTTATTTTAGTTTTTAAAATAACAGTATTCTGTAGGTCAAGGCAAGACCTGGCAACCCTTCTGAACCAGTGATGTGATTGGCTGATAGCAAAAGGAATCTAATCACCGCATATAAAAGAATAGAATAGAATATAAACCCTTATCAGTCTGCTGAAAGGCCCAAAAGGCTTCAAAAGGATTAATAGATGATTATTTTAAGATCTTTGTGGACATTTTTTGAAGAAAAACTGGATAAATAAAAAAAGAAACATTATTTTTATGTTAGCGTCCGTTTTCATAAAAATGTTGACTATTGGGACCTCTAACGTTTAAACCTATACGGATCGGCTATTTGAAAACAAAAAAAATAGCTCACAATGCCTTGTGGTGAAATGCATTTTGAGCTTGTAGATCTGCTTTTTTTTTTAACCTAAAAAAAAAGAAAGAAGTGAAATGTGGAATATTTTGGAAACATCTTGCGTGGGGGTCCCTGGCACAAAATATTCAGATTGGGTACGCGGACATGAAAGATAAATGTTTGAGAACCACTGGTTTAGGCTAAAAAACATTAGGAAATAAGCCCAAATAAGCAATTACGCTTTAGAAAGCCAAAAAACTCAACCCGCAACTACCAATTTACAAGCAACTTTACAGAAAAACAAGCCCAACGTTGCTTATAATAAGCAGATATCTATGGCAACACTGCGGGTTGGTGATTATTTGGATTTGAATAACGTAAGACCCAATCTACTCTACACACCTAGAATCTATACTTTGTGTTGCAGGGATTCTATCTGTGTGTCTGGGGATGCTGCGTGTTATAATCCTGGTTGTGTACTGTCTGACTGCGCACTGTGAGTATTCCATGTCACACATCTACCACATCCCTCACTCTTATGTTGTTGCCTTATACATTTTCTAGCGATAAGGTGAAAGAGGCTACAATCCTTTTTGACTATTAAGGGGCCAAGCATGCAGTGCTCATGGTCCCTTCTTTGAACTGTGCCTTTTTTTCTTCCGCCACTTTTTGCAGTTCTGGGTTAACCGTGCAGTCGTTTTTTACGAAACTCTGCAATATGGTACAGGGTTATGAAACTCACAACCATTGGCCAAAGGGTGGTGCTAAAGCAATCAATTTGAAAAGTGCAAACTTTGAACAGACATAGCTCATGAACCGTTTGACCGACAGTAATACAACGGTTATAGTAGGCGGCCATAGCTGAGTGGTTAGTGAGCCCGCCTAGGGAGCCAGAGGCCTTGGTTGCCCCAGGTACGATTCCAGGCCAGGCCAGCAAATGTGTCGATGAAATGAAATTCGTCCCTGAGCAAGACTCTTAACCCCTAATTGCTCACAGGCCCTCATTGGAAACAAGACCGCAAGGACTTTCATGAATGGACCTGTTAAAGGAATTATCCTTACTAGACCATACCCGGTCGACGCATCCGTGCGGGGATATGCGCACATGATCTGGCAACCCGAGAGGCGACATTGTTTGACACATAAACGCTAATAAGAAGCTGAGATTTGATTAAATTGAAAAACGGGCTTCACAGTTAAGTTCAGATGGTAATGGTCAATGGCTGTGTGCAAAATCAGAGCAATTGGTCCAGCCACTGAGGAGAACCGGGTAGCTTCACCTACCACTACAGACAGACAGAGGTTACTAGAATTATAGTAGGATTCTATACATATGCATCTCCTCATGAGGAACAAATGTGTCACTTTGGCCTATGACCTCTGACCTTTAGATCTCCCACCATTTTGAATTATATGAAAAACAGTTAAAATCTTTATCCTCCTGGAATTTTTTATCAATGTTTATGAAACGTTCTACACGTGAACTTTGGACCTATACCGACTGAGAAAAATGTAAGCTTTTATGAGCCAATGAATATTGCAGTTTTATGAGAATTCTTCTTCTGCCCCTAACTACAAAAATGCAGAGTCACATTTTTATGAAACTTTGCAGTATGGTAGATGGTCATTTCAAATAGCACTGAAACTAAACTTACTCCAATAGGCCAAAAGGGGGCGCTATAGCAATCGTTTGAAAATGCAAACTTTTCTCTCTTCACAGTTTGGGTTTAGCAGTAGTTCAGGTGGTACTGTTACCGTCTGTAGGTCACAAGGTTCCCGGTTGGAGCCTTACCTTATGCAGACTTCATTTACATTTCTGCACACAAATCATGACCGCATTAATTAAGTCTTTAATGACTTTTTAAAGATATCATGAAATGCTACTTTGAGGGTATTTATTTTGTTATCTTGTGAAAATAGACGATCTACAAGCTCACAACTTATTGGAAAGCAACGTGTTGTGAGTTTGTAGATTGGCTATTTTCAGTAGTTTCGGTTAGGAGATAAAATGTCTCTATTGGTAAATATTTTTTGTGATCATGAGTTGCGTTAGTGAAACAGGGCCCAGGGGCTTGGTTCATGACAGAAGGCAAGAGTTTGGAGTGATGTTCTTGATCCCTAATTGCTCCCCTGAGTGCTAAATATGACCACCTCAGCTGGGTCAAGCTGAAAAAGTAGTTTCCCCTGTTGGAATCATTTAAGGTCTTTATTATCATTAAGGGGCCAAGGCCGTAGCATGAGGAGCAACCAAGCCGCTTCTTATCACCTGACAGGGGGAAGTTTCCCCGGTAGGACGTAGCGCATGTTTTTTTGTGAGGGTATCTACAGGGGACATGGGGGGAACATGCAAACTCCACACAGAGAGGCCCTTTCGCCAACCCCAGCTAGGGTATGGGCACTGATGACGCGGAGGAGAGAACACACCTCCAGCGCCCACAGCGTCCCCGGCAGGAATCAAACCCAGGACCTAGCTGTGAGGCGACAGCGCTACTGACTGCGCCACATGCCCCTCATGTTGTCATTTCTGATCATGCCCTGCCTTTTCACTCCTAATGAGAACACCCTGAGTTTCTGTAGCCCAATGAGAGGTGTGGCTTAGCAGTTAGCACCTCCCAGCTCCATTGAAACTCAGTACAACAAAAGTGTGTTTAATAGGGATGTAACGATACATTTTAACAGCGATACGATACGCATCACAATATATGGTTGACGATACGATACATGGACAATATTGGTTAATTCATGGCGATACGATTCAATGATTTAAAATCGATACAGTAACTATTTAGCAAAAAAAAAGATAGCTGTGTGAAACGTGTGGAGAGTGCAGGTTTTTTAAGGGACAATGTATTATTATGGATATAAATAAGTAAACACAGTGATTCTCTGCTAAATACATGGACATTGTATTTCAACACATATGGACAAACCCGCCCCTTGACATGAACACAGAGAATACACACATTTATCGATAAACCAAGTGTAGCGATTTGTAATGGAAAAGTAATTAAGCCCCTCTTTCTCTTTTTTCTTAAAATTGCTGAATACAGTGCACAACTTAGTGTCAATAAAATTGATTATTTGCATTGCAAAATGATTCGATACGATTATTTGCATTGCAAAACGATTTGATACGATACAAAGTCAAACGATACGATATTTTGCTGTTTGCATATCGATATAATAGAACTTTGAAAATTAAAATCGGTCAATGTTGAGTTTTCTCCTTCTCTTCTCATAGCCGAGAAGAAGTTACTGACCAGATGTGACAACGTGACCCTGGAGAGAAATGAGTTACAGTTGGACAACAAGAACCTGACCCTGAAGATAAAACAGTTAGAAGATGAATTAAACCAGCTTAAGTGAGAAACAACAGCTGGGAGTGGTTACAAACCTTTTAGGAAGAATATGATATTAATTGGTGTATTATTAATAGTAAGCCCTCATAATTGCTGTTTCATTTAACCAGGCATTTAACATAAAACAACTGTTTTATTTTTGTCTTACAATAAATGTGTGAAATCTCTGTCCATCTGTGTCCGCCTGTCCATCTGTAGTTCACGTATCTTGAAAACCATCGGACCGACCACCTGCCAATCCAACCGATATGCCCATACAGTAGGCATATGGAGATCCAGTTGTCCAGAACCACCAATCTGACCTCTATGCCCTTATGGTTATTATGCGCATATGGGACCGAACCGACCGAACCATTCATTTCCATTTTCCATCGTTCCCAGTCTAGTTTGTCAATTGTGTTTCATCTCCAGTATACCAGTGCAGTTACTGGTTCCTCACACTAACCTGACGTCCTCACACTCTGTACAGAGACAAGAGAATAAACAGTAAAGAAAAACAAATGAATATTACTTTGATTAGAAGAAAACCTTTTAGGCTAAAATCTATCATTTTTAGTTGTTGGTTCATCTTTGTTTACCTGGTGTTTGGTGTTGATTGCACCGGGGGACCTGAGGAGACAGATGATAAAATAAATACATTTGAGTCTACACATTGAGGGTCCTATTCAGCGTGCACTTTGAGCAAACCGCTAGTTTCGGAGTGCGCACTAGGCAAGAGGCGTTGCCCCGCAAAATTTGGTATTCTGTGGTACTCCCCCGCCCCGCAAAACACCTGCGCTCCCCGTTACATTATGCATAGGTGTGGTTTGGGCGTTACAATGATAAAACCAATCACCGTGCCAGAAGCCATTGCCTTTAAGAGAAGACTGCGCTAGCCGTCATCCGCCGCATCCCCGATCCAATATATGCTCTAGCCTATCTCCCCGTCTGCACTGTTGCCTGGTCTGATTATTATAAGCCACATTGGGCTTGTTTTCCTTCTTTTTTATTTTATTTATCCAAATACATTTTTATATTAATGTGTAGCCTATTGTGTTAACAATAAGCGTGTCATATTAGTCAGATCCGGAATAGTATTATGAAACTTAAAGCCATTTAAAATATTTATACTATTGGTACACACCGGCTGCTCCCAAATAATTAATTACATCATGTTGCCACAACGCTCCTACAGGCACCCATGGACCTCCAGCTGGTCGACCACAGGGCTGGGCGGTGGTACACTGACATACAGTAGCACATGGGTATAATAAATGGGACAGTTTTAGGAAAGATATGTACTCACTTTGGCTGTTATTGTTCTATTTCCACCATTCTAATGGATTCCAGGGGTGTGTAAACAGGGGTGTGAAGTTGCTCCATAGTTTCCTCTGAAGTGACGCAGTTAAAGTTAACTAATACATCCATATTGTTCCCGTTATCTTTCATCATCCACCTTTGTTCAGTAAGCCCGAACAGAGCTACACTTTAAGTTTACATCAATCATATCCTCTCAAACCCAGACACATTGCTGCGAACCGCGGTTTGGGTGGGTTCGGGTCAATCAAATATAATTATTAATTAATATCGGATAAAGCGCGGGTGAAATATTGCAGTAAATAAATTAATGACATCTAATAGCCTATATCTATCCATAAAATAGCTAAATCTCTGCGTGCTTGTGTCTGTGTGAGTGTGTAGAGCAGTGTGCGATGCGATGACAAAATGCGTCTTTTTTTCTTTTTTTTAAACCGGTGCTATAATAGCAGTGTGCTCTGTATGTTGGATGCCGCATGTATGTTGGATGCAGTGGTGGAAAAAGAACTCAAATTCTTTACTTAAGTAAAAGTACCGATACTGCAATATAGAAATACTCTGTTACAAGTAAAAGTCCAGAATTCAAAATTTACTTGAGTAAAAGTACAAAAGTATTGGCATCAAAATGTACTTAAAGTATCAAAAGTAAAAGTACTAAAATATTTGAAAATATCTACAAGCTCTCAACGCGTTGAGAGCTTGTAGATCGGCTATTTTCAAATAGCCTATAAAATAGGGCTAAAGTGGTTAATGTATGTTTCATAATATAATCATTTATATTTGAAAAGTAACTAGTAACTAAAGTTTTCAAATAAATGTAGTGAAGTAAAAGTACAATATTTGCCTCTGAGATGTAGTGGAGTAGGCCTAGAAGTACAAGTATTGGAAATTGGAAATACTCAAGTGAAGTACAAATACCTCAAAATTGTACTTAAAGGGACATTTCACCCCTGGAAGAAACTGACCCAATGGTAATGAAGTTTAGGACTCAATTATTATTATTTTTGTGAATGATCTGTGTTTTGAGATATATAGTAATCTTCGAACATCTCGTGACGTTATTTACGTCACGAGATGTTACATCATTCCTTTCCGCACTACATGTTGTCTCGACGCGTCATGCAGCCAGCGGACAGCCCCCCACCCCCCTCCTGCCAGAGATTTTAGACACAACAGAACACAGAAAACAGCCCAAACTGCGCATTTGTTCGCGGACCTTTTGTTAAATTTGAAGAGTGACGCATTACTTTACCTGAGTTACATCTTCTGATAGTTGTACTTGAATGTTGACATGAAATAATAATCCTGTGTAGTGTTTCACAAGCGCAAGCGTGAAAGAATCCAAATACAACGTGGAGATGGTAAACAAACTGACTTCCAGTGTTGCCATATATTGTGAAAGAAATAAGAAACCAGGTCTATGAAAACAAGCCCAAAAGAAGATAACTAAGCCAAGAGCACTTTAACATGGGATATTATATATTTGAAAAATGCCGATCTACAAGCTCACAACACGTTGCGATGTTACCCATTGTGAGCTTGTAGATCTGCTATTTTCCAAAAAATCTTAAGGGGAAAAAAGTGCAAAATGTGGAGTATTTTTTAATCGTTTAACAACACATATTTGGTTGGGGCTTCCTGGCACAAAATATAATTTCAGATCGGGGTCCGTGGAAAAATACATGAACATCTTTGAGAACCACTGGTTTAAACAACAATCAAAACATTTGGATACAAGCCCAAATATCAACTACATTTTAGAAAGAAGCCGCTTATAATAAGCAGACATGGCAACACTGCCATGCTGTTTCAACGTTGTTGTTGGAGATCCCACCCACACCGCACCTCCCCTGCCACAAGGAGGGGCAGTGCACCAAAAGCATTATGGTCATTGTAGTAATAAGCAGTCCAGTCAAAACCTAGTCAAACACACAGATTTCATTATTTTTCTGGCCATAGGGTGCAAATTTTAAATTGTGCTACTGTTATCTACTACAAATACTATTACCATTGAGTGGTTGCAGTTTCTTCCAGGGGTGAAATGCTCCTTTAAGTACAGTACTTAATTAAATGTACTTAGTTACTTTCCACCACTGGTTGGATGCCTGTGTGTTCGATGCCGCACAGAACGTTCAGCGCAGCATCGGTTTAAAAAAAAGAAAAAAGACGCACTGACATTTCCATAGGCGAAATCAATGCATTTTGTGCTCGCATCGCACAACTAATACTAACGGGGAATACCAGAAAATAATAATATTTTGACATACGGGAAAAACGGTTAGTGAGGATGCAGATTTTAAAATTGGATAATATAATTATTGCGGTTGGATAACGGGTGGATAATTAATTTGTACATTTGGATTCGGGGGACGTGAGAGGCCATCCGCGCATCTCTACTACCTACCCAAAATAACAGACATACAAGCTATCAACACGCTGCGTCATGTCGTGTCAACAGCTTACAGATCTGTTATTTTGGACAGCATATAACAATGAGGCGCGCGCGCCACGGAGTAGCCTATAACACTAAACCAAAAATATTACATTACGTGGTCAACAATAGACATGTAACTTGCTTGGAGCTTTTAATGCAGTGGTTCTCAACCTGTGGGTCGACACCACAATGGAGCACCCAACGCCTGGTGAGCTTGTAGATCTGCTATTTTCACAATATTTATCTGTGGGACCGAGTCAAACAAAATGGGGGGGTCCCCAGTTCAAATATGGTTATTTTGGGGGGTCGATGGACCTGAAAAGATTGAGAACCTTTAACAGTAAACATGAACGTAGCGTTTACGTGGGGAATATAATAATATATATAATATATATAATATATAATATAATTCACCCGCAGCATGGGTTTAACGACACAGCAGCCAAAATGAAAATCACACTAGATGATCCGATCATCTTATAACAAATGTAAGTGCTTAAGATTTTAGCCCAAACCCAACAGGACCCGACCCGGCCGGTCGGCACCGGCTGGGCCGGGTCGACGTTTTTTTCAAATACTATTCTTACACAGCTGCAAAGCAGCTAATAATCACCATAGCGCAAAAGTAGGTCAAATCAATCAATCAGCAAGCTGTTTTCTGTCACTGAGCAGCACTCTTTAAAGTTTAAACCGCAACATGACATATAGAATGGATCTTCAGACAAATTGGAGACCCTTAAGACATGACAGCAATATGGAAAAAACGAAAAAATCTCAATTAAAAGTATATTTCGTATAATAACCGAATATCATTCTTAAAATGGTTATGGGGCAGTGTATATATTTATATAGCCCTATTTGCTCCAAGCTATTTTTTAAATAAAATATAGACTGTTGTAATGGTCGACCGCGTCCTGTTCTTAACGAATTACCAAGATTTAATGTGAAAAAAGGCTGCAGAAATTAAGCTTCTTTAGAAAAATAACTGACGGGCTGGGCTGGGTCTAATTTGTCAATTATTATTCGAGCCGGGCTAAAATATTTAGGGGATAATTATGAAAGCTCTAGTTAGTAGTTTGAAGTGCTCATGTGGCCTTAGTTGCTTCTTTTTGTTTTCATAGACCTGCGTTGCTTATTTCTCGCCAAGGCTACATGGCAACATGGCTC
Organism: Gymnoscopelus microlampas; assembly: GCF_963454915.1. Taxonomy (NCBI): domain Eukaryota; kingdom Metazoa; phylum Chordata; class Actinopteri; order Myctophiformes; family Myctophidae; genus Gymnoscopelus; species Gymnoscopelus microlampas. The sequence goes on along the minus strand of NC_139952.1, from coordinate 11,395,144 downwards.
AATGTCCAACGCACAAAGCCATTGCAGTGTCTGTGTGCACTTGGCGGGTGGTTTCAGAAACGGGCGGGTGCTTTTAGAATGCACTATCCCCCCCCCAAAGCCGTACCCATGTGTGTCTGCAGAATGGCAATGTGGGGGAGATAGCAACAACACGCCCACGGGCACACCTCCACGCGCAACTAACGGCGTCGGCATAATGGGGGACGGGGAGCGCAGGTGCTAGCAGGTGCTAGAATAACATATAGGGGGTGCGCAGCTCCAATTCTCATTATTTAACGGTAGTAGGGGCGGGCATGTGGTCCTGAATAGGACCCTGAGTCTCTAGCAGTGCAACCAGTTGGTATCTGTTGACATACAGGAGATGATGTCCTTTGATTCTCCTGTTTGCTGCTATTTATTTGAAGTTCACAGGGTGGGGATGAGTACCTGTTATATTTCTGTCAGAACACACATACTAATAAAAATGTTTGCATAATGCATGAATGTAAGACAGGTGGTGGCACAGTGGAGAAGTGCCTGCCCACCAACACAAAGTCTTGCGGTGCATGTGACTTTGTCGATGGTTTGTACAAACAAAATTGGCTCGTGTTCGAGGGAGGGAAGCCGGGCGGAGAGGGTGATAATTGTCACACCACATACTTCTATGAGCTGGGGGCGGAAACTGTCAGCAGGGAGTGTTGGTGCGGGAGGAGTAGGACGAAGGCTCTACGTCCTCCCGGTGGGGGCTCTTCAATGGCAATGACAACACACAAATTTGGGAGGGGAGGAATTAATTGGCATAATGACTAAACTGGGGTGAAAAGGGGGTAAAAAGATGACAACCAATGGTTTGTTGTAAACAAACAGGTTGGTTGTCATGGTGATTTGGTCACACATTGACCGTCACCAACATATAGGGCGCTGGTTCTCAACATTGGGTCCAGGGACCACCAAGGGGCCAAATGAACCCTAATTAAACCCTAATTAAAACTGAGGATTTACAGTATTGAGGTGTTATATCTACGGGATCTGCACTACAGATTTCTTTAATTGAGTACAATTAGTTTGCAATGACTTAAAGTAAATTAATTCATCCAAAACTGCCAGTGTTTTTTACCTTACTTTCACGATCCGCAGAGCGCCACGGAAGCGGGTGCAATACGTTAGTCCGACAACGCATTCCTCCGACAGCGCATTGCTCCGACATTAAACAGTAAACCCGAACCAAACCCGCACCCTAACCCTAACCGCACGCGGATGCCACATAGTCGGAGAAAAGGTCTGTCGGATTAACGCATGCCTCCCCACGGAAGCCACGTTGTGGAAGCGGATGTAAACAAAAGCTGTCTGGGGGGAGGGGGGGGGGGGGGGGTCTCGTCTATCCACCGGAACAAAAACAATTTTACCGCGATCGTCCATTTTGTTGTATAGCCGTTGAATATGGCTCCTTTTCACCAAAAAAATAAGTATATGTTTTTCTACATTTCATAACATAGGAGTAGACGGAAGTGAATCTTTTTGGGATGACGTCACATCCTTCCATTCCTTCTCTAGCAGTCAAGGGATCATTCATAGGTTGCGGAAGAACGTCCTCTAGCATAATTTCTAATTACTAATTTTTACTAATTTAGTATTTTTTATTTTTTTTTAATTGATGTAGATCTACGTCAGTGGCAGTCAACGGTTGGATTTGAAATGACGTAGATCAACGTCAATGGCAGTGAACATGTTAAAAGTACTCATTGTGCATTGTTTTTCAAATTTGACAAAATATGTCTAAAATAGCTGAGATAGAGAGATAGATACATAGATAGATAGATAAAATAAGAGACTGTATTACTGTCATTGTTACCTGAACATGTTATCTCCCGTAAGTCGTTTGTGTGACCAGAGTGAGTGTATTCCTTTCCAATACAGTCCTTTGCTGGAGACTCATCTCCTTTACAGTTAGATATGGTGTGCCATACAGCATGGCGTTTAGAACCATGTCTCCTGTTTGTGTAAAGAGCTTGGCCACAGCCCAGCTGTCTACACACTACATGTGAAGCCTTCATGTCCCAGTCACGATACCGATCAAACGTTGGTTTCCACTCTCTCCAGAGTTCCATCTCCAGTACACCAGCACAGTTACTGGTTCCCCCCACCAACCTGAGCTCTATACAGAGACAACAGAATAAACAGTAAAGAAAAAAGAAGAAAGAAGAATAAGTAATATCACTTCGATTAGAAGAAAACTTTTTAGGCTACAATCAATCATGTTCAGTTGTTGGTTCACATTTGTTTATATGTTGTGTGGTGTGTTGGTTGTACCTGGAGAGTTGTATTATATTTTAAAATATATATATATATATTTATTTTACATAAATATTTATTTTGTAAAATATATATATATAAAAGAAAGTTAGTTTGAGTGTACAGTGAACAGAGGATCATCTCTAGCAGTGCAACGCGTTTATATGTTGAAATACAGGAGAGGATGTCCTTTGCCTGTTTGCTGCTATTTATTTGACATTCACAGGGTGTGTTACGTACACGCACGCACGCACGCACGCACGCGCGCACACACACACACACACACACACACACACACACACACACACACACACACACACACACACACACACACACACACACACACACACACACACACACACACACACACACACACACACGCACACAATACTAATCCATACAAATCTTAAAGTGTAGCTGATATTTTACCTGAGCAGGTGAGTCCAACAGCCTTGTCAGGTGAGCAGGTGTTTCTAGTAGAGGTTCTACAGTCAAGGAGAACAGACTCGTTGCCTTCACACTGGAACTCTTGGGTCCACATTGGAACATTCACTTCTCCATGGAGCCCCTCCAGGAGGATTGCATGACTTCCACAGCCAAGCTGCCTGCAGACCACCTCTGCATCCTGCTGGTCAAAGTCACCTTCACACACTGAGACCCACGACTGATTAGACTTCACCTCCACTCTGCCTGAACACTCACTAAGCCCATTCATCAACCTCACTGATTCTGAAGAGAGAGAGAGAGAGAGAGAGAGAGAGAGAGAGAGAGAGAGAGAGAGAGAGAGAGAGAGAGAGAGAGAGAGAGAGTTTTCTAAACCATTTAGATTTTACTTTTCTATACAATGATGGTATATTTTTCAACCTATAGCCTTTTAAAAAATGTAAGTAAAACATGTATTAAATGAAGTGATTAAATTAACATGAAAATGTGCACATCAATCCAGCTCACTTTAGTTAATAAATGTGGTCACATTTACACCATCCACTCAACATCCACTTCCTTGCACTGGGACCGGTGCAAGGACCGGACAACATCAACTCCCGGGTGTAGAGGATGTTTGCTGAGCAGCTAAAAACTAAGCTTCAGACCTCCCAAAACCAACTGATACGACTACTTCTCTGCCTTTAAGCCCATGACCAACCTAATTCCAACACACTTTGCTAGTTTGGGATGGCTCAGGGTAGAAGACCGGGTTAAGAAAATATGACTGGGATTGGTATTTAAGATAGTCAAAGAGACAGTGCCCTCAATACCCTCATACCTGATGAACTACTTCTCCAAAGTGAGTGACACCCACAGCCACAACACCAGAGGGAGCGACCATGTTCTGGTAACACCCAAATATAGGAAAGTTCTCATTCTACTGCTATGCCACCAAAATGTGGAATGCCCTGACGCCATCCATTAAAGGATGTGTAACACTGGTCTCTTTCAAAATTGGCCTGAAAAAAACATCTATCAGGATGTCATTTTCCCATCTCGTTTGTACATTTAGTGTTTGTATTTGTAGATGACATGTGTTATTGTGTTATTTTTTGTATGCCATGTTGATTAATTGAATACATAGGTCTACAATGGAAACAAGTCCCCAGGACTGTTTTGTGTTATCCTTTTAGCTTTAATGTCTCCTTACTGTACCACAAGCTGTTTACATTTCTGACTAATAAAGTATTCAATCAATAAAAAACAACCTCTCCCTAAGAACGGAGGGTACTGAGGCCCAACTGTGGAAGTCTATCTGCTTTGTTCTGGTGCCCCAAAAAAAACTCCCCTCAGTCCCCAAAGACTCCAGGCCAGTTACTCTGACATCACAGGTCATGAAGACCTATGAGCGGCTGGTACTGTGTCATCTGAGACCGATGATGAGTGACCACCTCGACCCACTTCAGTTCACGTACCAGGCGGACATTGAGGTTGAGGATGGCATGATCTACATGCAAAACAGGGCCTTCACACACCTTGACACCCAGGCCAACACCGTGAGAATTATGTTTGTTTTTGACTTCAACACCATCCAGCCAAAACTGCTTAAGGAAAAACGGTCTGGATGGATGGATGGATGGATGGATGGATGGATGGATGGATGGATGGATGGATGGATGGATGGATGGATGGATGGATGGATAGATAGATAGATAGATAGATAGATAGATATATGCAATAAGAGTCTATATAGATTCCTGTCATTGTTGAAGTAATTTTTTGTTACCTGAACAGACTACCTCCACAAATGTCAATGTCTCGTCATATGTCATAAATCTCCCACGAACATCAATGGTTTGTGTTGAAACGGCAGTGCCACAGTCCAGCCGTCGACACACTTCATGCGCTGTCCTCAGCTTAAAGTAATGCCCCTTATCCCGTACTGTAACCCACTCTCCGTCGTCTTTCTGCTCCAGTGTACCACTACAGTGACTGGCTCCTCCCACCAACCTGACATCTGTGGTATAGACATGAGCATTTTGTTGAGTAGAGATTGACTTTTACGCAGATTTAAACCACAGTTTGGTGATAAGACACTTCTTTGTTTTTTTTACCTGAGCAGATCAACTTTATACCCGGATTTCTCATGATCCATATCCCCGAGGCAGCAGAACCACAGCCCAGCTGTCTACACAGATTGTTTTCCTTCATCACATTCCATAAGTGATCATGGAGATACACAGGTCTCCACCATCCATCGTGTCTCTCATTCAGCATACCAACACATTTACCATCTCCTTCCAACATCCTGAAATCTGGACAGAGAATACAGAATAAAATCAAATGTAAAAATATAAAGTCATATTAATGGCGCTCAGGTGGCACAGTGGTAACCCCCCACCGCAGAGTCTTGGGGTTTGAATCCACAGCGGTGCATCCAGTCGAGCGTTTGTCGAGTGTCTATATGAACACAATAGGCTCGCTCTATTCACAGCAGCCATATTATGAAGACATTTACAGGTGTTACCAATTATACTAATGAAGGCTCTGTTCCATTCTGGTCAAACAGAGTCAGGGTGCTGATATTGTGCATGTTGGCCCACCCGTAAGGGTCCATTTGGTTCCATTTGTACACTCTCAGAGTTATGGGGTCGTGTTATGAAATATCCGAGAACCGCTGTGCTACTCTAAATGGAACAGAGCCTTCATTAGTATCATTGGTAACACCTGTGAAGGAAGTGATAATATGGCTGCTGTGCATAGAGCCTATTGGCCCATTTTCAGGGGAGGAGATCCAGGCAGGGAGGGTGATATTTGTCAATGCACATACTCGTACACGGCTCCCTAAAGTGTGATTGATATTTTACCTGAGCAGGTGAGTCCAACAGCCTTGTCAGGTGAGCAGGCGTTTCTAGTCGAGTTCGAGGATTTACAGTCCAGGAGAACAGACTCGTTGCCTTCACACTGGAACTCTTTGGTCCACATTGGAACATTCGCTTCTCCAAAGAGCGCCCCCTGGAGGACTGGAGAGCCAGTTCCGCAGCCAAGCTGCCTGCAGACCACCTCTGCAACCTGCTGGTCAAAGTCACCTTCACACACTGAGACCCACGACTGATTAGACTTCACCTCCACTCTGCCTGAACACTCACTAGACCCACTCACCAGCCTCACAGACTCTGAGAGAGAGAGAGAGAGAGAGAGAGAGAGAGAGAGAGAGAGAGAGAGAGAGAGAGAGAGAGAGATTAAATAAGAGACTGTATAGATTTCTGTCATTGTTGAAGTCATTGTTTGTTACCTGAACAGATCACCTCCACTTTGGTGACATCACCGTCGGGCAAAATTTTACTGCTTTTAGATGAAACAGCCGTGCCACAGTCCAACTGTCGACACACTTCATGCGCTATCTTCATTTCAAACTCTTCGAAGTTATCATTCACTGGGCTCCACTCTCCATCGTGTTTCTTCTCCAGTGTACCGGTACAGTCACTGGCTCCTCCCACCAACCTGACATCTGTCGTACGGACATGTGCATTTTGTTGAGTAGAAACTGACCTTTCTGAAGATTTTAACTGCAGTTTGGTGATAAGACACTGTTTATATTTTTGTCATTGTTTGTTACCTGAACAGATCACCTTCCGGTCGCCATAATCATCCTTGAACCAGAACCAGAATACATCACTCGTTCCTGTTGAAGTATTAAAGCCACAGTCCAGCTGTCTACACACTTGATGTGTTGCCATCAGCTTCCATATACCATCTTTCGAAGTCACACTTCTCCACTCTCCATCGGGTTTATCCTGTAGTGTACCAATACATTTACTGGTTCCTCCCACCAACCTGACCCCTATACAGAGATAACAGAATAGAAACTAGAATATTCGCAAAAAAACACCTCGATGCCACTAGAAACTAAGCTTCAGACCTCCCAAAACAAAATGATACGACTACTAATAGGCCTAAAGCCCATGACCCACCTAATTACAACACACTTTGCTAGTTTGGGATGGCTCGGGGTAGAAGATAGGGTTAAGCTACTATGAATGGGATTGGTTGTCTTAGCAATTGACTAGGATACTGTATGGCTAGCCTGGGACCAGACGAATCTGCCAGTGCAAAAAAAAAGAAAATGCACTCTGCGATTTGGGTCTGGCACCGCTTCATAGAGAATCCATTTCCTGCTCCAGAAGACGGGGCGGTTGACCAATCAGGGCCCAGTATTCAAATATGGGAGACTGTAATTGGTAGTTGGTTTATAGGTATAACCAATTGCGTCGAGAGTCATTGTTTTGATCCCGCCCCCTTGGAAAAGAACTTCCTCATAGAAGCACCAGACTCATATCCACGCAATGATATAGTCTGGCTACGCGAGGCAACTGTATGGCTGCCATGCAGACATATCTTGGTATCCTGGTCACTTGTTCTCATGTTTTTCTTACTTTGTTTTCTTGATCACAATGTTAAAGCTGCACTATGGAACTGTCCTGTTCTAACCTGGATTTTAACCCGGGTCTCCTGCGCAAGGGCTGACATTTTTATTTTTGACTTTTACATTTTTATCCCGTGATTTTTGTACCCTTTTTTTTCACCCGGTGCCAATTTCTAAGTGATCCTGGGCGCTACACTCCCCCTACCAGCCTAGGGAGACATAGATTGGTGAAGCAATAGGAAGCCCCGGACGAATCCGGGCGGCTGGGTTTGGATCCGCCCTTTAAGACCATCAATTGGGCTCGTTCTTTCGGTCTAGGGCGCTGATGACGCGGAGGAGAAGACACGCCCCCAGCGTAATTTTTTATAACATTAAAGTTAAAAAACAAAAACAAGTATTTTATTTTTGGAAGTGTGTTCTAATATTAGTCTATTATAGCGAGATAAAATCATGATCCATTGTCTTCATTATAGACGGGTTTCCGCGCGACGTCATCACAGAGCAGAATGCGCATTTTTATTGAGTAAACAAGATATTACAAACTGCATAATTTAATCTGCTTTCATTAAACCCGGTGAAGACCATTTCTTTTATGAATGGACATTTGACCAGAGCTGCTGCGGGTAATAGCGCCCTCTATAGGCTCACCCCTCTCTTGCGCGCGCAGCATCCTCTCATGTTTACTAACAGGAAACCCGTCTATAGGAAATGTAATTAGTGGATTTTAACATTTTTATAATTGAAAACGAGCTATATTGAAAGATGAAACCCTAACCCTAACCCAAAATCATATTGTAAGTGTTAACATGGTAACAAGTCAGCTAAGAGGAGGGGGGGGGGGAATTAAGTTAAATTTGAATTAAATCACAAATGTTATTTAAACAGATGCTTCATTGTTTACTCTGTATCCTATAGTTTCAATGTACAGATGGTTATTTCAATAGTATTACCATTGCTTATTGTAAGTCACACTGGATAAGAGCATCTGCTCTAACCCTAAATTGTTAACTGTAATTATATATAATGAAAAAAAACTTACAGTGTAGTTTGTCATTTACCTGAGCATGTGAGTCCAACAGCTTTGTCAGGTGAGCAGGTGTTTCTAGTTGAGTTTGAGGATCTACAGTCCAGGAGAACAGACTCGTTGCCTTCACACTGGAACTCTTTGGTCCACATTGGAACATTGGCTTCTCCATAGAGCGCCCCCTCGAGGATTGGATGAGTTCCACAGCCAAGCTGCCTACAGGCCACCTCTGCATCCTGCTGGTCAAAGTCACCTTCACACACTGAGACCCACGACTGATTAGACTTCACCTCCACTCTGCCTGAACACGAACCAGTCCCATTCACCAACCTCACTGACTCTGAAGAGGGAGAGAGAGAGAGAGAGAGAGAGAGAGAGAGAGAGAGAGAGAGAGAGAGAGAGAGAGAGAGAGAGAGAGAGAGAGAGAGAGAGAAAAGAGAAAAAGAGAAAGAGTTTTAAAAATAATTTAAAATGTACTTTTCTAGATCTATACGGTAGATAGACCTTTATTCATTCCGTAGGGGAAAATCAGTCGCCAAGAGGCAGCACAGCAGGATTTGCATAGTTCCAGATACAGATTAAGAAGAGCATTTGTTGAAGTCATTGTTTGTTACCTGAGCAGATCACTTCCACGTTGTAGTCCCATTTTTTCCATATGCTTTTAGCTGAAGCAGCAGTACCACAGTCCAGCTGTCGACACACTTCATGTGCCGCCTTCATCTTAAATTCACGTTCCTTAACCGTAATGAACCATCCCTGACCTTTCATCCATCCATGTGTCTCCATGTAAAATGTGTGCAGTATACCATTACAGTGACTGGTTCCTCCAACTAAGCTGACATCTGTACAGAGACAACAGAATAAACAGTAGAAAGACGAAGGGAAAAAAAGAAAAGGGCATATTACTTTGATCAGAAGAAAACCTTTTAGGCTACAATGTATAATGTTTAGTTGTTGGTTCATCTTTGTTTACCTGGTGTTGGTTCTGGTGTTGGCTGAACCTGGAGAGCTGAGGAGAAAAATATAAAATATATATGAAGAGAGAGAGAGAGAGAGAGAGAGAGAGAGAGAGAGAGAGAGAGAGAGAGAGAGAGAGAGAGAGAGAGAGAGAGAGAGAGAGAGAGAGAGGGGGAGAGAGAGAGAGGGGGGGGGGGCTTCTCTGTTGCTTAAGTGACTCAATGATGAATCCAGGACCTCAACCAGATCAATAACATGTCATCATCACTGCTGACTTTGTGCTTTGCTTCTGACACAATGTTGACAGTAAACTCAGAAAATAACAAACAGAACTGAACAAATACGAGGCAACAACACATCACCCCTGGTGAAAAGTTAACTTAACATCAGTCCTTCTCAAACTTTTTCATGTCAAGGACCCGCCAAATTAACATGTACTGTATTGGGCTCATCTGAGGACGACCTAGAGAGAGATTTGGCCACGGACCCCTCCATCTGAAAATATTTTGTGCCAGAGACCCCTATACAACATTTGTTTTGTTAAAATGTTTAAAAAAGATATAAAATGTTGCACATTATTTTGTTCCACAAGATCTTTCTGAAAATAGCAGATCTACGAGCCCGAATCGCTTGAGCTTGTATCTGTGGTTAAACTGATTTTGATGCTATCAACGGGAAACACCCGTCCTTGGTTCTGGTGACTGATATTGTCCTTCTAATACATAGAACGTAACTGCCCATAAACGTCCCCATCTACCAAAACAAACAGTGAAAACACCCAAATACAGCGAAAGGACAGTGTGTTTCTGCAGGTAAACACCACCACACTACTTCTGTGGCTGATAACGTGGGACATGATTGGTAAAACATGTATGTATTGTTTTGTTATGTAAATACAGTTACAAACTATGCTTTTAAAACATGACTTTTACTTGTAAACTGAGTATTTCTAGATTTTCTACATGGTGGTATACTTAATAATAATAATGATAATCTGAACACTTCTTTAGATTAGATCTACTTACAATGCAGCTCCATGGTCAGAGAGGAAAGGAGCAGAGAGGTCACACTCAGCCACAGTGCCATCTTCATCCTGCTGTCTGCTCCTGTGTCTGAAGTTTTACAGATACCTTCAGTTACTGTCTGCTCCTGTGTCTGCTGAAGCTCTGCAGAACACGGATCACAAATTCACAAATAATTAATTGAAGTCAAGCCTCCTCTATTTGTGAAGCACATTTAAAATGTGGACAGTTCAGAGTCCACAAAAGCCAAATAGTTTGGGGATTACGGATGGAAATGAGCTTTTAGCTAAATCCGGCATGTTTATACATTGTTTCAAAAGGCTTAGAGCCCAAACAAACAACGGCAAACAAACTGGTAAGTGGTAGGCTGCATAGCAGGCAAGATGCCAAACACATGCTCACATCACACTAACATTGAACAACTAGCAAAGAACCAAACACATACAGTAGAGGAGAATACTTATCCACCAAAGGTTCCTTATTAATGAGTATGACATTTCATACTAATTTTACTGCTGAGGAACTGAGGTAAAATATTGTAGATTGTAGCCTGAAAGGCTTTCTTCTAATCAAAGTAATATTATCGTTTAACTGTCTATCCTCTTCTCTCTGTATAGAGGTCGTGGGAGGAACTAGTAACTATGCGGGTATACTGGAGATGGCACTCTAAAGAAAGTGGAGACCAAGGCACAATCAGTATGATGAGACTGGGATATGTAGGCATCACATGTAGTGTGTAGACAGCTGGACAGCCTGGTAACCCTGGAGGGATTTGTGTGTGAGTTTGTGTGGAGAGCCCGGCAATACGGCAAATGAGCTTAAATCATTTGCCGTGGCATGCCATCACATTGCTCTGTGCGACCGTGGCTGGATTTACGTGGCACACAAAGAGAGAGGGACACACGCACACATGCTGAAAAAGCTCTGTGGTATATGGCCAAACACATTTTTTTTATCACATCAAGGATTCTTTTACTACTGTATATCTCATTGAGATGATTAGCTTTTGCTTTTAGGCCTTTGCAAAGATAATTTATTTCCTTGTCTAGTTGCTCTTGGTCTACGAATGAAGAAACAAAGATCAACACGGTTTACAGTTCTAAAATTAAAATAATTCATCACTGAAGGCACAACAATAGGTCACCTCAGCCTGTGATATTAATCTACAAATGTTTGTGTTAAATTGTGACTGCAGCAAAGGGCATGGTGGCACAGTCGATAGCGCTGTCACCTCACAGCCAGAAGGTCCTGGGTTCGACTCCAGCCAGGGACGCTGTGGGCGTGTTCTCTCCTCTGAGTCATCAGTGCCCATACCAAAAGGGCAAAAGGGCCTTTCTGTGTGGAGTTTGCATGTTCTCCCCGTATCCCCTAGGCCTAGGGTAGGTACCCTCACAAAAAACATGCAGTAGTCCTTTTTTTTTAAATTGTGACTGTAGCCTGAATGCATCAGCGCTCAGTGGTCAATTGTAAGCAACAACAGATTGTTGTAATTGTAATTAAGTAATATCCATAATTGAATGCAAACCTTTTGCTGAGATCTACAGACAAACTAAATTAGCAGTTTCTGCCCAGAGGCACTTTTCTGACCTCTGGCTGCACTGGACGGCCCACCGAGCGTGTGCGAATGTCACAAGTGCTGACACAAAGAGCCGTCTCCTGTCCAGCGTCCATTGTCTGAAAATGGCACTTTTCTGACCTCTGGCCTTACTGGACGGCCTGCCACTTTTTTTATATAACAAATTATCTCTCAATGTTCACCAAAGTTCTGTACTGGTCTGTATCAATTTTCTATCAAGTTCAGGGGCGACCAGTTATGGAACAGTTAATACACACACACACACACACACACACACACACACACACACACACACACACACACACACACACACACACATACACATACACACACACACACACACACACACACACACACACACACACACACACACACACACACACACACACACACACACACACACACACAGACACACACACAAACACACACACTAGCACATAGATATTCAACTGGCGGACCGCGGGTCAAATGTGGACCGCGGGGACCTTTCTTGTGGCCCCTGGAGCAATTTATCGATAAAAATAAATAAATATATATATTTTTTTCCAGTGAAAGTTACAGGTATGGTGTGTGCGATATGAAATGTGAAGTTACCATAATCACAGTAATCCTTAATCATATTCAAGGGCTTTTTGAGAGAAATGAGACAGACACTTTAGAGCACTGCAGATGGGAGGTGTGTGTGTCTGTGTCCAGCTAGACTGCCCTAGCGCGTCTGACATCTGGTCTAGAGGGGCGGGTTCAAAATCCCCAGAGAGAGAATCCGTGGGCTCCCATTGGTTCAACGATCTGTCCGTCAGCCCCGCGCTCCTCCTCCTCCCCCAATGTGCAGCATTGAGAGCCCTGACGTCACAGCGTTTGGAGCGATGCCCACTGCACTCTGGTTGGTTGGGGAAATCACCCACTTCCTATACCAGGAACGTCAACAGGCTGGTCCAGGCTCTTATTTTTGAGCAAAACGCGAAGGAAAATAAAAGCCTGGAAATCGAGGCTAATGTCCAGCTGATACTCGTTGACGCTTGTTAATGTCAAGGCAATAATGTTTATGCACTCTCAAATAGGTCTACATCTATTCTAAGATAGCAATCAAAGCCAAAGCTCTTTTTTTTTTTACAAGCGACCCTCTCTGGCTTAGATATCTTGTTAATAACTAGGCTACACTTGGTTGGTAAAGTCCAGATGACAAGAATATGACTATGACATTAGTGGAATTGATATTTATGCAGTATATATGTCACAGGGCAATTGGTATTCCAGGGAAATTGAAAGAGGAGCGCTCGCTTTTAGGCGCGGGACTTCGGCGCGAGGCGGGGCTTTTCAAGACAGGTTTTTTTACACGAGGCTCGCGAGGAGGAGGAGGAGGCGCGAAGCGGGGCTTTGATACGAGGCGGCGCGAGGAGGAGGAGGAGGCACGAGGCGGGGCTTTGATGTGAGGCCGACCTGGCTTTTGTTGTTCCCCCTCACATAGCAACTAGGAAGCTACGCTATAGGGGAACGCTGAACACGCGTTCACACGCACACGTGATAATAGTTATTGGCCATGACGGAGGCGCGCCGACTCAGCAGAGCTTGAGGCCGAGGAGGCGCGCCCTCGCGTGCGTGCGTGCGTGCGTGCGTGCAGGGTTAGATTTGTTAGTCCTATATCATTTCTCATACATCAAATAAAGAAAATAATCAATCTACAAGCATCACATTGTGATTTTAGGTTGTAGATCAGCTTGATCAGCACTAATTTAGACATTATTTTTTACATTTGAATATATTTTATAACTCATTTGATGTGGAAAAGGTTTGTCAAATGTGCCCAAAATAAAAACTGCCAAACAGCCCAGGGCCTGACCCTGGGTGAAACCGAGTCAAATTAAATTGAATGCCTCAACTCCGGGTCCCCAGTTCCAATATGATTATTTTGGGGGGTCGCAGCCTGAAAAGGTTGAGACCCACTGGACTAGGAGATCCACTCCTTGTGCAGATCAATGCGTACACACTGACATGACATGAAAATTTTAACTGAAGTCATGTATGGTTACTACTAGTATAATATAATGACCATCAAGATACTAATTATGTAATTAATATTACAACTAGTACTTTTAGTAACTGTTTTTACTGTAGCAAATGTGGCATGATAGCAGCAGGAAGAGGAGAGCTGTGGTTTTAACACGCTGTTTCCTGTGCTGAGAAAAAGTGTACATGAAGCATTAATGACCACAAACTGATGTTCAGATTAATAATTTGTGTCAATAAACATCAAACATTGCTAGTCATTATTATTATCTGCTACATTTATTATTATCAAAAAAAAATGTTTTTGTTTGTTTTTACTCATGTGTAATGTCTCAAAATCTGAATAATTTTATTGGCCTATCAATCAGTGGTGGAAGGTAAGTAAGTACATTTACTCAAATACTGTACTTAAGTACAATTTTGAGGTATTTTTTACTTTATTGGAGTATTTCCAATTTTCAATACTTTTACTTCTACTCCACCACATCTCAGAGGCAAATAGTGTACTTTCACTCCACTACAATTATATGTAACTAATTACTATTTCGGCTATTTGAAAATAGCAGATCAAGCTCACAACGCATCGCGATGCAACACTTTGTGAGCTTGTAGATCGGCTATTTTCAAAATACTTTTATACGTTTAGAAAACTTGAAATGGGACATTCTGCATAATGAGTACTTCTACTTTTGGTACTTTAAGTATATTTTGATCCCAATACTTTTATACTTTTACTCAAGTAAATTTTGAATTCTGGACTTTTACTTGCAATGGAGTATTTCTACATTGCAGTAGTGATACTTTTACTTAAGTACAAACTTTGAGCACTTCTCCCAAGACTGCTATCGATCGATCAAGGGTACATCCACAGCAGGGGTTGAGGGAGGTGGAGAAAAGTTTCCATTCACTTTCCCCGCCCAGAATGTACCACAGATGACAGAAATAACCCTGTTAACACTGCAGGTTTAAACAAACATTTTGTGGTAAAGAGTCTGGGTGTCACAAGTCAAAAACCTACATGCTTTGGATGGTTCGACACAGTCAGACTAGTACAGCAGCTTAGTGTATTGGAAAAAATATTGGACAAAGTAAGATGACACTTTTAAACATATTTCTGAGTATAGTACATTTTATTGTAATCACTTAATGCATAGTAATATTTGCATTATTCACATTATACTTGTACTAATTAACTTATTTCATTCCTTAAGATGTCTGGCAAGCCGGTCACAACAAAGAGAGTGAGGTATGATGGAGAAATCAGGGAGGAGAGGCAGGAGCCTCCCGGAGCTCCTGGAGAGGAGGAGAGTGCTGTGTACGTAAATGAAACAGATCGTCTCAGAGACCAAGGCTCCGGCTCACAAGATACGGCTAGAAAACATCAAGGTACACATTAACACACAAATTCACAAAGTCACAATTAAATATTTAAATATTTATTTTTTTAAATAATTAAATAATTAAAAATTTACACCTGGCCAAATTGATTCTCACACACACACACACACACACACACACACACACACACACACACACACACACACACACACACACACACACACACACACACACACACACACACACACACACACACACACACACACACACACACACACACACACACACGTTGAAGGGAACATATTCAACTTGGATGTATCTATAAAGGTGCACAGGCAAGTGCAGTAAACTGAGGGATACACTTCTAAGCATTGGGTTATTTGATAGTTTTCAAAATAACAGCATTGTAAACTTCTCTATGGTAAAAGAAACACCTTTTAGTTATATATCAGAATAAATTGTAACATTTATGCACATATTGCATAAACCCAAATTGAGAACATTTATTATGATAAAAAGCTGTTATGTTAGAGTATGTTTGTGCTCCATTATCCAAAAGCGATTAAGAGAGACTTACATGGATTTCTTTTAAATAAGATTTTAGCACTTGCAGAATATTTTGAAAAAGCATTGGACAAATGGACAAAGAAAACATATATGTGATCAAATGTATTTTTGTCTAGGGGAATTAACCAAATATTGATTTTTTATTTTTATTTGTGCAGTTTTCTGTTTCCACTAAGTGAATGTGTTACTGTTTATTGATGTTTTTAGTGTCTTATAATCATGTAAGGTATGGGTCTTATGACAAGACACAAAAATACAAAGGATTCATTCTGTAACTAGGCTAGGGCTGTATGAGAGAGCTTTGTGGGTGTAGTGACAGACACAAACACGGGTTGCTGCATTCCCCACTGCCAGGGACCTGTTTCATGAAACCTAGATTGGGGGTTAAGCCTGGATTTAACAGCTATCCTGGCTTAATTTATCCAGGATCAGCCATGAATCGGTTTCATGAAAGCTGAATTATCTTGCCAGATTCATTTAGCCAGTTACCCTGGATATGTTTATCCATGACACGGTTTCATGAAAGCAATGCCACATTAGTTACCATGGAAATGTATCTGAAGTTAGCCTGGTCCGGACCGTTAGCCTGGTCCGGACCGGACAAAGCTTTATTAATCCAGTGCCTGGTTGTTGTTCATGTTTTGTGAAATAGCTGTTAGTCCAATGACTCCAGTCGTAAACCAATGACTTTTTCCACAGTTAATTCAACATCTATGTTTGTATATAGACTAATTGTAATTAGCCTGCATTCAAATAAAATGAAATAAAAATAAATACAACAAGATATAATCAATTGAATTATATTACTGAAATAGTGTGTGACCATGAAACTTAATTGTTTCACAATGACTCATGTCACTGTCACTCTGTTATATAGTTCATCTTGTTGTTAGATGTTTAACAAACATGTCTAACAACATTGCAAGGGTGTTTTCAATTAAGATAGCGATGAGAGTAATACAAAAAGCCTGCGGATGTGATTATATAGCTTCACGATGGCATGCCCTTTTTTGCTGTTTTTTTTTTTTTTGCTGCTGCGCGCACAGTTCTGAGCAGAGCGCGGAGCAAAGAGCACATACTGTAATTGATTTATGTGAGCAGGCACATAAGTGATTTATTCACCTTCATTTGTACATTGTATTCAATGTATTGAGGTACTTACTATACCATTCTGCAAGATAGTCTTATACTTAATTTTCACCTGCTGCCTGGTCCTTATATTGCTAGTCCTGTTTGTGCTTTAGTTTATGGACATTAATAAGTTAGGATTATTAATTATTTAACAAATGAAACTAGAATACATTACAACCATGTAGGCTGAAGGCTATGTGCCTTCCTCTCAGTCTCTCATAATTATGGAAGAACACATTCTGAATAATTGGTATAATCATGCAATCGTGACATTACACGGCACTGCAGTTAGATAGGTAGATAGATACTGTAGATAGATTCCATGTCAACATTCAGTGTCGGATTAATGGAAGGGCTTTAGCTGCTGCTGCACAGGGCACCAACCTTGGAGGGGGCACCAAAGGACGGGGAGATAGTGAAAGATAGCTCAACTATTGCTGCAAGAGCGGCAACATTTTGAAGCAAAGGCTGCTGAAGAAGCGCTAAAATGGTGAAACGTGCCGGTGAAGCGTACATTTTCTGTGCTGCACAATATATAATACATAATTACACAAAGTGAAATATTTCAAGCCTGTTACTCCTATATCCAGCCTATATCCAGTATCTCAAAACATATTGAAATATTGAAATTTTATTTATAATACCTAAACACCAACCTTGTTGAAAAGTATGTTCATTCATTATGCACTCAATACTCAGCATAGGGGCTTCTTTTACACAAATGACTGCATCAATGGAGTGTGGCAGGGAGGTGATCAGCCTGCAGCACTGCTGAGGTCACTTTGAAAGCCCTTATTTTTCTTGGAAATAAGGGATGCCCGGCACTGTGTCCCTTATTTGAATTTCAGGTATAGTTACCAGCCCTCGTGCCAAGTCCTGCTGGAAAAAGGGCCACCAGAACGGATTGTAGCACTGGGCACCACAAAGGGTTAATCCGCCCCTGTCAACATTGCATGGAGCATATAATATAGCATTGTAGATTAGTAGGCTATAATTCCAATATTCACTTAAACTCCTCATGTTTAAGCCCACAACTGAATTATATATTTATGGACTTCAGGACTTATATATATATTTATAAATATATTTTTGGACGACTTACGCATTTAATTTGTCGGCAATAGTTTGCCACGCTTTCGTCCTGGATCTATTTATTGCGCCCGTGTTTCCTTTCTTGCTTATTATACATTTTACTTCCTCATGCGATCGAGTTCATGGTCTGGAATACGTGCACGCGCATTCAGCCTGGCTTTACCATCCAGGCTCGACACAGTCTAGCTCGACAAAGTCTAGCTCGACAAAGTCGGTCCTTTTCAGCCTGGCTTGGCGAATAAACCAGTCTGTACGGAGCACACTTTGTCAAACCTGGATTTGGCTTAAATCAAGGCTTAATTCAGCTTTCGTGAAACAGGGCCCAGTGGCCAGGGCATTTATTACAACAAAAACACTTCAGGAAAAAAAACAACTAAAAGTCTCTGTCCCTCTCTGGGAAACAAAAATAAGTCCTCTCAGTCTGTAGAGCGCTCCTGCTCTGCTGACCAAGGTCTACACACTCTGCCTGCAGCCCTCAAACACTCTGCTGCCTTGATTCCAAACTGGGCCCAGGTGTGTGCAGCCTCTCGGCAGTGCCTTAGATTGGCAGTGGTTGGAGCCAACGAGAGAGAATGTAGGAGGCCCGTATCACCATGCCTTTCACCATGTCCCTCACTCCTCTACAATTCATTCATTCATCCATTCGCTCACTCACACACACTCATAATTGTCATTGAATGACAATTTTATTGTCATTCAAAATTGTTCGATCACATTGTAAAAATGCGAGTGTGTGCTAAGCAAAAAG
>NC_139952.1:11301559-11371559 GCF_963454915.1 Gymnoscopelus microlampas | reverse complement strand
CATCCGTGAGGGCGTGGAGATCTACGACATGCAGAGGCGTACCTGCCTCCGTCCCGACTGGTCCAGGCGTGGTGTCGGTTACTTTCTGCTCCAACAGCATTGCAGCTGCACCTCGGGCGTGCCGGACTGTTGCCCGGGAGGATGGAGGATCACCCTCGCCGGTTCACGCTTCCTGTCCCCTGCGGAGCAACGTTATGCGGCCGTTGAAGGAGAGGCGCTGGCCGTGGCCTGGGGTCTGGAGCAAACATGATACTTCACGCAGGGATGTGACAACCTTGTTGTGGTTACCGACCATAAGCCTTTGGTGAAGATTTTCGGCGACCGCACGCTGGATGAGATTACGAACTCACGTCTGTTTAGACTCAAGCAGCGCTCCCTCCCGTGGCGCTTCGACATTGTGCACCTGCCGGGCAAGAGCAACTGTGCTGCTGATGCGACCTCCAGACATCCCTCTCCCTCTGGCTCGGCGGATGGCCTCTCGCTGGGGTCACCGGGCATGCCTGACGACGTGGAGTCCGCGCATATGGCTTCCATACGCAACGATGCATGTGAGCTCGGTGCCATCTCCTGGTCCCTCCTTGCACGGGAGACTGCAGCCGACGCGTGCTTCAGCCGCCTTCTGTACTTGATTGAGCACGAGGATAAGATCGACGCGAACGACCCCGCCCTGACCGATCTGTCGCCAGTCTGTGGCTCCATCTACGCACAGGATGGCGTTCTACTGTATTGTGACCGCGTCGTTGTCCCTCCATCCCTTCGTGACAGAGTCCTTCGCAACCTCCACGCAGCCCACCAGGGGATTTCGGCGATGGAGCAGTGCGCCCGTGCCATCGTCTACTGGCCTGGGATGTCAGAGGCCATCCGGGCCACTAGGTACGGGTGTGCGGACTGTAACCGCAATGCACCATCACAGGCTGCCACGCCCCCTTTGCCGTCCTCGCCACCGTCCACCCCGTTTGAGGCTGTGTTTGCTGACTTCTTTGATTACGGGGGCCGCCACTATCTGGTTGTCGGTGATCGTCTTTCGGGCTGGGTGGAGGTCCTGTGCTCCACAGCGGGCAGTGTTATGGGAGGCTCAGCTGGCCTGGTTCGCCACCTCCGTTCGTTCTTCGGCTCCTTTGGTGTACCGGAAGAGCTTTCTAGCGATGGTGGCCCGGAGTTCATGGCAGGCCAGACACAGGACTTCCTCCGCTTGTGGGACGTCAGGCATCGTGTGTCCTCTGTCGCTTTCCCGCAGTCAAACGGGAGGGCGGAGGTCGCCGTGAAGACTGCGAAGCGTCTCCTGATGTCCAACACTGGCCCGACTGGCAGTCTCGATCATGATCGCTTTCTGCGTGCAATGCTACAGTTGCGCAACACACCTGACCCTGACTGCAACCTCTCGCCAGCACAGATCATCTATGGTCGCCCGCTTCGAGGTTCGCTTTCCTTCGTCAACAAGCTTGAGAAGTTCTCGGACTCTCGTGTCCGTCCACTCTGGCGTCAGGCGTGGGCGGCGAAGGAGGATGCCCTCCGGACTCGGATGTCCCGTACCACCGACTCGCTGAGGACTCACTCGAGGCCACTCCGCCCGTTGGCACCTGGTGCGAGGGTGTTTCTCCAGAATCAACAGGGCCCCAGCCCTACCAAGTGGGACAGGTCAGGAGTGGTTGTGGAGTCGCTTGGTCATGACCAGTATCGGGTTAAGGTGGATGGCTCAGGCCGCCTGACTCTGCGCAACCGGCGATTCCTCCGTGGCTACACGCCGGCCACACCCTATGCCCCGCAGCAACCTGTGGCGCCGTTGCCTCCGCCCCCTGACTGCCAGCCTCTGCCTGTCCGCCCAGACCCGATGGTGCCCCGTGGGCTCCTTCTGCAGTCAGGGGATGGGCCTGATGATGCAGGTTTGGGCTCCTCCCCTCCGCTGCTGTCTGATGAGCCGGCCTCCGACCTCGAGTCCCAGGGCGACCCCATTCCCTCCGGTGTCGTCCCGGCCGCATCTCCCCGGGTGGCACGTTCGCCGCCGTCTCCGCCCCCATCTGCGCGGCCAGGCCGCATTCGGAGGCCGCCTAAGCATTACGAGCCTGAGACTGGCTGTTGGACACTGGACTGAGTCCTTTAATCTATTATGGCTTATAGCTTTACGGACTGGGGGGGATGCAGGGTGATCCGCCAGCCACTAGGGGGCTCCATTACATTGGGTTGACTGTCTGTCTGAGTTAGTAGGCAGCCATTGTTGTTGATGTTAGCGTCATGAGAAGACAGCCATGTCATGTTACTTTGTTTGGAAGCTGTTCACGTTATTATTGTAAGTTTGCCTTCTTTATACTTACATATGAGGCTGTACACTGTACTATTGCAAGTTTGTCTTCTTTAGTTACTTATGAAACTATTTCGTTTTTGTTATTTTATTTAGTTTGCCTTTTCTTTAGGAATAACCTACTTACCTTTGCATTTAGTAATTAGCCTATGTCTTTATCTGTTTGTTTGTTACTGCAGGGCTTCTTCATCTCTGTCATTAAAAACTAACTATTGACATTGAGGAGTGTATTTCTTCAGTGAGTTTGACAAAGTTGTGAATCGTTGTGAAAGTGATTTCTCTGTTTCAAAATGGAACAATAGTATATTGTACAAAAACAAGGCATTGGGCCTCATTCAGCAATAATGTTTCGTCTTACATTTCTTCCTAAGTGAAGTCGAGTCAGATTCATGAAACGTTCTTAAAAGGCTCTGCTCTCTAATCCCAATCCTCGTAACTTGAAGGGGTGTGCCAGTTAATCCTAATTATCAAAGGTGGACACCCCACTTATTCCAATTAGCATCCAAATGACCATAGGGAGCCGACCCACCAATCCCCATATACATGGCCAGATCTGCATATGGGCACTTTGGGCACGTGCAGGGGCCCCTGGGCATGAAAGGGCCCTCTGTGTTAAAAAAAAATATATCTATTTTTTTCTTTTCTTTTCTTTTTTAGCTCCACGAATACATCACCCATTCTCTTGATCATGATATGATTATCCAAAATAAAGTCATCATGAAATGGCTTTATTGCTAACGTTTTTGATAAGTTTAGCTCAGAAACAAGGGTGTATTTTGATGTAACCAATCACAGTGTCAGCCGACGGTCCCATTCCCTCCCAGCTATGGGATCGCTGGACTCGCACACACTGCACTGATTAGAGCGCAGCTGAGGGGGAGAGAGAGACAGAGAGGGGAGAAAATAATGCTACAGCACTTTTGTGTACTGCATTGCTTGTTTCTCACCTCCAATGTTTTCAGATACATATTTTAATGTACTGTTTAAGTTTAAAACAAGAAATGAACCGTCGGAATGTAATTTTGAGTTAACATAGCAGACCAATTGTGTTTCCCTAATTAAAATCAGGTGGGAGTGTAGGAACGTGCAGCTATGGGAATCAAACAGGTGAATTGAATGAAGATTTATTTATATTCTCAAAGGTCTTATCTATGTCAGTGGTTGCCAAACTGGGGGTCGGGGTCCCCAAATGATCTTAGGGGGGGTCCCCAGATGATTAGTGGCACTGCAGCTTACAGGGGCCTCCAGGGGTGTTAATCCAGCCCTGCCCATATAAGGCATGACTGCATGGCCCTGCCTGCAGTCCCATCTGTGTGTGATTGCTGCACACAGAAATCACAGGAACTCACACACAGAAATAAAGTTGAGAGAATTAAGTCAAGAATGCCTAAACTAAAGTCTAAAGATGGTGGAACACCAGACTCCAAACATAAAAAGGCGGCTGTCGGGATATTGGGGCGGGGGTATGGGGTGTCTGTTTGGGTTGGATTGTAATTTTCAGGCACATTGAAAACAGTGGTTCTCAAACATTTCATGTCAAGGACCTCCAAATTGACATGCATTCTGCAGACCCCCATCTGAAAATATTTTCTGCCAGGGAAATGTTTTCAAGATTTATCAAAATTGCCGATCTATAAGCTCAATATGGGCAGAAATGGGACGCTTTGTGAGCTTGCAGATCGGCTATTTTCAAACAAAGTATAAATAGGGTTAAAATGGTTATACTGCTCCTCGTTTGCTGACCCCCTGGGGGACCCAGACCACACTTTGAGAACCACTGCTTTAAAGATATGATAAAAAATATTATTGTAATTTAAATCCTGTATTATACAATTGTAGAATTGAGAAAACAGAAGAAACAGTTAATTTGCGCTGAAAGTTAATTAGCACTTTTAAGGATGGCTATGTCCGTCTGTCGGTCTATCTGTCTGTCCGTCCACCCGTCTGTGCGTCCGTCCGTCCGTCCGTCCGTCCGTGGTTACATGGTCTTTCTTTTATGTGGCCCTTAGACCAAGAAGCCTTTTTTTTATTAGTCCTATATTTTAACTTCAAAGTGTCAATCAGGGTCGCTATAGTTGCTGCTCATTTGCATCATGTTGAAATGTTTGGTTTCCAAGTTGCAGAGATCTTGTCATCAGTTGCTCAACTGCATAGAGTTGATCACATAAAATACCTAGGTCTCTGGCTTGATTCAGAGCTATCATTCAAATGTCATATTGATAACATAGTCAGGAAAATCAACTTCAGTACTGGTGTCCTATACCGTAACAGAAACTGCTTTACTTTTACAGTCAGAAAGAAACTTGTTTTACAACTTATACTTCCAATTCTCGATTATGCTGATGTAGTCTACCAGACTGCCCCCAAAACTAACCTTCTTCCTCTTAACTCAATATACAACCGCTTATGCAGATTTATTCTTGGCTGTCCATATGTCACCCATCACTGTACCATGTATGAAAATCTCAACCTGCCATCTCCCACATCAAGAAGACAGCAGCACTGGCTGCTGTTCATTTTTAAATGTATTCATTTTGATTATCCTCAGTATCTGAAACAGCTTATGGAACCTTTCACTTCTAGACATCAACTAAGACATTGTTCACAGATTTACTTTCAAGTTCCAACTGCATCCACGTCAGTTGCCAAAAAATAATTTATGTTTAAAGCTCCTTCGGACTGGAACAACTTACCTGTTCATATTCGTTCAATAACATCTTTTCAACTGTTCAAAACTGCCCTGTCCTCTCACCTTGAGATTACCTGTTCATGTTTTGACTAATCATCATTATAACCAATCTATGACGCAATGTTTCATATGCGTGCTATGCGTGTACTGTTGCAATTGTTGTTGTGTTATCGTTGTATGTTTTTTTGTTTTTGTTTGTTGTGTTTCTTGTTTTGTTTGTTTTGTCTGGTTGTTGTTGTCAGATTTGTTTGTAAAAAATATTCTGTCTTGTATGAAGTGTATTTTGTAATTTGAGGACCCCCTCGAAAATGAGATGATTCATCTCAAGGGGTTACTCCTAATAAAGAAATTTCAGACAGTTGTCTCGTCACTCCACTTCACTTAGTTAGGGTATATGCTCTGTAGCAAGTGGAAATGAGTGACTGCATTTTTGGGGGGTCGGCCAACGTGGCCTGCATGAATCTAGACCTACCCTTTTCACAAAGCTTTTTTTTTAATCTACACTGGTTTTACCTCTATATGCCCTCATGTTTTTATGCAAATGCCTACTGTAGCACTTTGAGATTTACACTAATGTAAAGTGCATTATAAATAAAATCCATTCTTATTATTATTTCTCTGGTCGAATGATAAATTAGCCTAATCATCCAGAATGTAATAAACATAGTTCACAGATATATGTCACTGTGTGCGTGCAGGGAACCACCCAGCTGACATGTCACACCTTGCACGGGCAGAGATTATTTCCACTACTTTATCACATCCTTCCGCTTTCCTATATTAAAATTTGGCACCAACACTGGTCAGGTGTCTGCCATCAGAATAGCCACACCAGGGGCCATGTGTGGGCGGGGCCCACACATGGGCTAGAAGCTCTCAAAAGATAGAAGCTCTCAAAAGGTAACACCCAAATATGTCCCCATCAACCCAAAACAAACAGTGAAAACACTAGTGATGAGCGGGCCGACCCGTAACCCGCGGGACCCGCGAGTCAACCCGCGGCGCGGGTGGGTCGAGTCAGGATTTCAGAGGCAATTATGCGGGCACACGCAAAAAAATAAATAAATCACATGCTCTTGTTTTGTCTTTATTCCTAATAAGAATAAGAATAATATCAATAAAACAGTTTGAATACACTTGGGGTGTATACTTGAAGATTGTTTTCCTTCATGATTTTACCGATTTTTTTTTTTACCGAGGGTCGCGGGGTGGTTTGATCCATATATTTATATATGGGTTCGCGGGGCGGGTTGAGGCGGGTTGGGTTCCGTGGTGGGGCGGGGCAGGGCGGGTCATGAAAAAACACGACCCGCACATCACTAGAAAACACCAAAATACAGCGGGAGAGCAATGTGTTTCTGCAGGTAAAGAACACCACTCTTATTGGCTGATGACTGCTGGTATAGAGGGAAACAAAACCAAATAATACTTATAACAATAATAATAAAATAATAAAACTTTCAAACTAGCCACGGTGGCCGGCAATATTTCAATTTAATGGTCAATTAAGATTCCAATCGGCCAATAGCCGGTATTCTGTTTACCAGCTGGAAACTCAGGATTGCCTGTCACTTTGTTGCTTGAACATTGAATATTTTATTAGTCAGAAATGTAAACAGTACGCTGTACACTAAGACATTAAAGCTAAATGGATAACACAAACAAGTTGTCACTTTTGTTGTGAGTGCAGCAGGATCGTGTCCCAGTCACTGCACACCAGAGTTGGGCAGATTGCAGTTATATACACAGTAATCTGCGGATCAGGTAGTTTGGGTCATAAACATTTACATTATTATAAATAGTGGATGCATGGATGAAATAATACATAATGAATGAGTAAAATATGAATTTGGGTTTTTCATGTTCCCATTATGTGACATTCACCTTCTGCTTCTACAACAGGAGATTAGACTTATTAATGCACAGTGCGCAATGTGCATTTACAAATTAGGCATACAGTAGCAGCGTAAACTTCACTCATTATGTACTGTAAATCTCCATCCACACAGATAGGAACAGTTTGGCTAACAGGCTCTAATGTAAACTCATGTTTTTAGTAATTAGTGTTGTTCTGGAGTGCAGGGATCACTATAATGTCAGAATTTGCTGTGAATTTTAATTTACAAAAACAGTTTACAATATTTTGACTAACAGGCTGTTGCAGTTGCGCAATATTGATTAATTTCACATTTACAATGCTGTGTTTACAATATTCACTGTTCAATATTCACTCATTCATATTTGCACGGCAGCTTCTTTGTTTGTGCAGGCAGTCAGGGACTGTTGGAACTTATTCTTGTAGTGAAATTGTTATTAAAAACAATGTTAATGTCTATGATTTTCCTGTTGCCATATTTGGTACCATTTTAATGTAAGAAGCCATGCTAGGCAGTGGTTTACATTGATTTTAGAGCAGTTAAGGGGTGCTGTGAGGCATTCTGCCCTGTGTCGTGCATAACAACAAACACCCTTTAGTTTAACTGTTCTAAAATCTGTGTAAACCACAGCCTCTTGTGGCTTATTGCTTACACATTTGGTTTAAGTAGTGACTCTTCTCTCACCCCAATCAAGCTTAAGTGACTCAAAGCGTTTGTTTTAATGTTAAAATTATATTAAACGTGATCTTTGTTAAATTGCATAAACAAGAAATACACCTGGGAAAAACGTCTCCAGGTATAAAAAGAAATATACCTGGGAAAAACGTCTTTCTTTTGGGTCCAAAAACAACCTCAGTTACATTAAGTCCACAGACTTTATGGTCAGAGTTGGTGACTATGCAATCACAAGAGGTTACCTATTTGGTTGTATTTGTAAGTGATCATGAAATTCAACCAAAGAACAACATGATGGGCCGGATCTCTTACTAACCATGTCACTAAAATCAAAACTACAGACCTAATAACTGTAATAAGTAATAACTAATAAGAATACTACTACACAAACTTTTTCATCGGTATGAGCAAACACTCAAACCCCCTGAGTGGTACTTCAGCAACTACTGAGCAACTGACGTGTACATGGCCACCTTGACACCACCAGTGGAACCCTTAGATAATGACAAGTATTATTTATTATTATTATTATTATTGTTATTATTATTATTATTATTATTATTATTATTACCCATATTATTATTCAGTATTATATGTGAACACGTATAGAGGAATAAATGTTTGCTGTGTGTTGACACAGACATTTTAAATGGTTTATGCCTTACATAAAGAGAAAAGGCGATAAATCCTGAGACTCCAAAATAACAATGCATTGACATACTGACATTGACATACATTGCAATATGTCTAAAGAAGGTTAGCCCTTGCTGAGAAGTGACAGGCATTATGATGAATAAAAGACAGCCCAACAGAATATGTGTGTAGAAGTATACTGTGTACTGTACAGTATGTGCCAACGTACACATACAGTATACATGTATGTGTGTGCATTTGCACACAAATGGACCTCATAAGGGTCCATTTGGTTCCATTTGCACACTTGACTGTACAGTTGACTGTAACTATCTCCATAGTCCTGCAATGTCCCGCAATGGGAGAATCGTCTCCCTGACTCCCTCCTCATGCAGTCCACCTCTAATGTTAAAGTTGAAACATTTCGATGTTATACAATATATTATCGCAAAGTATATTCTAAACAAAGCCATGTTTGCACAGTTAATGTTTATGTTTTTATGTTAATGAACTATATTCTACAGTTTAACAAAGTGATCTTCAACGTTTTAAAATTTCAAGGACCCCAATTTGTTATCAATTAGGCCAATGACCTGCATTTGATAAGATTTTTATCTCTGGGACCCCAATCTGGGACCCCCAATCTAAATCCTCAATTTAACTCTGAGAGTATACAAATGGAACCAAATGGACCCTATGGGTCTGTAACAATGAGAGTGTACACATGGAACCAAATGGACCCTATGGGTCTGTAATAATGAGAGTGTACACATGGTTTAATGTATCCATTCTCAGACTGAATGTAATTTTACATGGGGTCCCAGAAATGATAATCATATCAAATGGTGATACAGTATGTGGCCTAACGTACGTATATAAATGTTTCAAATTTTTCACATGGGCCGCATGCAAAACACATTTTCTGACAGTACTCCTAAAGATGTTGTCCAAACGTCACGCAAATCGGTACACAGTATCTCTATAGTTTTTAAACCAAACAGTTTCAGATTTTTCATATTCCATCCTGATTGGCTAATAATGGCTTCCAAAGTCTGCAGGACTGCTCTGTTTTGAACAAAATGCCTCAAATCATGAACACAGCATGCAATTTCTGTGCAATTTTGCACATTCTCACTAGGCCGAGGAAGAAATGCCACTTGAATTCAATCAGCCTCATGGTGGCGCTATAACAGGCCGATTTGTGTTTTTACCTATAACTTCAATGATCTGTGTAAAACATTGTACAGTATGTGCACTCCCTAGAGGCCAAAGAAAAACCTTTGCCCTGCATTTTTCACATCTGCCTTTTATAGCGCCACCAGGAGGCCGACTTATGTAAAACAATTGTTTTGATATTGTTCAGATTTTATCCAAATTTCACGCAAATCGGTATACATGTCATGTGATCAATACAGATCTGTTTGATGATTTTTCATAGTCCATCCTGATTGGCTAAGTTTGCAGGAGTGGCCCGCTTTGAACAAAATACCGCAAATCATGAACGCAGCGTCCGTTTGCGGTGAAACTTTACACGCACATTTGTGCTACGTTGAGGAACAAATGCCGTATTATAGCGCCACCAGGAGGGCACATTTTGCACCAAAATAAATGTTATATTACTCCTACAAATGTTGTCCAAACATCATACAAATCGGTACATATTATCCTTTAAGTCAAGTGATCAAGACGGATCCAATCCATCTGATTTTTCACATTTCAGCCTGATTGGCGAATTCCGAACATTGCTGGCCCACACTAACCTACCTGACCTGGCGGAGACCTTTGCTCCGAGGAGCACTTTTTCAAGTTTATGGTGTTTCTGTTTGATATAGAAACTGGTCTGTTGTCATGATTCCTCCTCTCGTCTGCTCCCGTTAACTTTTTATTCCCAATCACAGGATTAATAAAAAAATCACACCCTGTGTGAAGGAAGCGGTGCCTTTGGGGCGGTAGTCCATGTACAAAATTTGTACTCCATAGCATGCTGCGAACTTGAGTTATGGCTGTTTGAAGGCCAGCCAATGGGAAGACAGAGGGGGCGGGGCTTCAGCAATGCATGCTGGTCCCTATTGGTGGTCTAAGTCCACATATCAAATGTGGACTTGGTGGCATGCAGCAAACTGGAGTTATAGCTGTTTAAAATCCCGTGCTCATCCCGTGCTCATACGGGCGCTGGGGGTCCCTGGACCCCTCTTTGAAAACTTCATCAATGCATGCTCGTGCCTATTGGTGGTCTAAGTCCACATACCAAATGTGGACTTGGTGGCATGCTGCAAACTGGAGTTATAGCTGTTTAAAATCCCGTGCTGAAACGGACATCCCGTGCTGAAACGGACATCCCGTGCTGAAACGGGCGGACGGACATAACTTACGGGGGGGTCCCTGGAGTGGCACGTGTGGCCAAAGAGAGGAGAGATGGCATAGGCAATGTCCAAGGCCGTGTGTGTGTGTGTGTGTGTGTGTGTGCGTGTGTTTGTATGTGTTTCTTCTTTGCCGTCAGGCTCATACGGACGGACGGACGGACGGACGGACATACGGACAAAGCCACGTATAGAGCGGTTGGCACCGCTAAAAATGAAAAAAATGTCACCCTTAATTTGAACAGGCGACAACTACAACACAAATCTATCTGCGCTAGTGAGATTTGTTCTGCACGGCACATTCCGGGCACGTGTGCGGTCGCGCACGCACATTACAGGGAACGTTGCTACTAGACCTCACCCCCAGGAGTCAGGACTCAACTAATCCCAGCTCACTTTGCTAGGGAAAAAATGCAGTCTACTATGCTGCCACCAAAATATGGAATGTGGCCTTACCAAAAGCCATTAAAGATAAAAATAATAATAATAATAATAATAATAATAATAATTGTAATAATAAGAGTAATAATAATAATAACTAGAAAAAGTGCTCCTCGGAGCACAACTCTCCGCCAGAAGACTTGTGTTGGTTCGAAGGTCGCGAAGGTCGCTATCCCTCTTGTATATGTAAGTGTCCTATCCATCCTGTCTGGGTAAGTGTCCTCTTCCGTTCATTCTGTGTAAGTGTCCTATCCCTCCTGTCCTATCCGTCCTGTCTATGTAAGTGTCATATCCCTCCTGTCTATATAAGTGTCCTATCTGTCCTATCTGTCCAATAAGACAGATAGGAACAATTGGACCGCGACTACTTGACTACTTCCGGTTCGAAGGTATGGGAGTGAGCTAGTGGCCGGATTTTCGGTATTGGAATCTGGCTTATCACAGTGACACATGTATTTATAGGTCGCTATCCCTCTTGTATATGTAAGTGTCCTATCCAACCTGTCTGGGTAAGTGTCCTCTTCCGTTCTGTCTGTGTGAGTGTCCTATCCCTCCTGTCTGTATAAGTGTCCTATGTCATATCCCTCCATATAAATGTCCTATCTGTCCTATCTGCCAATTATGTATCAGCCATGCAGCCATTTCATGGTTCCCGTCTTACCTCACTCTGACAGTGGCAGAGACACTGTCAGAGTGATGCCATGTATATATAGGCCCGGTGGCGTCACTAGCCAATCAGATCACAGTATTTCACGTGTCACGTGAGGCTTGACCAATCGGTGTGTCATGTTTAGAAAGTGAAAACGCAGTGATAACAATACTCTCCTGGCGGAGAGTAATAATAACTTTTTGTGTTATCCTTTTAGATTAACTTTGGACTGTAATGATACGTAGCCTGCAAAGGTTAGTTCAGGCAGTATATACTCATGTATGAAGCATAGCGTTAGTTCATGCAGGACACGGAAGTCGTGCACGCCAAAGCTGTAACCAGCAGTCAGTCAGCTGATGTGAACATCAGCTTTCTATTCCCCATTCACAGCCCAGCTGGTCATTACATCACACACTCATTATCCAATCACAGCTCATGCTTGAGCAAAGAGGTTCCTATAAATATGGCTTCATATTCTCTAGGTCTTTCTTGGTTGCTGAACCAATGCATTTTGCTAGCTGCTGCGAGCTTCATCTGCTGCTCATCTGCTGCTCATCTACTGCTTTGTGCGCTGCTCTATGATATTTTGGTGCTATATGAGATGAGTCTGCTTATGATGCTGACTTTACCACTGCTACAGCAGCAATGCTTCTTCTATTATTGCTGCCAAACACTAATGTGCTCATAGCTTAAGCGAATAGCATGCTTGCTGCCATGTAGAAATTAGGAATTGTTTGTAGCACAAAGCTAATACAGCATGCTTGCTGCCCAGACAGTAGAAGCTTGATTTGTTTGTAGGCTACTCTCTTCACCATGTGGTAAGTTGAATTGTTGTAGCTTAAAGCTAACATAGCATGCTGCTGCATTTAGAAGTTTGTTTGTTATACAGCACTGCACAGTTAACATGGCATGCTTGCTTCCCATGTGGAAAGCTTCAATTGTTTGTAGCTTAAAGCTAACATAGCATGCTGCTGCATTTAGAAGCTTGGTTGTTATACAGCACTGCACAGTTAACATAGCATGCTTGCTTCCCATGTGGAAAGCTTCAATTGTTTGTAGCTTAAAGCTAACATAGCATGCGTGCTGCCATGTGTTTAGAAGCTGTGTTGTTATACAGCAATGCTCAGTTAACATAGCATGCTTGCTTCCCATGTGGAAAGCTTCAATTATTTGTAGCTAAAAGCTAACATAGCATGCTGCTGCATGTAGAATCTTTGTTGTTATACAGAACTGCACAGTTAACATGGCATGCTTCCTTCCCATGTGGAAGCTTGAATTGTTTGTAGCTAAAGCTAACATAACATGTGGAAAGCTTGAATTGTTTATAGCTTAAAGGTAACATAGCATGTGGAAAGCTCGAATTGTTTGTAGCTTAAAGCTAACAGCATGCTTGCTGCCATGTAAAAACTTTGATTTGTTTGTACAGTGCTGCAAAGTTAACACAGCAGCTTGCTCCCCATGTAGGCTACTTCCTTTTATTCCCAGCAGAAGACATTTCAGTGGTTTTAAAGAGCTTTCATCAGGTAATGAAACGTGGCTATTTTAGCATTTTATGGCTTCAGGTATAGGAATATATGGAGCTACATTTTTGGGCCGAAAGTTTGATTTTTCCAAAATAAGTACTGCTTCTAAGTTCTAATGCTGTTCTGCTGAGGCACTCTTGACTCTGGGAATACCCACAATACATGGTGCAGTACCATCTAGTTGGCTGAAGCTTCAAGCAGAGCTTCCAACAGTTGTAGTGCTCTGCTAGCACAAATGCTTTTATAATATGTTTATACTTATCAAAGCTGTCGTAGACAATCTGTGTGCAACGGGGCATAATATAAGACAAGAAGTCAAAATGTAGACATGTATTCAAGCCAGGAAAGGAAATCACAGCATGTGTATCAAATCAGTGTTGCCATGTCTGCTTATTATAAGCGACTTTGTGATTGTGTTCTGTTAAGTCACTAGCAAATATGATTACTAAACAGGGTTCATGTGAAGGAACCCCATATTCATATGTAATCATGGTACAAAAAATGTTTAATATTCTAAACACTTGTTTTGCGACTTGTTTTTATAGACTTGGCGCTTGTTTTTCTTACAATCTGGCAACACGCCGTGGTGGTGTCACGTGACTACTCCTTGGGAGTAATCAGGAAGTCTCATACAATACAGCATGCATCTTGGGTATTGTAGTCTATGCAACTGACACAGTCATATCATGGTCAATTCAGTTCAATTCTACCGTGTGAGAATAAGGTGAAGGCAAGGGTGTTTTCTTTCTTAACTGGTCATGTGCAGGCATTATGGCAGTGTAACTGTCATGTTAAATAAGGTACACAACTATCATGTCATGTTAAATAAGGTACACAACTATCATGTCATGTTAAATAAGGTACACAACTATCAGGGGATATTCAAGTTAATATAATCCACTCAGTGAAGCTGTTATTTCTGCATTCCTGTTCTATTCACTTAATTTATCGCTCAAGTTCAGGTAACTATTATGTGGGTGGATTAGTTTGCAGATGCTTAAATAGATAATTACTTCATGGTGGATTTAAAGTCTTGTGAAATGGGGCGATTGCTTCAATTGTAGTGGGTTGTCCTCCAGGGGGTGCCATTTAGAGGGCAAGCAAAGGTTAATCTGATTCTCTGCTGCTTCAATTCTATCAGCTTATGACTTAGATGCAGGGAGCGGATTCATAGTGCATTGAATTAATTGCACGTTACTTCACTTTTAGCTAACCATGTCATTGTAAAGGGATATTCATTGCTTGAATTCACACTGCTTCTGTTTTGTTTATGAGCGACTGCTATTATGGTGATCCAAGGCTTTTGATGGCATGACCTTCTTTCCATCACGGATGCCGGGAAGGTTCAGGTTGGGTTGCTGTTAGTTCTAAAAAGTGTGAGATACTGATTCTACTACTAAAAAGCTACTTATACTTGCTGCTAACATTACAGCTATAAATCATGCTTTGGCTAAATGCTGCTACTATTTTATCGTGCTACTCATTCTACTGCAGTTGAGCTGCTACTACTATGATGAGGATACTAATGTTAATCATGCTACAGGAAAAAGGTTACTGCTACATAGTAACATAGTGTCAGCAGTGGGCAGACAGAGGGAGTCCTGCTGACTGAGGCACGTTATCTAGTGCATTGCTTATTTCTCACAAAAATATTTTCAGATGCATACTTTGTCTGTTTAAGTACTAAAGGAAGTGCGCACCGTCTGGCCACATCTCGAGTTGGACAAAAAACACAGCAGGTGAAAGGCGGAAATCATATAATAGTCATTATTCATTGCAAGGATAAAGGGGGTTTACTTGTCTCTGACTCATACAGGTGCTGCTGGGTTAAGTTTCATTGGATGGTTGCAGAAAGAAGAAAACTTATGATGATATTGCAATTTAAAATAATTGCTTATTGCAAACAAAGTCTTAAAGATGCATTGCGGTCTGCTTATTGCAAACGGTACAGCTACAGTACTCTTCAGCTGCTTGATTCCAGCATTCACAATGAAGCAGCAGGTTGCCGGTCTGCAGCCATGAACGCTACTACGTTCACCATGAGTGAATGAGATAATCCATCTGTTTGCTTACAGATCTCCACAGCGTCCAGACGAGAAGGCTTGCATGCTTGCTCTTGTGTGTGTCTTTCCAAAAGTTCATCTAGGTGGTGTTCTGCATGCTTGTGGAACTTGAAGCTTTTGTGGATCGCTATCTACGTATCTGAGATTGACATCAGGCATAAGTATGCTGCTGAAAGTGTTGGCTGGGTTCCACTGCACTGATTTGGGTAGTATGATTCTGTTTTGTATTGCATTTCTTTATCTGTGCGTGATGGGTAAGGTCCGCAGTATGCTTACTGCTGCATATAGTTATTACATTTTACACTTTTAATTTAGTTTAGCTTGATGAATTCATTTCTGAGGTCTGCAGCATGCTGCTGCTACACATAGTTTCACACTTTTGTAGGATGAACTTAACATCTTAAACTCTTAAACACTGTAAATCAGACAGGGGGGGGAAGGTGCAAACGTCATAATTTCTAACCCTAACCCTAACTAAAACCATGTTTTGTCTCTGTTCTCCATGATCCAGTATCTGCAAAGACGTCCTCTGGCGAGGCAAGACTAATGTTCTTCCTGACCGACAAGGGAAAGCCAGGGTCATGGTTCACGGCCCGGCTCTGTCTCCTCTACAAAAGATGTGGACTGCTGCGCAGCTGTATACCTCTCACTCATTTCCGCATTGCATTGGTGCAGCTACATTGGTCTAGGCTTAAACTTGAAGTTGCTCAAAAAGCAATGAGTGGCATGTACTGTATGAGGAGACGGTTAAATAGAGTCTGCATTCAAAAGTGGTTGGCAATGGCATGGGTTCATTCTGATGAAGATAGTTGACTTTTACGGATGCATGCTTGCATCCCTCTTATCTGAGCGGATAGGGAGTTACAGCACGCTGCTGTTACACACATATGTTATTAATCAGTGGTGATTACAGGGGCGTTCCGTTGCTAGGGGCAACCAAGGAATCTCAACCCTATAGTACACTTTCTGGTTAAGTAGGCTACACTCCTGAAGTACAGGATCAACATGGCTGTTGAACACACACATAGTGTATATATACGTCATTAATTGTAGGATGACCTCGTTTTAAGATGCATGCTTGCATTCTTTTAGTATAGCTTAACAATCAAATGCTGAGGTCCACAGCAAGCTGCTGTTACACATAGTTAGTACACTTTATTTATCATGAATGATAAACATTAGTTATCATTCATCATAGGATGACCTCATATACATATATATATTTATATATATCAGATTTCTTTAAAAAGAAATAGAATGTCCTTTTCGAATCCTATTCGCGGTGCAACATAGCAGTGGGCATCGCTTTACGATACCGTCTAGGACTCCTGAGTTCAGGAATCAACAGGTTTCTGCATTCATCAGGCCTGTTGAACACATAGTCTTAAGATGCATGCTTGCATTTGTTTAGTTTAGCTTAACAATCAAATGCTGAGGAACTCCTGAAGCTCAGGAATCAACAGGGCTGTTGAACACACAAATGCATGCTTGCATTTAAAGCACTCCTGAAGTACAGGATCAACATGGCTGTTGAACACACACAGTATATATCTCATTAATTGTAGGATGACCTCATTTTAAGATGCATGCTTGCATTCTTTTAGTATAGCTTAATAATTAAATGCTGAGGTCCACAGCAAGCTTGCTGTGACACATAGTCTCTTATCACATAATTTGTAGAATGACTTCAGGATGCGTGCGCATTCTATTTTAAGTCAGTAGCAGGTTTGCTACTTCACATAATATAGTATGACTGATTAAGGCGTTTTTTAGGCTTGGCGTTGGCTTCCGTGTGTTGGGGGGGAATTCTGTTATGCACTCTCTGAGTAGCCTAGCTGCCGCTTGGCTGAAACCAGAGAGTATGCATTTATTGGTTTTGGGGGATTTGCTAAAGCATTCTCTGAATATATGCTTAGCAGGCTGCTTCGACAAAATTCAGTGAATATTCTCCCAAGAGTGGAGCTTTAACGCCAAGCTTAACTGTATTCCATTTGTGGCAATAAATGGTTCTTTATCTACTAAGACGAGAGTGTTTCTGATTGAAATGAAGCATAGCGTTAGTTCATGCAGGACACGGAAGTCGTGCACGCCAAAGCTGTAACCAGCAGTCAGTCAGCTGATGTGAACATCAGCTTTCTATTCCCCATTCACAGCCCAGCTGGTCATTACATCACACACTCATTATCCAATCACAGCTCATGCTTGAGCAAAGAGGTTCCTATAAATATGGCTTCATATTCTCTAGGTCTTTCTTGGTTGCTGAACCAATGCATTTTGCTAGCTCCTCCTCCACCCCAGCCTCCACCTTTTGATTAGAGTCTGCCATAGGCTCAAATACTTGTGATTATCATGTATATCTGCTTTGTTTAGAGTCTGGCTTAGGCTCAAATACTTGTGGTTATCATGTATATCTGCTGTTTAAAATCTTGCTAGGCTCAAATACTTGTGTTTATCATGTATATGTGCTAATTCTAACTAATATGTTAATGTATTGCTTATTGTTGTCATTGTATCCCTATGGGGGATTTGCTAAAGCATTCTCTGAATATATGCTTAGCAGGCTGCTTCGACAAAATTCAGTGAATATTCTCCCAAGAGTGGAGCTTTAACGCCAAGCTTAACTGTATTCCATTTGTGGCAATAAATGGTTCTTTATCTACTAAGACGAGAGTGTTTCTGATTGAAATATATTCAGGCTACATGCATGCTCATTACTATGTGGGTGTATACAGTGTTATGCAAGACGTAATACACGCCATACACTGACGTGGCAATCAGCGTGGCAATCAGCTGACCAATAGGGCGGGTTTTTTAAGCTCACCTAAATCTGCCTTCCTTCTGCTATATTGTGTCTCCCACCGCCACCCCAGCACCACCAGTGGGCTCTGCTATTCGTTCTGTTCCCCATGTGGGTTGTTATTGTCTCCGCCAGGCCGAAAGGCATGGCGGGAGAGTATGTTTTACCCTCCGTCCGTGTGTGTGTCCGTGTGTCCGTGTGTCCGTGTGTTACCAGCTAATCTCTGGCACCGTTGGCCCGGTCGCTGCGAAACTGTGCACACACACTCTGCAAAACCCATTTTTTTACACTACTCCTACAGATTTTATCCAAACGTCATGCAAATCGGTACACAGTATCTCTATAGTCATGTGATCAACACTGATCTGTCCGATTTCCCATATTCCATCCTCATTGGCTAAGGTTTGCTTCCAAAGTTTGCAGGATTGGTCCGTTTTGAACAAAATGCCTCAAATCATGAACGCAGCTTGCGATTTCCGTGAAATTTCACACGCACATTCCCACTAGGCCAGGGATGGGCAACTGGCGGCCAAAAATGTTTTAAATTGTTTTTTGGCCAAGTCTACACCTGCAACCACACGTAACTTCTACTTTATTCTTCTTATTCCTCGTCTTTGTATTGGTATTGTTTGTGTTGGAGCGCCTCAGTGCGGCTGCAGAGTTCATGTGCAACCTCTTCCAGAGAGAGATAGAGACACTAGAAACTCTGCTGGAGACACAAAATAAACTGTGTAGACTTGGCCCTTTGAAATAAAATGTATTTTGGCCCAAAAAAAAAAAAAAAAAAAAGTTAATGCAATTAGATTCGACTAAACAAATCCTTAGTCGGGGAGAGGCCTACTAAATGCTAAGTAAAAACAAAGTTATAACAAACAATAATAGTTAATATCACATATGTGACTATTATGGGCTTTTTGAGTAATGGGGTACTACTGGCGAGAGTGCCGATAAACGGGCGGGCTGGGACAAAAATTCAGCCCTGGCATTTTGGTCCGAACCGGCGCACCGCCTCGGACCGTTTTGCCAACGGGGGTGGGGGGGAGGGGTCCCTGCCGATAAACAATGCGGCCCCCCAGAGTGATTGAGGAAATTTTGTGGCCCTCACCATCTACAAAGTTGCCCACCCCTGCACTAGGCCAAGGAAGAAATGCCACCCTTTTCACGTTGGCCTGTTATAGCGCCACCAGCAGGTCTAATTTAGCAAAACACATTTTTGTAACAAAATGCCTCAAATCATGAATGCAGTGTCCGATTGAAGAATAAATGGCACCCTTTTCACATTGGCCTATTATAGCGCCACCAGGAGGCCACAATATCGTACCTGACCTGGCGGAGACCTGTGCTCCGAGGAGCACTTTCTCTAGTTGTATATCTATCTCCCTGCTCTTAATGGTTAATGATGGTTGTCTTGTGCTGAGCAGGGAGAAGAATGTAGCAGAGCCTGAGGCCAAGATAAAATATTACATCCACACTTGTATTCTCGTTATCTGAGTTATCTGTTATCTGACTGAACTACATGAACTACCTGTTAACAAATTTGTTAATGAAGTATTAAATCTATCAATCAATCAATCAATCAAAGTAACTGTACTTTGTGTTTCAGCTCAGCACTCTGAAACCGTTGTTGCCGTGTGTCTGGGGATACTGTGTGTTATGCTGCTGGCTGTGATCATAGGTCTGACTGTGCACTGTGAGTGTCACAAAACTACCACATCACTCAAGCAGGGATTATTTTCTTTTTACACATAAAAAAAAAGAATAATAACATTGAATGTACTTCTTCTCAAAGCTAATTGTCCTCACAGATGCTTGACCTAATCTTGGACAGCAAAACTTATGTTCAGCATCATCATTTTTACCCTTTGTAGATAATTCCACCAATAAGAAGTTACAGACCAGAAATGACATCCTGACCCTTGAGAGAAATGAGTTAGAGATGAACTACAACAACGTGACCCTGGAGAGAAATGAGTTACAGATGAACTACAAGAACCTGACCTTGGAGAAAGATGAGTTACAGATGAACTACAACAACGTGACCCTGGAGAGAAATGAGTTGCAGATAAACAACGACGACCTCACCCTGAAGATAGAACAGTTAGAAGGTGAATTAAACCAGTGAAACCGTAGCTCAGAGAGGTTACAAACCATTTTGAAGGGACATTATCTAGTGTAGTGTACTGTTATTGATATTTTAATTATTTAAATGTAGTGGTAACAAAAAATACCGATGACGGTTTACTAACCTACCAAACCTTTAGTAATGTAAAACAACTGTTTTATTTTATTTTTCAAAATAATTGTAGACTTACTAGTCCAGCAGATTAAGTCAATATTTCAGAAGAATCGTTCACTTTGTGATACGAATTACTAATTACTACAATTACTTATTGTATTTATCAGCCCTGTATACACCAACTAGTAGTTTAGTTAGTTAACTGCACCTAAATTGACAGGGCGTGATAGCAAAGGAAAGCTGAGCCAAGGCTAATGGGGCTGCAATTACCCGGATGGTGTACAGATCGCACCGGACTTAAAGGCACTGGAAGAACGATCGGGCGAGGTGTAGAGCACTTTGTTTGAACTTAGTTGTATCCCATACCTGAATGTGCCATTGGCCTCAACGGGGTAATTCTGGATGTCAGCTGCCATTTTTCTGGCACGCTCAAGCTTGCTGTTACTGAACATCAGACGACAGCTTTAGTTATAATGCCACCTCCATTGTCCAATCGGTTCATTTCTTTAAAGAGGGGTACATTTGTGGCAATCATGAAATAACCATTGTTTCAGGATGACATGCATAATGAGTTTGACATGAGTTAATTCAGTCTGACAGAGACAACACTTTTTCCAGACAGTTTGAGCTGAACAACTCAGTGGATTAGAAGTGGACATATTGTGTGACGGTTTAGGCCGAGGGGCTATTCTTTTACCACCTATCCGTACAGAATAGGCTATCTACTGTTAGCACATTCAGGTATGGGATACAACTAAGTTCAAACAAAGTGCTCTACACCTAGCCCGATCGTTCATCCAGTGCCATTAAGTCTGTACACAATCCAGGCTATTGCAGCCCCATTACCCTTGGCTCTGCTTCCCTGCGCTAGCACATCCTGTCAAGTCAGGTGAGGCTGTCTAACTACAATACTATAACTAACTAAACTACTAGTTGGTGTACAGTATATACAGGGCTAATTAGATAGCATTTGGGACACTAAAGTATACTAACAGTTAGCAGACTACAACTGCAGTTAGTACGCTACCTAGTCCACACTGAACCTCATGCTGAGTCTCACAGCAATGATGTCACCAGCGTGCCCTCGTTGTTCTTTGACATCACTCTCTTATAAAAAAAAGAATGTCAACTAATTGACATTCATTACAGCATTGTAATGTAGATCAAAAGACCTTGGACTACTCTACATCCGGTTGAAACTTCATTTCTGATCGAATTACGACAGAAAACTGTATTTTAGTCAAAACAAATCTGAAAAAGTAGGTCCTATTATTCATGCTGAATTTGATGCTTGTATGATCACAAAGTGAACAATGTGTCACTAATCTGCTACAATAGGTAGGACATTATAGGAGATGTCCGACCATTACGTCACTCACTAAAAGGTTTCCGTATCCTGTACCTAAACAAACAAAATCTAGAACATGTCTGGGCCGTATACACTGGGGAGTTTTGATTCGAAACAATGGATTCAGGAAGCAGTGTCACAACATAAATTCCCATAACTTCATCTGTCAGTGATGTTCAGGTTTCCACGTAGAGGTTTGGTCATGCCAGTTTAATAGATCAACCAGGTGACTGAAACCAAAGAAAGTTGTGTTCTATATACTGAATCCTCTCTGTCTTAGGCTGATGATTGGATAGTTTGTTGTTAGGCCAATCGTCCAACCAATACTTAGTTACTACTAATAACTTATTCAGACTCTCAGTGACTCTGTAAAGGAAATGTAATGATTTGTTTCTGAACACATAATACATGTTAAAAATTCATGGCTGGAAACATGTGAACTATGTCGTAATAAATGAGGAGTTAGACCATTTCAACTGTTTTCACCATTTTTTAGTTTGTGTTTTTGGGGCGGAGCTAAATCCTCATTTGATCACAGGCTGAGTTTACAGTGATGTCATTAGTTTCATATACTTCACATTGTTTTTGGCTGTGTAGTTTAGAACACATTATTCTGTGGTGCGACAAACAGAGTATACATACTGCTTATACTCATACTGCTTTACAGTGTCTTTAAAGGCTGCCCCCACTGTTGCGCTCCAGAAACATTGAAATGAAAAAATGGAGTCTGATGCTAATTATTACAGTATAGCCTAAAGTCCAATTTATAGTTCAGATGTAGCATACACAAGTAGTATCATAGGTGATTGTTAAAACAATTATGTCCGAGTGACTCATCGGCATAATTTTGTATTACTTTATTTATTATTTTACCTGGGTTACACCTTCTGATAGTTGTACTTGAAGGTTGATATGAAATAATAATCCCGCTAGAGTTTCAGAGGTGCGAGCGTGAAAAAATACAGCTTGTACTGACGCCGCTGCTCGGCGCTCGTTGAACACTAGGATAAAGATACCAAGGATTTGTCAGTGATGTCACTGTCATGCGATACCGAAGTGGCATATACAGTACTACTAACCTGTCCATCACTCCTCTTTCTAGTGAAAAGGGTAAGAAATTCTCTGATCACTACTTTATGTCCTACTCTATCTCTCTTTCTCTCTCTCCTCTCCCCCCTCACAGTCCCTCTCTACCCACATGGTTTCTTCGCGTCGCAATCTTCGCTCACTTTCCCCTACTGATCTTTCCTCTTCTGTTCTCTCTGCTCTCCCTGCCCCTGAATCCTTCGCTCTTCTATCCCCTGATGCCGCCACATATCTTCTTTTCTCTACTCTATCCTCTTCTCTGGCCATCTCTGTCCCCTCACCACCTAAAATTCAGGCTTCTGCTTCCAAGCCTAAAAAACTCTTTGAAACTTTTTCCTCTTTCCTGCAACCACCACCCCTCCTCCCTCCTCGTCCCTCCTCCCTGACGATTTCGGCAACTTCTTTGACAAGAAGGTGAACGATATCCAATCCTCTTTCCCTGTTTCTTCAAACAACTGTCCTCGTACCTCCACCAGAACAACCTCCTGGACTCCAACCAGTCTGGGTTCAAAGTGGGTAACTCGACCGAGACTGCCCTCCTGACAGTGACGGAGTCGCTCCATGCCGCTAGAGCGAACTCTCTCTCCTCCGTTCTGATACTCCTGGACCTGTCTGCAGCGTTCGACACAGTGAACCATCAGATCCTCCTCTCCACCGTTGAGGGGATGGGTGTCTCAGGCTCTGCACTCTCCCTGTTTGCATCCTAGCTGACGGGTCGCTCCTACCAGGTGATGCTGAGAGGGTCTGTGTCAGAACCACACAGGCTCACTACTGGGGTTCCCCAAGGCTCGGTTCTGGGTCCTCTTATTTTCTCTCTCTACACTACACCTCTTGGTGCTGTCATCCACTACCATGACTTTTCCTACCACTGCTATGCCGATGACACCCAGCTGATCCTCTCATTCCCCCCCCTCTGACACACAAGTGGAGGCACGCATTGCTGCTTGTCTGGCTGACATCTCGGAGTGGAAGTCGACGCACCACCTGAAGCTCAACCTGGACAAGACCGAGCTGATGTTCCTCCCGGGGAAGGGCTGTCCGCACCGAGACATGGCCATCACCATTGATAATGCTGGGTGACGTCAACTCGGACTGCGAAGAATCTGGGTGTGACCCTGGACGATCAACTGTCGTTCTCGGCAAACATCTTATCAGTGACACGGTCCTGCAGATTCCTCCTCTACAACATCAGGAGGATTCGCCCCTTCCTCACGGAGAAGGAAGCCTCATCCAGGCTCTTGTCATCTCCCGCCTGGACTACTGCAACTCCCTCCTTGCTGGTGCTCCGGCATCTGCCATCAGACCTCTGGAGCTTGTTCAGAAAGCTACGGCTCGTCTGGTGTTCAACCGCCCCAAGTTCTCCCACACAACTATCCTTCTCCGTTCTCTACACTGGCTCCCCGTAGCGGCTCGCATCCAGTTTAAAACCCTGGTGCTAGCCTATAAGGCAGTGAAAGGAACAGCTCCTTCTTACCTCCGGGCTATGGTCGATGCTTACACCCCTGCCCGACCACTTCGGTCGGCCACCTCGGGGCGACTGATTGCCTCGTCGCTCAAGGGTCCTTCTGGCCGATCAACACGGTTACAACTTTTTTCTGTTCTGGCCCCACAGTGGTGGAATGAACTCCCCACTGATGTCAGGACAGCAGAGTCACTGCCCATCTTTTGCCGCAGGCTGAAAACCCACCTCTTCAGGAAACACTACCCTTCCTCTTCGCCTTGCCTACTTGTTGTTAACTAGTTGTACGAACTCTTATTTTATTGTTTTATTGGATCTTGTTTATTCGATACACTTATTTGTTTTAGCTCTTGCTCATTTGATTTTCCTATTTTGTCTCATCTGTTTATGAAAGTAGGGGTACGTGCATTATTGACGGTATATGGTGCCTGCAGCCTGGTTTCGCGGGTGAGAATTACCTCACAACAGCTTGAATCTGAAAAATGTAGCTTTTTTAACAATTTGAGGACAGGGTATAACCTAACTTTTACATGTCAAGGTAATCATCTTAATTCATTAATTCATCTTAAATGTAAATAACTCATCTATGATTATTAATCATTTATGAGTATTAGCCTTTGTTGATTGGCTTGATCATTTTTATGCCCCCTCGGGAATGTGGTGCCCTACACACAGTGGTCTGCGTGTGCTTAGCGGTGG
Source organism: Gymnoscopelus microlampas (assembly GCF_963454915.1). Taxonomy (NCBI): domain Eukaryota; kingdom Metazoa; phylum Chordata; class Actinopteri; order Myctophiformes; family Myctophidae; genus Gymnoscopelus; species Gymnoscopelus microlampas. The sequence continues at coordinate 11,346,725 of NC_139952.1, read as the reverse complement.
CACTGATTAGCGATATCTTCTTCTTTGTCTTTCGGCTGCTCCCGTCAGGGGTTGCCACAGCGGATCATTCGCTTCCATTTGGCTCGGTCCTCTGCATCCTCCTCCGTCACGCCTACTGCCTTCATGTCCTCCTTCACCGCGTCCATGTACCTTCTCTTCGGCCTTCCCTTCCTCCTCTTCCCTGGCAGCTCCATCTCCAGCATCCTCCTCCCAATGTACTCCCCTTCCCTTCTCCGCACATGTCCATACCACCTCAGTCTTGCCTCTCTCACTTTCTGTCCCAGCGGTTCCACGTGAGCGCTTCCCCTTATGTACTCATTCCTGATCTTGTCCACTCTCGTCACTCCCAGAGAGAAGCGCAGCATTTTCATTTCTGCCACCTCCAGCTCCGTCACCTGCCTGCTGGTCAGTGCCACAGTCTCTAGTCCATACAGCATGGCTGGTCTCACGACACTGCTATAGACCCTTCCCTTCACTCTCGCTGGTACCATTCTGTCACAGATCACCCCAGTCATCCTTCTCCACCCGCACCACCCCGCCTGCACTCTCTTCTTCACCTCCCTGCCACAATCTCCACTACTCTGCACCGTTGACCCCAAGTATTTAAACTCGTGCACTTTTGGTACCTCCACTCCCTGCATCTTCACCCCCCCTCCTTCCTCCCTCTCATTTACACACATGTACTCTGTCTTGCTCCTGCTCACTCTCATCCCTCTTCTCTCCAGTGCATGTCTCCACTTCTCTAGATTTTCTTCTACCTGCTCCCTGCTCTCACTACAAATTGCGATGTCGTCTGCAAACATCATGGTCCACGGGGCCTCCTGCCTGACCTCATCTGTCAGCCTGTCCATCATCATGGCGAATAGGAATGGGCTGAGGGCCGACCCTTGGTGCAATCCCACCCCGACCTTGAAACCCTCTGTCACTCCCACTGCACACTTCACCACCGTCTCACTACCCTCATACATGTCCTGTACTACTCTCACATACTTTTCTGCCACTCCTGACTTCCTCATACTGATTAGCGATATGAATTGAATTAATGTTTTGTGGGACACTTTTTAAACATTTTAATATTTGGGCTTGTTGGAAGGTATTAGATGACGTCAAGTCATCCCTCTCTTGAAGTCAAGAGAGGGTCAAGTCAAGTCCTGTGTCACTGGCATGCAAGTCCATGTCAAGTCCAAATATTTTTGGCAGAGGGCGCTACACTCCATCTGCCAGCCTAGGGAGAGCCCAGAGTCGATCTCATGTCTCCTTCGATGCATGAGAGATAACAAGCCTTCTTATCACCTGACAGGGGGGAGTTTCCCCGGTTGGACGTAGCGCGTGGAAGGAACACGTTATTCCAACCAGTTCCTATCCCCTCCATTAGGCGCCCCGGCTGACCAGGGGGAGGCAGTATAGAGACCAGGATTACTGCATGTTTTTGTGAGGGTACCTAGGGACACAGGGAGAACATGCAAACTCCACACAGAAAGGTCCTTTCACCAACCCCACCTCGGGTATGGGCACTGATGACGCGGAGGAGAGGACACGCCCCCAGCGTCAACAGTGTCCCCTGCGGGAATCGAACTCAGGACCTTCTAGCTGTGAGACAACAGCGCTACCGACTGCGTCACCATACCCCTCCATCAAGCAAGTCTAAAGTCATCAAATGTGTGACTCCAATTCTGAGTCCAAGTCGAGTCTCCCCACCTCTGGAAAATAGCATACAACTTCAGAGGATTAAATGTTTATAATGATCCGACTTCTATACTCACATACAAGCCCCGTCCCCCCCTCCGCTTGCTGCAGCTGCAGAGCATTGGGACTCGCTCTGTGTTGTAAGTGTTGTTGTTAAGAGTGGACTATCGGCTCAATTCTTACCTTTTTCTGTATCGATTCAAAAAAGGAATGGTAGGCCCAGTATACTACAGATGTCTGTCGTTCTGACCATCTGGAAAAAGTAATCGATAGGTTGAAACAACCTGTCTGCGAATCCCTGTTGAATATAGACATCATGATCGGGAACGTGTATGCAAGTTCAACATGGAGGCACGATGTTGAGCTGTCTACTCCAGTCTAAAGCAGGCAGAACTAAGGCCACGTTTACACGGCAACGATCAGAATAGAAAACGACAAAGTGCCGTTTGCGTCACTTTTTATTTTGCGTTTACACGGAGCCACAACAGTGAAAACGCTGTAGTGTGCATGCCAGGTGGCTAGGTGGCGGTGACTGACTGCCAGATAAGCCAGTCACGCATGCGGATTAACCACTTCCGTTCTATTTCCTGTTACAGCTGATTTTGTTTACATGTATGGGTTGTCATTAGCTTGTTTTTTCTGTAAAGTTTCTTGTAAATATTGGTTGTTGCGTTTTTTTGGGCTTGTTTTTAAAGTGTAGTTGATTTTTAGATTTTAGATTGTAGCCTATTATTGTTTAAACAGTCCTCAAACATGTGCATGTCAAATGATTGTATTTCTCCACAGACCCCCATCTGAATTTAGAAACATATATATTCCAAATATTATTTCACTATTTATTTTCCAGATCTTTTTGAAAATAGCAGATCTACAAGCTCACAACGTCTACAGCGTTGTGAGCTTGTAGATCTGCTATTTTCAAATAGCCTATGTACTGTATAGGTTTGAAGTGCTCATCTAGCCTAGTCGCTTCTTTTGGGTTTGTTTTCATAGACCTGGCTGCTTATTTCTCTACCAAAATCTGGCAACAGTACCATGACATGTTTTGCCGTTTCCTCCGTTGTAACCGTTTACATGGAGACGGGATGCTTAGCGTTATCAAAGATTTCTACTCTGGAAGGTGGTTTCACTTTTTTGTGGATTCAAGCCCTGATAACACCATTGCATCTAAACGGAAGGCACATTGGAGGTCTTTCACCTTGGACATTTGAGAGAGGAGAAGCTCTGGGCCTCCTGGGAATAATAGTAATGAATACAACTTATATGCACTATTGCACTATTACTATTGCAATTTCACATGGATAGGGATCTTTTTTATTTTTTTACTTAGATTGTCTGGACAATAACAGGAGCTATTTGGTGTGCAGATTGTTCTGTTTCAATTGAAATACCATTCCACAATCCACACCTGCATATTTTTTAAACTTTTGTTATGCTGACATGTGTCTTGTATGATTGTAGAACTTAAAATACAGACCTGCCCTTTGAAGCTGAACCCTCCCAGTGTTGTGGCGAGATATGGAGACACTGTCTCAGTTAACTGCAGCACACCATCTACAGACCACTATGGAATGGGCTGGGAGTCTAAGATGGGAGGCACAGACATGGAAGAAAGTGTGACGCTTATCACTTGGACAGTAAAGACTTTAAGCCCAGAAAACTGGAAAATAGAGCCTACTTGCTACATTAATCTACTCGACGATACGCAGTGTTTAAAAACACTGACAGTCACTCTCTATTGTGAGTATCTCACTTATTATTATGATAATTTAATACCACAGGTTCAATCCTCATCGTTTTACCTTGACATGGGGAAAATATTGTATCAGTATTGCAGTTTAACTCTTCATGGCCTTTTCCACCATTATGTTTACAGCATTGCCAGACAACGTCATCATGTCTCATTTGAGTCATACAGGACCAATGGTTGAGGGCATGGCATATCAGCTGCAGTGTGACATTATCCAAGTTGCACCACTAAGAAGTCTCACTGTGTTTTGGCACAAAGAACATGACATCATCCACAGGCAGTCATATGATGATGATGATACTGTACCAATGAATGTGAAACAAATCCTCTCGTTCACCACAGACAGAGCTGATAATGGAGCTCAGGTCTACTGTGAAACACAAATGAACCTTGGACCATCAGGTCCAAACCCTTTTCCAATGATGAGATCAGAGCCCCATGTTATGACTGTATACTGTGAGTTAGTATTCCTAATAGGGATGCACCGAATATTCGGCCACCGAAACATATCGTCCGATAATGGTTAAAAATGCATTTTCGGCTTTCGGCCGAAAGGGTTTTTAGGCCGAAAAAATATCACCGAAAGACACCGAAACATATCGGCCGAAAGACACCGAAACATATCGGCCGAAAGACACCGAAACATATCGGCCGAAAGAAACCGAAACATATCGGCCGAAAGAAACCGAAACATATCGGCCGATATCACCGAAAGACACCGAAACAATGCTATTTTCAAAAAATCTTGGAATAAAATCTGGAATAATCTTATTATATAAATGTTTACATTTTACAATCTTTCAGCAGTCAGTCTGGAATTAATGTATGCATTCAAAAGTGCTTAATAAATGTTTTATGGACCCATAATAGTGATTATTATGTAAGTTAAGTTTTGCCATAATCGTAGCTGATCAACATTGGTAAACAAATAAATAAATTATATATATTTATCATATTCGGCCTTTCGGTATTCGGTTTTCGGCCAACTGTTTTCTATTTTCGCCATTCGGTTTCGGCCAAGAATTTCCCATTCGGTGCATCCCTAATTCCTAAACCATATGAATATTACATAAGATATCAATGGACATTTTAGCGTTTTGCCTTGTTCGCTAAGAATTATTTTTCATTACTCTCCAGACCCTCCAACTTTCCACAGTTCCCAAACGGAGACGCTGGATCCAGTGCTCGAGCTTTCAGTAGCTGATAAAATAATGTTGAACTGCACTGCTACAGGAAATCCCACCCCCACATACAGGTGGCAATGTTCAAATCCAAAGCAAGAGATGATGGGAGATCAAGCTGTTATTATCACCTCTTGGTTGTTTCCAGGCATTTGCAATTGCACAGCTTCCAGTGATGTGGGCATTGAGACCAAGCAATTCATTGTCAATGATCCTACAGGTAAGACAGTGTTACTTGCAATGTCTACTCATTCTGCAACTCATTGGTGGGCTGTGGACAGTTCAGAAACATGCCTACCAGTGTCATCATCAATGGGGATTCCGTCTTTTTGGTATACGCAAGTTTGATAAAATGAGGGCCAGAGTGAGACAGGAATGGTGCCATCTTATAATGAGCATTAGTGAGGACCAATTATATGGAGATAAGGTTGAAAGTGGGCAAAGTGGTCCTTTCATCATGTGACTGTGATATCTGCCGCCAGTGGTGGATAAAGTACTCAACACCAGTACTTTGCACCAGTCAAAGTATAGATACCCCTTGTAAAATATAACTCAACTACAAGTGAGAATTGCTCAGTCAACTTTGTACTTGAGTAGTTCACCCCAAAAATGTCTCAGGGTCTAGCCAGCAGGAGACTAGGGTGTGAAATTGATATCATTTTTTTTGGGTGGTTAATTCATGAAGTATTTTTGTAAGTTTGGGTCTCGGAGTTGGCTTTCTAGAAATGTAGTGGAGTAAAAAATACAATATTTGTCCCCCTCAGGCCGGGCCGTTTTTGCTCCTTTCTGTCCGTGCCTGCGCGCGTGCGTGTGTGTGTGTGTCTGTGTGTCCGTCTTTGTGTCTGTGTGTCCGTCTGTCCGTCTGTCCGTCTGTGAACTACAGATTGCTCAAAAATACTATGAGTAGTAGGGATTTAAGTGTTTTTCAAAGTACTCAAAATAGTGGAAATCTATGGGTAAGCACTAAGCAAGTTTCATGGTTGTAAGTCAAGCAAGGCATGACATATGCCTGTTCAGAGTGCACATTTGCAATCGATTGCTATGGCGCCCCTCTTTGGCCAGTTGGAGTAAGAATTGTTTCAGTGCTGTTTGGCATGAGCCTCTGCAAAGTTTTGTTTTTTCCACATACAAATATATCTTCAACTGGGATTTAAGATATCAGGCCATAGTTTGTTTGTAGAAAGTTTCACACAGATTGTTTAAAAAACAATCCTAGGAGGAGTAGGAATTGATAGTATTCAAGAGGCAGAGGTCAATTGAATGCTATAGCACCACCCTTTGGCCAATGGTTGTGAGTGGTTTCTTGGCCATTTGGCATGCCTCTCTCATTCTGCCAAGTTTCATAAAAAGCAACTGCATGCACAGTGATGCCAGAACTGCATCTACTCTGTCTAAATATATGCTGCTTCAGCCAATCACCTCTGTTCTTGTTACAGACCTGCTGTTTAAGCCAAACATCACTGTCTTTCCCTCCATAAACCGGGTTTCTGAGGGCCAGCAGCAGGGGGTGCAAGTGTTGGAGGGTTCCGACCTCACCATCAGCTGCTCCATTCAGCCACAGTACCCAGAAGGCTCCTTCCACCTCACCTTCACTGGATCCAACACACCACACAACCACACCCAGCCAGCTGTCAATCACTCTGCCAACTTCCTGTTTCCTGCAGCTGACCACTCACAGCAAGGAAACTACAGCTGTATTTATCACATCAATGTTTCTTCTCATAACTTCTACTCTGAGAGCGAGCCCCTCCCTCTCACTGTCACAGGTAACTGAATGAAATGGTCTTTTCAAGTCACGATGTGAAACTCAACCATACAGATATGCATGAAAGTGACATCAGTTTTTCCCTAGGTGAGATATAGCATATAGAATCATCATTAATGGGTTAATACAATACAACCTTTACAGACTTTAGTGAAATTAATAACAAAATCGTTTTGCTATTCTTGGCCTCACCCCATCCGACCACGCTCTTAAAAGATTGTGTGATGGCCCGGACCAAGTCAAGTCAAGTCAAGTCAAGTCAAGTTTATTTATATAGCACATTTAAAAACAACATCAGCTGACCCAAAGTGCTTTCCAAACAAAAACAAATAGACCTTAGTCTATTTACAAAACAGACTAAGAGGCATAAAGAGACAAAGTGCAGAAGAGACAATAACAAAACAGAAACAAAATAAGAACAAGGCAGGGACAGGGAAACAGCAAACAAAGAACGAGCCTCAATCTATGTTAAAAGCAAGAGTGAAAAAGTGGGTCTTCAATTTTGATTTAAAAATCTCAATGGTGGGACTTATCTTGATGTGCAATGGGAGCTTGTTCCATAGTGTAGGTGCAGCCACGGAGAAAGCCCGGTCACCTTTGGTAATGAGGTTTGTTGAGGGAACTGAGAGGAGTTGCTGGGTGGATGATCTAAGTAACCTAGTGGCAGGAGGTTTATGTATCAGGTCAGAAATGTATGGAGGGGCGAGACCATTGAGAGCTTTAAAAACAAAGAGCAGTGCTTTAAAATCAATTCTATATTTAACTGGTAACCAGTGCAATTTTGCCAGCGCAGGGGTGATATGATCTCGTTTCTTGGTTCCAGTGATGAGTCTAGCAGCTGAATTTTGAACCAGTTGTAGCCGGGAGATGGTGGACTGGGGTAACCCTAGATATAATGAATTACAGTAGTCCAGACGAGAGGTGATGAAGGCATGGGTTATTGTGACTAGGTCGGTGTGTGTTAAAATGGGTAGGGACCACTGGCGTATACTTTGCATACATACTGGCGTATACTTTGCATACAAAGATGATCTTAGACTCTCAGGGCCCTATTTTTGCCGGTACCTTAAACATTATCCCTAAACTTATTTTTCTTAAAAACATTTTCAAATAGTTCAACTAGCCAGTCTACATCGACACGTTGTGAGCTTGTAGATAGGCTATTTGAACTATTTGAAAATGGCGAAAATAGGGCCCTCAGTTTAATTTGCAAAAAGTATTAGCAACGACGGCAGGTCCACCCACATAAGAGAGGTAGGCCTCATAAAGCTTGGACATACACACACATATAATGTAATGGGTGTTTTCTGTTGTGTTTTGAATATACAGTACCATATGTATTACAAGTACAAACTATTTTCTGGACTAAAGGCATTTTCTGCAAGCAGGGAACACCCCATCCCTTAACTAGTAATCTAAAAAGAAACATCTGACAGTTGATTAAGATACTGTATATTGTTTCCAGGGAAGTTGAATATTGTGATGATCAGCCTGGTGTGCAGTGGAGTGGCCATTCTCATGGGGGTCATGATCATCCTCTTCAGGAAGGTAAGGTCAATTCTCACATTATACAATTTGCCTTTCTCTGTAACAGAACCTACAGACTAACTTGACATTTCTGATAATTTCATAGAGCATGGAAAAAAAGAAGAATACTTATTTTATATCAGTTACACACCCCATGAAGCCTTGAATTCACGGAGATTTTTTTAGTTTTTGTCGCATTCCTATGCTAATAATTTGATGACCGGCGGACTCAAAGAGTCTCCTATTGACCGATGACCCCGTCATGAAATTATTGGCCCAGGAATGCGACAAAAACAAAAGAATCTCCATGGGGTGTGTAATTGATAAAAAATAAGTAATGTTTTGGGTGAACTACTCCTTTAAGCTTGTTATACAGATTTCATGGAATGTAAAACACTCATTGTTCTTGCAAAATGCATATTAATGGGTGGCTTACCGTATCTCTTTACCAGATATCATTTTTTTTTAAATAGGCTCTATGCACAGCAGCCATATTGAAAGGGCCCCTTCCTTACTTCCTTGGTGTTACCAATATTTCTAATGAAGGCCCTGTTCCATTTTGTGTAGAAGACCCCCATAACTCTGAGCATGTACAAATGGAACCAAATGGACCCTTACGGGTCCATTTGGTTCCATTTGTACACTCTCAGAGTTACACACCCGTAAGGGGCCATTTGGAACCCCCTCAAGAAACCAAGAGGGTCCCTGGACCTCACTTTGAGACCCACTGGTGTTTCCAGTGAGCGAACATGCACAACATCAGCACTGACTCTGTTTGATCAGAATGGAACAGAGCCTTAATTAGTATTATTGTTAACACCTGTTAAGGAAGTAAGAAGAGGCCCACTTTCTTTCCAATATGGCTGCTGTTTTCTCAGAATTACATATTTCAACTTCACATACTGCTTTAATGTGTACTTGCAAAATTGTAGACCTGATCCTTGACTTTCATATGAGGTGGAAGCAACAATACCAGGGGCCAAGCAATGTACACAATTTGATTTGATTTACATCATGTTTTACATCATCATGTCAAAGATGAAAACACCCCCTTTTTTCCAGCAAGAAAAACTAAATTATACTGTGTGACACAAGCCATGTCTCATAGCTCTGGGCATTCACAGAGACTTGTGTTATCCCTTTAGCCTAAATGTCTGCTGTTTACATTTCTGACTACTAATAAAGTATTCAATCAATCAATCAAAAAACCTTGGGCAGGGGATAGGATCTAAGCTGGAAGCCATGCAGGAGGTGAAAGGTGAATGAATTGGAAGCATTTTCAGATGTAAAAGTAATCAAATCTAATACATTCCCTTCTTCATGTCTGACAGGTCAACATTCACAGATTTTTTTCCCCGGAAGAATCCGTGTCACATTCCGGAAGGGGGCCCGTGGACTCTGGACTGTCATCCATGAGAGAGGAGGGCATACCTCAGACAAACAGCAGGTGTTTGTAAATACGCTATAATTCTATTCTTCTGTCCTAATACAGTATGTGTTATGCACTGATTCCAGTCATGCATAAATATAACGTTGCTGTCGGGCAGGAACCAGCTAACAAAAATTGGTAGCTTTTTTTTCTTCTTTCATAAATCAACGCTATTGAACAACCTTTACCTCTGTGTGTGGATTAAACAAATATTGAACCAAAGTATTAAAAAACACTTTGACTGACAAAACCAGAACCATCGGTTCGTCAAACTGTCGGCTAAACCAGCTAACTTCAGCCCTTACCCCCGCGTGGCACACCGGACAGAGCTACTGCAGAGCGGAAGATAAACAAACTTTAACAAGGCTTAACAAGGTTAAAAGTAACTATGCAGTGTACCTATTTATCAAACTAAATAAAAAAAATTATTCTATTTCTAAAATCTATGTAGTGTTTTCTGAGGAGAGCAATGTGACAAGAAATTAGTTGATATAGCATTTCTCTCGCTAGTTCTGAAACTGCAACTCTGTGAACCCCTCTCCTCAAATGAAATCAAGTGTGATTTCCGTGAACAGGTTGGTTTATCAGGCTATAGTGTAAGCCTACCACTTCACACACTGCCTCAAATCCACTTGAGGGCTCTGTGTGCTGAGATGTTTTCTCTGTTGTGAAAATGTTACTGGTTAATGGTTCCTCTTTAAACATAGAGTATATCTCTGCTGTCGGGCAGCTATGTCCAAAATATTAACTTTTCAGGAAATGAACATTTATTTTTAGAACAACACACTACTGCCTCATCAAAGTTGGGATAATACATTGTCAGATACTTGTCAGATAAGGTTTTTTGACCATTAATGTGGAGATAGACTTTTTTTCCGTCTGACTTCGTCATTCTAATCAATGATGGAAAAAAACAACATCTCCAAAGTTGGAGTTAGGTGGTTTGACCGACAGTTTTGGGGTTAAGGGTTTAGTCAGAAGCACTTTTGAATACTTTTCATTGGTTCAATAATTGTAAAACCCACACACAGAAGTAAAGGGTGTTCAATAGCTCTAATTTATTAAAACTAATAAAAAAGTTGGAAAATGGAGATAGCTGGTTTCTGCCCGACAGCGATGATATAATAATTATGATCCAAAATTGGATATTCCCCACAGACAATCATGTGTGATACCCATAAGTAAGTGCCTGGGTCTGAGTGTACCACTGGACATTACTACATCTTTAGATGTGAAATGTTGAGCAGAAAAGAACATTGTAAAGTTATGAGTAAATATCCTGATTCATATGTTAAAAGTCTATTTATATGACTTGTGTTACGATTTACGTATTTGGATACGACCAAAGTTATGTGGTCTTGCTATCAAGGGTGTTACTATGACGTCCTCATCTGTGTTTTATAAACTTAGCAAAAAGTATCAATTCTTCTCTCTCTGATTGAAATGGTGTACAGTAGAGGATATCTGGCATCGGTTTCCTCTTGTTTTTACATGTATAATTTTTCTTCATGCGTAAAGCACTTTGTAACACAGATTTGAAAGGTGCTATACAAATCGTTTATTATTATTATTATTATTATTATTATTATTAATAATAACAGTTTTATAGTTCACATATATTTTAGTGTACATTTTTGCTTCTTTTAATAGTATCTGTATAGATACTATTGTAAATATCACGATCCATTCCTCGGCCATTGGATTTTGGCTGTGTTTTTCTGTTTTGGACATGTATTCATTGCTTGTGTTCTTGCTACCTGTTTTGGTCTTTAGTCATGTTTTCCTGATTGTTTAGTTTCTTTTTAGTTTCTGTAGCTCTGTTCTGTTTGTTCTGTATTAAGTGCGTAAAAAAAAAAAAAGACAGACTCGTTTTGAAGCCACTTTCAAATCCAGTAGAAGCCCTAGAAGCATAGCCTACCTTTTGCAAATCTTTACTAGAGTATATCAGTATGTATTTCTGTCATTTATCAGTCACTGTCATGTTACCCAATTTGCTGAGAGCATTTAATAAACTTTTGTAAAGACTTTGTATTCACTTTATTTCAACTTCAGATTTTATCTTGAGATTTTGTACACTTAGGGCATGAACCTTACCTCCATATTTCATAATTGTAGGCCTGTGTTTCTTCATGAATTAATGCCCGTCTGGGATTTTAGATATCGGTGTGTAGAAAGAGACCTCCAATTCAATTGCACGATTGTAGATCAGGCATATGAACTTTACTACATAAATGAGTCAAATACAGAATAGATTTCAAAATACTGTTCACCACCTACAAGGCCCTCACAGCCAGGCTCCCCGTCCCCGCTACCTCTCTGACCTCCTCAAACGCCACGCTCCCTCCTGCTCCCTCAGGTCTGGTGATGCCAACCTCCTGGACAAGACAAAGAAACGGACGAGGGGTGACCGGGCTTTCTCTGTTGCAGCCCCCTCCCTTTGAAACTCACTCCCACCTCATATCAAAGCCCCCCCCCCCCCTCCCCCCCCGCCCTGTTCAAAGCCTCCAAAACCCACCTTTTCAGACATTCCCGCCTAATTCTAATCCCCCTTTCTGCTTTTAATTTGAATGTTTTTCTTTGTTTAGTTTTTTTTAGCATTTTAGCTAGTTATTCTCTTAGTGAAGTTGTTTCTTTAACAGTATTTGTTCTGTTTTGTAAAGCGTACCAAGAAAAGCTATATAAAATGGATGTATTATTATGATAGTAATTGCTTATCTACAAGCTCTGTGGATGGGTTGACTCACGGATGTGATTGGGCATTAGAAAAAAATATGATATTTATGTTTTATTTCACTACTTGCATGAGACAGGAAAAAAATATGTAAAGTCATGAAAAAGACAGAAATAGTCATATACTATGTATTCAACACTGTACTGAATTAAAAGTTTATGAATTAAAGACAAAACAAAAGTTATATAGTTCACCATGAACAATACAGGTGGCTCACAATGCACTGCGAAGTTGTGAGCCTTTGTGAGCTTGTAGATCCGCTATTTTCGGAGAATGCCTATTACTTTGCCCATTATGATATGCTGAGAATAGGTTCATCATGTGGTTAGAAAAATGGTGAAAGAAAAACACAAAAATGACTAAACTATTCTCCAAAACAGAATGGAATAAATTGACATAATCCAGAGACCGTGCCACCTTAAAATATATATATATATAGGCTATCCACAAGTTTCCTAGGGCATGGTGGGCATCACTTCCTGTCGATTTGATCAGGTATCAGGGATCAAATCCATAGGAAGTGATGCCCACCATGCCTAGGAAACTTGTGAATAGGACATCAATATCAGACAATGTTCTGCTGCATTGAATCCAAAATTACCCTGTAGGCTATCATGCAGCAGGGGGGGAAACGCCACAGTTCATAGATGTCATTGTTTGTAACTAATATTGAGTGCCATGTTGTCATGATGGAGACACTGAAGCTGTAGGATCAGCCAGAAGCAGACCAGTACAACACCACAGGAAGGCAGGTGCTGCCCCCTTGTGTCAAGACTACGCAAGGACCATTATTTCAGCTGGTGACTGTAATTGTAACTCCTAACAGCAGGTGGCAGCATAGCTCATAAATCACGGTAGGAAAATCTAATTTAGCTCACGTTTCTGTGTATTACACGTTTTTATTTATTGAAATCTGAATTCTGGACAACAGGTTAAGTGGAAAGCACCAGGGATTAGTGTGTTAGTGAATTGGTGGATAAGTGAATTATTTTCCTCTTACATTGCAAGATAGAAATTAACATAGTTTCAATCAAACATTTTGATAGTTTAGTCTTAAAAAGTCTACTTAAAATATATAATGAAGTCCAGTTGTATCTGTACCATGTGTTTCAATGTGTACTTTTAGTACAGTATGTGCCAATGTCTACTGTCTGTCCACCAGGACCTTTTATATCCTACCAGAACATCTAGTAGCCTACTGCTGGTTTATATCCTACCAGGACCTTTAGTACTGCTGGTTTTATATCCTACCAGGACCTCTAACTACTACTGCTGGTTTATATCCTAGCAGGACCTCTAGTACCGCTGGTTTTATATCCTACCGGGACCTCTAACTACTGCTGGTTTTATATCCTACTAGGACCTGTAGTACTCCTGGTTTTATATCCTACCAGGACCTGTAGTGCTAACAGAGAGAGGTCCTCTGTTATATGTTTTGATCTAACCCTTATTTATTGAATGATATTTGTACAGCACATTGACACTTCTAGTAATTTGCACAGTTCACCTTAGTGCAATATGGAGAGTGCAATATGTATGTTGCGTTGAGTTTGATTGAATGCTTAACAGTACCTGGTGTGTTTCAGTAGATTGGGCTGGACCATTGTCAGGAGGTCAGAGGGGGGTTGTGATGTGCTTTTGCTATTGATATTCATGTTGTAGTATAGTGTGAAAAAGGATAAAGAATCATGATTGTTGTAGTTCTTAAGAGTTTGTAATATATTTCTATGTGGATTAACTGTATAGGTATTCATGTATTTATAATGTTTTAGATTTATAATACACCCCTTGGAATGGAGCAGGAATGGAGCAGGCTCATTAGCTGCAGCTGGTATAAAAAGCTGCCAGTTCTGAGAGTTAAGAGGGGTGGAAAGCTGGACACCACCATGTCAGTGTTGTAACAATAATTGAAGGTTATATTTGTTGGTTTGATGAATACACCTCCTGGTTGAACTCTACACCATGTCTCTGTCCTAATTCCAACCGCTAAGCTTGTCATTCTCACAAGTACCACTGGTTTTATATCGTACCATGTAGTTTAAGTGACCTGTCTAATCAGGGCCTAGTTCAGACATGCAGTGAACTACCTGGTAGGATAGAACAGAGGTTCTTCAAAATGGGGTGTGGGGACCCCTTTAGGTCCCCAGTGACATGAGTTTATATAGCATCAAAACCAGTCTAACCACTCCTATTGTATACTTGAGCTATTTAAGAAATAAAAGCTTCAAAACTCTTAAAAACTTTGGAATATCTATTTAAACAGATGTTCTGTCATGAGGTCGGGTCTCAACAAGATGGGGGTCTGTGGCCAAATACATTTAAATTTGGTGGTCCTTGACATGAAAATGTAAGAAACACTGGGATAGAAAAGCAGCAGTATTTTGGAATCGGCATACTACAGAGATTTTCATATAGTTGTTTCTCGATGATTTAAGCTTCTACTAAACGCACCATTAAGTGTAAAGAATTGGAAGCTTTCCAATACCAGGAATGTGTCAAGTTCACAAAATCCATGATGAAAATGAATAGAGCGAGAGCACCAGTAAAGCAATATCAAAGTTTTATTTGTAAAATGTAGTATAGAGAGGAACAGTAGTACAATTGAGACAGAAAAAACAAGGAGGATGTAGTTCAATTCTTTGAAAAAGGTCTGATAAAAACGTAAAAAGAGTAACCTGAATTTGCCTTTGTGTGTTCGGACGGGGGACCATGGTGTGTGTGTGTGGGGATGTATGGTGTTTGTGTGTGTGGGTGTATGGCATTTGTTTGTGTGTGAGCGTGTGTGTGTGTGTGTGTGCGTGCGTGTGTGGCCTCCCCAAGTTTTGCATCACTGTTAAGTTCCAGAGAAAAAATTGAAAAATACAACCTTTTTCTTTTTTTGCAACAGCGTAAAAAAATACAGCCGGGAAAAAAACCTGCTTTTATATCTGTAGTGTTTTTGTTAATGTTCTTTTTTTTTCTTCTTCAGTTTTTCTCTTTTCTTTTGTTGTCCGTATAACAAATACAGCATTAAAATCTAAAACCAGACATGGTAGTTGTTGAGTTTTTCTTACAGTAAAATCAGTAGGATGGTAGAATAGTATAAAAACAAAAAACAAAATAAAAACGAGACGATGGGGTGATGGGCAAGCGACGCTGTGTGAACGGAGAGCGAGCGATTTGAACTTTGAACTACTACCAAGTTTGGATTTTGCGTTTGCTAAATTCCACCGAGTAAATCCACTAGTTAAATAATATCTTAATATAATATATATATTTAGATCTTCTCATATAATATTCTCAATATATATATATATATTTATATTTATATAAGCCCTCCCCCACAGTGATTGGAAAGGTGACAAATGTCAACACAGGGAGGGTGAGGGACTTTTTTGTGTGTTTTGTTTTCTGAGGACAGTCAAAGGGAGGTTAACGTCGGCTGTCATTAATAGCACATTGATACATATTACGTATATTCCACTGCATATGAACAGACACCGCTGTTCCGAGGTTTAGACCCGCAAACAATCCGTGTTTCTTTACAAAATATGTGCTTAATGAAAAAAAGAAAAAAAAGGAGACATCGGTAGAAAGGACAAAATAAAACCATATCGTCACTGTTCTGGTAGAAACCTTGTATCTCCATGTTTCAACTTTTGATTTTTCTTAAATGAAAAGCCTAGTTCATCATACATGAGTGGCACACAAAAGTAGTGAAAATAGCCGATCTACAAGCTCACTGCGAGGCGTTGTGAGCTTGTAGATCGGCTATTTTCACTAAAATGTTTTTAAAATAATGATTGCTTTTGGACACACTAGGTTTCCACCCTAACAGCGACGATATGCTTTCTATGGTAAAGTGAATGATTCCAGAGAATAAGAAAAACATCTCTTTTTTTTAAATCTGGACAATTACAGACACAGAGCAAGGATTCTCTCTACACTAATATAAAGTTTGCAACCTGGCTTTTTCGCATACATTATAATTCAACAATAATTAAAAAGACAAACAATTTTGGTTGGACAAATAGAAATTAACAGTCTTGATTGCATTTTGGAGTCAATATACATATATAATATTAAATAACAAAACCAAAAAATGTGTAATAAAAACAAAAGAGTAGCGCACTGGGAAGAGAAAAAAAAAGAAAAAAGGAAAACAGTTTCTCATAATAGTTCCATTCAGACCCGCTTCTGGGGGGGAAAGCAAAGATACATCAAACAAAAAGAGAAGAAAATTGATGAACGCAAAAGTTAAGTGCATGTCTATGAGGTGCCATAGAGGGGGACAAAAGCGTTGTCCGACCTGGCAGACCTAATTGACAGAACGAGAAAAAAAAAGGACTTCTATCAAATCAAATTATCCCATGGATGTCATTTTGTATAAACGAGGAAAACCAAAACGGAGTTCGTTCTTTCAGACTTCATACATCACATCAAAAGAATTCCACTCGCCTCCCCTCTCCCACGCACCCAACGTTCAAGTGATCCAAAATATATAAATTTACTATATATATATATATAACTCAGTACCTAATATAAACAAACGTATACAGCGATCCATCTCCGCTTAGGTCCTTAGAACATCACTGACTGCCGGTAGGGCTGGGCCATGTGGACAAAATCTAATATCACTATTTGTTTTAACCAAATGGCTCGACATCGATATTGTGATCATAATATTGTATTGTGACAATTTTTTTTCCAATATTTCAAAACTTTCAAAAATAACCCAAAGCTCGTGAGCTTGTGGATCCGCTACTTACACTATTTTTGAAAAGTTTTGAAAATTCTAAAGTATAAAACAAGGCTTAAGTGATTAAAGACAACACTTATGCACTTATCACAATATTAAGGTATCCAAAATCCCAGGCAGTATCTAGTCTCACATCACGATATCGATAGAACATCGCTATAAATCGCCCAGCCCGAACTACCGGCAGTTTGACAAAAATTGGTATGTGTGTGTGTGTGTGCATTAAATAAAAACAAAAAGCTTTAAAAAAGATGGCAAAGCATTACCTGATAGTCGCCGTAGCACAACAGTGTTCTATTGTTTAAGCTGATTAGGTTTTTAACTGAGTCAGTATTAAGCCTTATGATTATAAAAAAACATCATATACAGCCTGTAGGTCCAGTATTTTGCGACAAAGCATTACAGCACCAAACGTTCTCGTCATTTGGCAAAAATTCAAGCTTTAAGTGAAAGTCAAAAATGCTTCTTTTTTTTATAATAAAGTGTTTGCTGTGACGCCGTGATTTGTATAAAGCTAGCAAGAACATTTCCCCTTGTACTTTTGATTTTTTTTCTTTCTTTTTTTTAGTTCCACAGACAACCCCCCCGCCCGCCCCCTCCCCCACACGCCGTTCCTAGTTTTTTTATTAAGCGTTTTTCAGTAGTTTTTTTTATTTATTTATTTATTTGTGTGTGATTCCTGCTAAATCTTGGTGTGCGGTCTGCTTGGCACAAATAGCACAGCCTTCTCTTAAATTAAAGTCATAAATATGGCTGTGGTACATTTAGAGTCACAAAACAGATTTTTTGGTTCCAAGATTTGTGCAGGGAAAAGAAAAAAAAAAGAAATAAGGAAATAATAATATAATAATAAAACATTTAGGGCATCTAAACAAGTCGATTCTACAGAGCAAAGTTAAAAAAAGGGAAAAAAAAAATCTTTCCGTCGGCAAATAATGCTCTTTCTTTCGGCGTCGGCGCGCCTCAGTGCGCCTCAGCGCGCGGCGCGATTATACTTTCAAGATTTGGGCAGAAAACCCACAGCTAGCCTCTGCTCGCAGACATATACAGAAACAAATGACAAATTATAGCATTTAATAAGACCATTAGAACTCTAGAACTCTTCATAAATTAAATAATTAACATTTCTCTCTTTATTTTTCTTTAGATGATTGGCCTATCGTTATCTTAACCACTTAAACCCTACATACACAGTTGACCCGAGTCCCCCAGGGCTCTGCACTAGGTCCCTCTGCATCAAATCACTTCGCCGAAAGCAGACGATATATATATATATATATATATATAAGCTCGCAAAACAACGTGCTGTGAGCTTATATACAGTAGGTCTGCTGTTTGCAGCCGAATGCTCGCCCCCCAGAATCGGGACGCTAGGGTTCAAGTGGTTAAAAACTCTGTACATCGTTCGAACCCCCCAATATCCCCCCACCCCCCAAAGAAAGAAAAACAGGAGATAAAAATACATCACCAAGAACCTGATTTTCTCAAAGGACTCCTCTTTAGAATCTCTCTAGTGGGCGCTGGGCCCAGAGTCATACGCATATCTCAACGATAATAAAATCTGTACATCTTAGAACCCCCCCCCCCCCCCCCCCCACTCTACCCAAAGCTTTTTTTAATTCACTATTTGTCTATCTTTGTCACACACTTGCGTGGAAGTAACCTCGAGGTTGTGATAGCACTTTGGAGTTGTTGATTGTTTACCAGCTAGTTTTTTTTTAAACAGATATATATTAAAACATTATTTTCTTTCTCTCTTTTTTGTTGTTGTTGTTGTTGGGTTTTTTGTTTTCTTCGTAGTTTTGTTTCTTAAGCTTCTTTTTTTTTGTGTGTGTGTGTGTGAAAAAAAAAACAAAAAAAACGTCAGTCCTCCTCGAGGGCGGCACCAGTGTCGCCCTCGCCCCAGGCTGATTGGTCGTTGTCGGCGGGGTCCTCGCCCTCCAGGTCCATCATGTCGGCCTCCTCGCCGTCGAAGTCTTCGTCCCGGGGGAACTCCATGGCGTCCAGGCCCTCCTGCGTGGCCTGGTGGGAGTCGGCGCAGTCCACGCACACGCCGTAGCGCCGCGAGCCGTGGCGGATGCCCACGCTCGCCGCCAGCATGAAGATCTTCTTGCACACCATGCACTTGTACTTTTTGTCCTTCTTGTGCACCTGTAGAGAGAGAGAGAGAGAGAGAGCGAGAGAGAGGGTATTAATGGACAGTCAGAAATCCGAGAGATTTTTTGGGGTTGGTCAAAGAGGCAAAGGAAAATATCTCCTCGTATGAAAAGCATTTTCATAAATGAATGCCCTATACTTCGTCATATTACAGTTCCTGAGCTTGTAGATTGACTGTTTTTGCTATTTTTGAAAAATAGATTAAGTGAATTATGTGATTAAGTCTGTCTGTGGGTTTTATAAATACGGAACCAATGAAAAGTATTAACTCATTGAGGGCCTGAATTATTTCTGGCTATTTCTGGCCAGTTGGCCAGTTTTTTTTTTTTACTATTTTTTTTCAAAAACACGTGAAACACGTTGCACCATAGCGGTAAAACACGTGAAACACGTGAATGGCACTCAATGAGTTAACAAGAGCTTGTGACTAAATATTAACTACATTGGATCCATTGGAACACATGGTTATTTTTTTCCCCCCATTTCCTGAAAAATAACAGTTTTGGACATGCAATGTTTCCACCTCTTATATCCAAAACTGTTACTTTTCAGGATTCAAATAAAAAAAATAGCAAAAGTACCAGATCTACAAGCTTGTTACATCTGCTACTTTTGATGCTTTCGTGTGATAGTATGATAAAGTAGGGCGTTAACTTACGAAAAAACATAAAAGGCTAGAATGTGGAGATAAGAGGTTTCTGCCAGACAGTTACATTATAGTAATGCCGTCATGGAGTGACTTGCTACTGTTTGTCTTAAACGGTGTAAGATGTTTTGACTAAAAGTGTGCCGACGACTCCATGTTGACCTGACGGTACCCGGGGAAAGAAACTTTATGTACCAATAATATTTAGAGAAGAGCGCCATGCACGCTGCAGGACCCACCAATATGTGGAAGAATTATCATGGCTTTAACCCCTTAGGACCGGAAACGCACCTACAAATGTCTTCTAAATCCTATGTTTTCTGAAAAAAAAATGAACGTTGCTATATCAGTGGTTCTCAAACCTTTTCATGTCAAGGACCCCCAAAATGACATGTATTTGGCCGCGGACCCTGTCGCAAAGATTTGTGTCAAAAATGTTCCCTTAAAATTATATATTCATAGATTTGGACAAATTTTCACGATTTTTCAAATGAGCTTGTATATCTGCCATTTTTGAATAGCTGAAGTATAAAATAATGTTTATAGCTCAAATCTAAAATGACACCGATGCGTTCCTGGATTGAATGGGTTAAGTTTACACTCATTTTAGAAGGGTGTGTGTTTTTTTAACATTCATTAGGCAGGGCCTCCAAGGTCATGCTGCTTCAGCCCTCAGAGAAGAACTTAACGTACACACAAGAATCACAAGGAATATGATCAGGCGTGGATTCATAACATCGGCACATAATTACAGTTTTATGTGTTACGTGCAATGTGGCATTAAACTATATGAATTCAAACATATCTAAATGATCGTTAGAGCATGAAATCGTACACTTGATTTTGAGCCACAACATACACACACACGTGCGCGACAGTCGCGATTGAAATAATCTATTAATTATGTAGGCCTATTGATAATTAATGTTACTAATTAAGTTACTAGTTAATTGTAACCATAACATTGGAGGAATTTTGGGGCTATCGTGGGAGTGGGAGTTGTCATGGCTTTATGTAAAAGAGAGAAGGATACAGTTTGAATCTAAATGTAGTTATAGTAAAGTGATATTTGATTCATTAGAGAAAAACATTAATGCATTTTAGGAGTATGCTGTTCATTCAGAGATGTGGAAAGCTTCAACAATCCTATTGACACCACAGATAGGCTGGATATACACATGAAACTAAGATAGTGCTTTTTAACGGTTTTGTTAATTAAATCTAGTAACTTAGGCCAAATTGTGGAATCATCTTCCAAAAGTAGATGTTGAAATATGTGGAAATATTGTTTTTCTCTAATCCCACCAGGATTTAAAAAACAGCTTGACATTTGCTTTGAGATGTGACCAGAGAGTTAACCCTCTCTCAGCTCTGGAACGGGATAGGATTAAGTCTGAACCTCCATACACACAATGTGAAATGGAGGCTACAGGCATAATGCTTGTGTAAAGAGCTACGCATTGCATTGTCCCTCTCTGTCAGGCAATACTTAAATTGGCATTACAAGCAGAATGAATGCTAAAAGGGTAGATATTATTGTATATCTGTGGACACATGGTCTTCCAATGCAAACAGCTCTGTATTTCCGAGAGGACTTGGAGAAACACTCACCCTTATGATAAGTGATTGTTTTATTTGTTTTAACCCATTAAGACCGGGAACGCATCGGTGTCATTTTTTGATTTGAGCTAAAAAAAACATTTTACACTTTGGCTATTCAAAAATAGCAGATATACAAGCTCATAGCGCAGCACCGAGTGCCGCGCTATGAGCTTGTAGATCTGCTATTTTTGATAAAAAAATAAAAAAAAGTGCACATCAGTGAATATATATATTCTTTTAAAGCGAACATTATTTAACTCAAATCTTTGCTCCTGGGGGTCCCTGGAACCAACTATTTTGAGATGGGGGTCGGCAGCCAAATGCATATCATTTTGTGAAAAGATTTGAGAACCACTGATGTAGCAACATAGATTTTTTAGGGATTTAGGAGACATTTGTAGGATCGGCTTCAGGTCTTAATGGGTTAAGCCAACTCAGTGGCCTTGTGGTTAGCGTGTCCACCCTGAGGCTGGGAGGTCGGGGGTTCAATCCCCGACCGGGTCATATACCAATGACGACATAAAAACAGTACCCAATGCCTCCCTGCTTGGCATTCAGGGTTGGATTGGGGGTAAGACCCTTTGACACACTAGTGTCACGTCCAGGGGATGTAGTCGTCCGTGCCCGTGCCCTGTGGGCCACATGGCTCAGCAAGGCTTAATGGAACAGTGTGCTGTTTTACCGAGGACTGAGGACGCAAGCTCACAACGCGTCGTGATGCAAACGCAACGTGAGCTTGTAAATGTGCCATTTTGTCGATACTTTGCGCAGAATGACATGCCCACAATATGGACGCCAGTGTTTTAACGTTGTTAAATGAAAATACTCATTTGGCTGGGAAGCCACTGCGGGCCTCCATGTAGTGTGTGTTTGCGTGCACGGCGGGCCTCCATGTACAGCAGCGGTGGGCAACTTTGATGACGGAGAGGGACACTATATTTCCACACTCACTCCACAGGGCCACATTGCATATACTGTCGGGCAGACACGTCTTATTTCCATATTTTTCCTAATTCTACGCGTTTTGAGCTTGTAGATCTGATATTTTTGCTATTTTTGAACTGGAATCCAGATTTGTTTTTGCTAGTTTTGAATTGCAATCCTGAAAAGTAATTTATTTATTTCATTTCAAATGCATTTAGTTATACTATGTTAACTTTATGAAATTAAATAGAAATACATTGGACATAAAAAAAAACAATAAAATTGTAATACTAGTCGCTACTAATATAGACTGAAATAATTAAAGCGGGTCATGTTTGCATGTTTGGAATTGTAACAGCTGAAATCAATAATATATCAGTAATCTGATATTAACCTGCGGGCCCGCATTAAGTGAAGGTGGGGCACTGGGGGCCGCATGTGGCCGCCAGTTGCCCATGTATGATTGCAGAGTGTGTTCTGCGTGCACAACGGGCCTCCATGTAGTGTGTGTGTGTGCGTGCGCGGCCGCGGCGGTACCCACCAGGGAATGTCTCTTGACGTGCTCGCGGCGGGTGAACAGCTTGCCGCAGATGTCGCAGCTGAAGGAGCGAACGCCCGAGTGGATGATGAGGTGCCTCTTGAGCGTGCGCCGGTGCTTGGCAATGTAGTTGCAGTGGGGACACTTGAGCTTATTGAGGGCCAGGTCGGACGTCTCGCCTGGGGACGCACAAGGGTGACAAAACAAACACACACACACAGGTTCAGAGACTGGTTAGCGACGTGGTTGATGTGGTAGCGTCATTCATTATTCACAGTGGTGGATAAAGTACTCAAATGTTTTAAGTAAAAGTATCAATACTGCAATGTAGATATACTCGGTTACAAGTAAAAGGCCGGAATTCAAAATTTACTTGAGTATATGTACAAAAGTATTGGTAACAAAATGTACCTAAAGTACCAAAAGTAAAAGTACTCATTGTGAAGAATGTCCCATTTCACAAGTTTTCAAATGTATAAAATCTTTTGAAAATAGCAGATCTACAAGCTCACGATGTGTCGCATCGCGACACATCGTGAGCTTGTAGATCGGCTATTTTTCAAATGGCCGGAATTTAAATTGGATAATGTATGTTTTGAACCACTCACATATTCCTCTGAAAATCACCTGGGCCCAAAAGTTCAAAACTTTTAAAGCACTTAAACCCTCTAGTCTTAGTGAAACAATACTTTTTTTTCCGTCTACAGCAAATCTCTTCGCCAAAAATAGCAGATCTACAAGCTCTCAACGTGTTGCGATATATGGGTTCTGGGATTCAAGTGGTTATTCCAGAGGTAAGCATGCACATTCCCAAAAAAATGTATCAGGTGCTGGACATCATTAGAAGAAAAGAGGGGAAGTCCACACACTGTTAGTTCCCAGTAGAACATTATGCATTTTCTACTGGGATTTAACAGTGTGTGGACTTCCCCTCCTTTCCTCTAATTCAAGTGGTTATTCCCTATCCAAGTGGATCAGCTTTGGATTTTGAGTTGTTCAAAACATAAAAACAGCATTGGGATCACTTTGATGTCCGAGCTGTGATCACAGCATTATCTCAGCAAATAGTATGTAAATAAACATGAGATATAAGTGTGATTAATCAAATAACATCCTTAACACCCAAAATACAAATCGGATCCACTCGGATAGGGATTAAAACCTGAATATCATATTAATCATCTGTGGATCTCTGTGTGTGTGTGTGTGTGTGTGTGTGTGTGTGTGTGTGTGTGTGTGTGTGTGTGTGTGTGTGTGTGTGTGTGTGTGTGTGTGTGTGTGTGTGTGTGTGTGTGTGTGTGTGCGTGTGTGCGTGCGTGCGTGCGTGCGTGCGTGCGTGCGTGCGTGCGTGCGTGCGTGCGTGCGTGCGTGCGCGCGCGTGCGTGTGTGTGTGCGTGCTCGTCAACCCAACGTTGTGGTTACTGAATAACAAATGACACTCTTTAGGAATGAAAGGCTTCTACAGAATGTTGGATATCTCCGGGGAAGTGGGCATGGGTTCAGGTGTGTGAACAAGGCGGATTGATTAGGGTTTATTTATGGAGCAAATATTGATATTAGACGTCTCCAGCTTATCAAATTCTCTCTACAGCACTACATGAATGGTCCAAATATAAACAAATATGCACCGACTGTAGCTCCTCCAACAAAATACATTTGAAACAGGAATAGGGATGTTTTCATTCTCTGCTTGGAGTTACTGAACTCTCACACAAGGACTAACAGTAGACAACACAACTATGACGTTTTATTAAATGGGCTCACAACACATAATTGTGTGAGCTTGTGGATTGTTTTTTTTTTGCTAATTCTGTGTGACACTGTAGTATGACAAAATAGGGAATTCATTTATGGGGGGGGGGGGGTTCCTCCCTGACAGCAACAGTATACTGTATGTTTGGGTTATATTGTTGTTCACTGGTAATGTTAGAAAATATTGGCGTAAAACAGAACTACAGAACCTTTTAATGTGTGACAGGGCAAGACATTTTAAAACAGCATATTTTCTACAAATCAAAACATTTTCTGAATGTCATTATGCACCTGCTCAAAGGATTCCTACTTGGGCCTTTAATGCTACAATTCAACAACGTATCTCTCCCATGTTTATCTTTATCTAGACAAATAAGAATAACAGGTTAAAGCACAGGGGGGAGGGTGCAGTGGCCTCCAGGGGGCGCCAGGGGACCAATTGGAAAGCAGGGCCAAAATATTTTCTCTATATCTATCTATCTACCTAATCTATCAGCTTATTGTGCCAGTTTAATCACTTTCAAAATGAACTACAAGCTCACAACACGCGATGCATTGTGAGCTTTCCACTTGGTATGGAAAGGTTTTGGAAACCCCTGGGTTTAAATGATACAGTCAAAGTCATAACATCAACAGTTAGTTTGTCTCATTCTAAAAAAGCACCAGCACCCACACACACACACACACTTCAAAGGGTGGGGAAGGTGTTTTGGCTCCGTTCTAAAGCTGTGTGTGTGTGTGTGGGGGGGTGTGCTCACAAAACGCCCTGCTTAACAACCCATTAAGACCTGGAACGCATCTGTGTCACTTTTTGATTTGAGCTAAGAAAAAAGCATTCTTTTACACTTTGGCTATTCAAAAATAGCAGCTACGAGCTTGTAGATCTGCTATTTTTGAAAAATCGTGAAAATGTGTGCAAATCTTTTGAATATATATTCTTTTAAAGCGAACATTTTTTAACTCAAATCTTTGCTTCTGGGGGGGTCCCTGGAACAAAATGTTTTGAGATGGGGGGGGTCCGCGGCCAAATTCATATCGTTTTGGGTGGTCCTTGACATGAAAAAGTTTGAGCACCACTGATATAGAAACATTACGTTTTTTCGGAAAACTGTTGGGATTTAGAAGACATTTGTAGAATCGGCTTCAGGTCTTATAAGGGTTAATAACTTCACCTCGTTTTTAAATGGAGTAAATGTGTCATGCTGCATGGCAACAGGCCAACCCCCCCCCCCCATCCCCCTCTCTCAGGGTAATTACCAAAATGAGTCTAATGTGGGTTCCTGGTCCAACAGGGATGTGTTCTGGAGGTGATAATGTCTTCGCAAGTGAACTGATGCCTTCACAATACATTGACCAATGTGAATTTACTGAGGAATATTCCCTTTTTTCTGAAAAACGTATGTTGCTATGTCAGTCGTGTCAAGGACCACCCAAATGTATATGTATTTGGCAGCCGACCCACCATCTCATAATATTTTGTTCCAGGGACCCCCCAGAAGCAAAGATTTGAGTTAAAAATGTTTGCTTTAAAATTATATATATATATATATATATATATATATATATATATATATATATATATATATATATATATATATATATATATTCAAAGATTTGCACTTTGGCTATTCAAAAACAGCAGATCTACAAGCTCGTAGCGCGGAACGAAGTGACGCGCTATGAGCTTGTAGATCTGCTGTTTTTGAATAGCCAAAGTATAAAAATAATGGTTACACAGGTGCGTTCCTGGTTTTAATGAGTTATGCCAGTCTCTGTGTGTGCTCTGATGAGATCACATGAATGTAACAATACCGTCATCATCTCCAAGTTTCATCTTTTTATGTGTTTTCAGAAATGAATACCTTTGTACAGTTATATGAACATGGCACAAAAAGTTGGAAAAGGTGTGTTTGGTAGATTAATTCTCTTTTGCAACAATGCTTCTTGGCAATGACTTTTCTACAGTTTGGCAAGTTTATGTCTCTTTTAAATGGTTTCTGGGGAACAGGCATTTTTCACAAGCAGCGCCCATGAAAAATAACCAAACGGCGTATTCTGCTGTTGCTATTTGACTCTTTGTTTTGAGCTTTCTCAGCCCAGGTGCAGGGGTACATGGGGTGTACCTGGGGGGGATCTCTGCGTCCTCTCCCTAGGATACATGCCCTTCCCCATAGGATCCCACTCTAACAGAGGTCTGTTACAGTGGGATCCTATGGGGAGACACAGATCCTAGGCTGTTTCCCCTCTCCCCCTCTCTGGGGGGGGGGGGGGGGGGGGGGGGGGGGGGGGGGGGACCTCCGTAAAAACAGAGGGAGTCAGGCCAGCAGGTGTATGGGAAAATGAAGGCCTGTCTCTCGGATAAGATTAGTGGAACGGCCCTTTAATGGTTGGAGGTCTGTTAAGAGTGGGATCCTATTGGGGAGACATGGACCCCATGGCACACACATGGGGGTCACACTTTTCATGGGGCTCAACCCACAGAATTCCTTACAAATGGGGCACCATTTAAAAAGGGGAAATAAACAGGCTTTCCAACAGCATTACAAGCTATTGAGCTATTGCCAAGACTCAAAGAGGCATTGTTGCAAGCGAGAAATACATTTCTGAACCTTTTGTGTGCTATACATGCATGTGTACGCAAGCACACCTTCAATGTTAAATTAGCACTATGCTATGTTTCTAATGCCTATATAGCACATCGTCTCCGTCGGGGTGGAAACCTCATCTGTCCAAAACCGTTACTTTTCAGGATTCAAATTAGAAAACAGCAGATCGACAGGCTCGAAACGCGGATCTGCTAGTTTCGTGTGACGCTGTAGTGTGATCAAAAAAGGCGTTTATTTTTAGGGGTAAAAACACAACGAGTTAAAACGTGGAGATAAGAGGTTTCTGCCGCCGACGGCAACGACATGCCCTCTGTGTGTTTTCCATACAAACGCTACGCTGGCCTTGACTAGACATCTCTGCCAACAGGCTACGCTGGACAGCTGGCTGTGCTAATAAACAAGGTATGTATTGATTGTGAAGGGGCTGCAGTGTGTGTGTGTGTGTGTGTGTGTGTGTGTGTGTGTGTGTGTGTGAGCGAGCTATTCTTTATCATGGAGGGTGGGGGGTGGGGAGGGGGGTGGGGGGGGCTGACGGGGTCTGGCCTTTTGTTTGAGCCACACACAGCCCAACAAACACGGCCGTCGCTAGGGCAGGTTGCTAGGACAGGGGCTGGGGGAAAGATGGTTGATGAGGACCAGGTCACCTGTGTATTCGCCCCCCCGTGTGTGTGTGTGTGTGTGTGTGAGAGTGTGTGTGTGTGTTAAGGTTGTATATTATGCCACCTTTTTGGCATCATAACAAGCTAATATAGCAAGGTATTAGGGATCGAACTAACAGATGTAATCAATTATAAAAGATATTGATTAAAAAAATGCATTATTTTTTTAATCAATATCTTTTATAATATATTATAATATTTTGTGATGGAAAAAAATATTTTCAGATCTACTATATATATATATATATAGATATATAGATATATAGATATTAGATATAGAGATATAGAGATATATTCAATAGTTGCAGCCATACATGGTGGATAATGTACTTCCTTGAGTGAAACTATCATTATTTGCAGAAGTTCATCAAAACACTTGTTAAACAGAAGCAAAACAAAAGCCAGGGACGAGCGTGGGCAATCACTTTCCTTTACCACCATTCCTAAATCCAGGGTGCTATTTTAACCCTGAGGGGTTCAAAAAACGCACAGGTTTATGTTAATCTGATTTGGCCCGTGCAAAGTGAAGCGGCGATCCAACAGACATGAAGCAAGGTGCTATATTGATCTGTTTATCTCTAGACTAAAACAATACAGAGTATACTGTAGTGCAGAGATTCAAGGACACCCCCCCCCCCCCAGATTGATGTGCGTCAGGGCCACGGACCCCCATCTAACTCTGAATTTAACTCGAGAGTGCGCCGAGTGGAACCAAATGGACCCATTTTCAGAGCGTGTTTATCGATTGTGTTCCGGCTTGGATCAATAACAACATATTATACGTTAAGTTAATAATATGCATACTTTTTTAGATCGTCTCTGTCGGCGTGGAAACCTCATATATCCAAAACTGTTACTTTTCAGGAATCAGATGAAAACACAGCAAAAGTAGCAGATCTACAAGGTCGAAACGCGCCGCTTCGCGCCGCGTTTCGACCTTGTAGATCTGCTACTTTTGATGCTTTTGTGTGACGCTGTAGTTACAAAAAAAAAACAGGTTTCTACCCCAACAGCAAGGATATTCGTGTTATATTATCAATTGAATCATAGTGTGTTTGCCAATTATTTGGGCAAAAACACTATGATTCAAGAGTCCCGGCCCACGGGTTTGGGAGTCGCCGGGGGGTGGATAACTAAGACGAGGGGAGTGTGTGAGGAAGTCTTACCGTTTTCCCACGACTCTCCTTGCTGCGAGTCTTGCAGGAGGCTGTACTGGATTTGGTTGGCCAACTCTAGGAAACGGGGGAGGGACCAGAGAGGGAGAGAGGGTGTGGGGGAGAGAGAGATGCAAGTCAGTCGAGAGCCCCCTGGAGAATGCAACAACGTCACAACAGCAAACAATTACACTTAAATAACATTTGTTCATGGTGTCTATTTGGTATCTATAACGCATTAAGACATGAGGCTGATTCTATAAATGTCTTCTAAATCCTAACAGTTTTCTGAAAACCTCATGTTTGGTGCTCAGTGGTGCTCAAACTTTTTCATGTCAGGACCCCCAAAATGATATGTATTTGGCCACGGACCCCCATCTGAAAACATTTTGTTCCAGGGACCCCCAGAAGCAAAGATTTGAGTTACAAATGTTTGCTTGAAAAAAATATACGTATTCAAAGAGTTACACACATTTTCACGATTTTTCAAAAATAGCAGATCTACAAGCTCATAGCGCGGCGCTATGAGCTTGTAGATCTGCTATTTTTGTATAGTATCAAATGATGGTTTAAGTGGTTACACAGATGCGTTCCCGGTTTTAACGGGTTAAAAGTAGTTTATAGGGCTGGACATTTAACGGAAAATGTATCAAAACCGAATTATTAGAACAGATGCTGTAGGTTCATTGAATTATTAATAGGGATTTTTGATCATTCTTTTAACAATGTGTTATATATCAACAAATCGACAGAGATAGAGAGGAGGTGGGGTGGTGCAAGTCAGTTGAGCCCCTGGGGAATGCACACAACACCTTGCACATACAAACCTACTGTATGCAAAGTGGCTTGATTTAGTAGTAGCAGTTAATCAAACTAAGTGATTGAATCGATTATGAAAAATTTGAGATTGAGAAGATTTGAATGAAATAAACTATTTTCAGAAAGCGAAAATGGCAGATCTACAATCTAGCGACACGCGTGAGCTTTTAGATTGGCTGTCAATGTATAAAATAGGGCTTCATTATGTTTTTTTTAAAGCATGTACAATTCATTTTGCGTTGATTCATAGATTATCCCCAAAAACGCACTTCACAATTATAGGGTTAGGGTTAGGGTAAGTCATATTTTTGGGTATTTTTGTTTTGTTTTATTAAAAAAGGTTAAAGTACTATATTCTGATAGTAATCATTGCTACAGAGTGTTTGTTCGGTCACAGGGGTCTCTCCAGCTCTTTAGTTAACAGAATATAGTACATTTTCAGGTAGGTGACAACATTTAAGCCAATCAGGAGAGAGCACTGAAAATTCATTTTCTGTTTAATAAAGAGCTGGAGAGACATGGGAGACTCCTTTTACTGAACTAACACTCTATAGCAATGAGTACTATCACAATATAGAGCTATTTTACACTTATTTTAACAAAAGTAAATCACTTACCCTACCTTTAATCAAAAAAATAACTTGACAGAATAATTGGCTAGCCCTACACAACACCTTGCGTAAACAACCCCACCCATCCGCAAACGTAATCCTACTGTATGCAAATTGCAAAGTGGCTTGTTGCTCCCCTGCAGGCTGCAGCTTACTCTTAAGTGGGGGCCAGGGACCCCCCCAGGGGTCCTTTAAGTCCAGGGGGGGGGTCCCAAGCTAAATTGGTTAATATGGCCTCAATCATTATGACCACCTATTTCTTAATTTTGAATTTAGAAAGGCAAATTCTTCTCTTCTAGGGCATTGGTTCTCAAAGTGTGGTCCCCAGGGGTCCTTGGGGGGGGCTATTAAAAAAAGAAAAGCAGATATACAAGCTCATAGCGCGGCACCGAGTGCCGCGCTATGAGCTTGTATTGAAAAAATATATTGTATTGAAAAAATATATAAAATATGTTTTGTGACAGGGGGTCCGCAGCCAAAAAGAAAACATAATTTTGGGGGTCCTTGGCATGATTTTTTTTTTTAGAACCACTGTTCTAGGGGTCCCTGGCACACTTTCTTTTCTCCCCCAGATTAGGGGTCTCCGGCCAAATATAGTACATATCAATTTGGGGGGGCCTTGACATGAAAAACATGTGAGAACCACTGCTTTACACAACAGGCTATAAACACCCCCCCCACAGACAGGCAAGGCAGGGAGGAAGGGGTTACGTGACACAATGACAAGAGTCGCACGGCTCTCACACAACCGGCTCGGCTTACAATCCGCTTTCGGTGGGTGTGTGCGTGTGCACGTGTGTGTGTGTGTGCGCACCTGTGTGTGCACGCCAGGGTGGGTGGATGGGTGTGTGTGTGCGTGCGCGTGTCCGGTTTCTCCAGCCACACAGGGCTTAGAGCTCCCCTTTAAAAGACACGCCCGTGTGTGTGTGTGTTTGTGTGAGTTCGTGCGCGTCCACTCTCACTGGGTCAATATTTGGAATGGCGAGGACAGCCCCAGTGCATTACGGTGGATTAGGGAGGAGAAAAGGCCACCCCTAGCAGCTTTGCACCTCGTGTCCGCAGGGGTGTGTGTGTGTGTGTGTGTGTGTGTGTGTGTGTGTGTGTGTGTGTGTGTGTGTGTGTGTGTGTGTGTGTGTGTGTGACTGCGCATGCGCTTCAAGAATGAGACAAGTGTGTATGCAAATGCACTTTGCCTGCTTATCTTTCTTTATATGCTGTGCGTGTGTGGGGGGGGAGTGTGTGTGTGTGTGTGTGTGTGTGTGTGTGGGTGGGGAGCGGCCCACAGGGCAGGCAGCCCACCCCTTTTAAACAAGCCAACGGTCGTGTTTGGAGAGGACCCAAGAATTTATTGGCCGCGGGTCCTCTGGGGCGGAGAGCACCAACAGTGCACAAAGCAACCCA
Source organism: Gymnoscopelus microlampas (assembly GCF_963454915.1). Taxonomy (NCBI): domain Eukaryota; kingdom Metazoa; phylum Chordata; class Actinopteri; order Myctophiformes; family Myctophidae; genus Gymnoscopelus; species Gymnoscopelus microlampas. The sequence goes on along the minus strand of NC_139952.1, from coordinate 11,315,049 downwards.
GGAGCCTCGGCCACTTAAAACCCTATATACTTAGCTGACCGGGGTCCCCCAGGGCTCTGCACTGGGCACCGCTAGGATTTCCTTTCACACATCTTCTGTCCGGAAACTAACGGCCGATCTACCACGGTACGAGCCTCGCAAACGCGCCGCAACTTGGCAACGTTGTGAGATTGTAGGTGGTTTCACCGATTGTTGTTCTGCCCAGAATAGCTTCAGTGCTGCTCAAACTTTTTCATGTCAAGGACCACCAAAATTATATGTATTTGGCTACGGACCCCCAGCTCAAAATATGTTGTTCCAGGGACCCCCCAGAAGCAAAGATTTGAGTCAAAAATGTTCGCTTTAAGAGATATACATATATATTCAAAGATTTGCACACATTTTCTATCAATGACTTAAGATCTACAAGCTCACATATCAGCTAACAGGAGATTTGGTCTGGGCTTTGCTCGGGTGGCGCAGTGGTAAAGTCCCTGCCCACCACCACGGAGGTTGTGTGTTCGAATCCACCTTGGTGCATCCGGTGCACCACGGTTCAGAGTTACACACCTTCTAGGGGCCATTTATAACCCCCTCAAGGAACCATGAGGGTCCCTGGTCCACACTTTGAGACCCACTGGTGTAGCAGAGTGTTTTCCAGTGAGCCAACACGCACAACATCAGCACCCTGACTCTGTTTGACCAGAATGGAACAGAGGCTTCATTAGTGTCATTGGTAACACCTGTGAAGGAAGTAAGAAGAGACCCAATTTCTTTCCAATATGGCTGCCGTGCATAGAGCCTATTGGCATAACGACTAAATTGGGTGAAAAGGAATTGGCTACTCTAAATGTATTTTAAAAAACAAACAAGAGATTTGGTGTAGATGGAAAAATACTAGCGGCCCCTAGTACAGAGCCCTGGGGGGACCCCAGACAGATAAGTATGTAGGGTTTTAAGTGGTTAAAACACAAACACAGACGCACTCCTACGTGGAGCGTCTCTCCAGGCCATTAGGAGACTCTGATGGACTTCATGCAGGCATTAAAAAGGTCTACGTGGAGTTGGGGAGACTGAGGCACGTAAGAGGGGCGTTCGGAAAGGGGCCGTAGGGAGGACGGCTTTCTACATCCCGCTGCATTAGGCGGTCTGGTGTGTGTGTGTGTGTGTGTGTGTGTGTGTGTGTGTGTGTGTGTGTGTGTGTGGGTCTCTCTCTCTCCCTCTCACACACGCGCGCGCACCTCACACCCAATGCTCACCACACACTCTGCACCATATCTCATGAACACACACTTAATGTTCTTACTATTCTCTCTCTCTCGCACACACACACACACACACACACACACACACACACACACACACACACACACACACACACACACACACACACACACACACCCCACTTCTTCGTACCCCCCCCCCCTCCTCCCAATAGCACTCTGTTTAATATGTGATATCATTATGCTTTCATAGAGCGCTGTGCTTAATGGAGCCATCCGAAATACCAGACTAGGAGCTGAAAGATAGACAGACAGAGAGGCAAACGGAGAGAGAGAGAGCGATAGGAAGGGAGGGAGAGAGAGATGGAAACGGAGGAAGATGGAAAGAGAAGGAAGAGAAAATGAGGCAGTATAAGGAGGAGGAGGAGGAGGAGGAGGATGTCCGGTCCGTCCGGCCGGGGCTGTGATGCAGCAGACAGGAGGAGACAGCTAGTTAAGCTGTGATGCTAATTGACATAAATGGCAGTTCCATCCACGGCACACGGGGCCGCGAGGAGGCGCAATGCAGGAGGCCACCGCCGCTCCCCTCTGGAGCAGTGGTTCTCCACCTTTCTTTTTTTTTCATTTTCAAGGACCTCGAGTTTGATATGCATTAAGGCAACGGACCCCCATTTTGACTAACCCACATTGAGACGAAGAACGCATACTGTGTCATTTTAGTGTTCTTTTTTTAGTTATAACCATTATTTATACTTTGGGCTATTCAAAAATAACAGATTACCAAGCTTGTAAGCCTGCCGGCTTCTTCCTTTCCTTGGACCGCAACTTGTCATTTGATATGTATTGTTTCAGTATATTTTTTTTATAACAATGTGCTAATAAACTAAACTAAACTAAATGAATTTGAATACATATATTTTTTTGAAACATATGTAACTCAAATCTTTGTTTCTGGAGGTCCCTGGAACGAAAATATTTGACAGATATTCGCTTTAAAAGATATCTATTCAAAGATTTGCGCACATTTTCACGATTTTTCAAAGATAGCATATCTGCTATTTTTGAATAGCCAAAGAAATCTAAAATGACACAGATACTTTCCCGGTCTAAATGGGTTAAAAAAAAAAGCTGTAAAATCCTCAGTGTTCATTTAACTCTGAAAGTGTAAAAAATAATTGAACCAAGTGGACTCTGGAACCCTCGCAAGGACACCAGGGGGTCCCCAGACCCCACTTTGAGAACCACTGGTGTGTTGTGTATATTATATAAGTGAAAACACTAGGCCAGATTAGAACGCATATGGCATTACACATGGTAGCTAAAACAACATGGCTTTAAACAGATTAAACCGGTCAAACTTCGACATAATTCTGCTTTTCTTCCCTCCATGAACTCCTGTAAGGGTCCATTTGGTTCCATTTTGTACACTGGCGGAGTTACAAACCCGTAAGGGACTAGATTAGAATATGACGTTACCAGTGGTGTAAAGTGACTAAGTACATTTACTCAAGTACCGTACAATTTTGAGGTACTTTTACTTTACTGGAGTGTTTCAAATTGTCTATACTTTTACTTCTACTCCACAACATCTCAGAGGCAAATATTGTACTTTTACTCCACTACAATTATCTGAACACTTTAGTTACTAGGTACTTTACAGATATAAATTATTACATTATAAAACATACATTAACCAATTTAGCCCTATTTTATAGCCCTACTTTTGACTTTTACAAGTACATTTTGAATCCCGGACTTTTCCTTGCTACAGAGTACTTCTACATTGCAGTGTTGATACTTTTACTTAAAAGTAAAACATTTGAATACTTTTTCCACCACTGGACGTTAGAAAACGTAGCCTCTGGCACAATGAACAGCGTTTTTTTTTTTGTTGCCTCGCATAAAATATATATATATACATGCAGTTTGAATTATGGCCGTGCAGACTCGGGTGAGATCATTGTGGAAAATGCGTATGCATGCAGGTGGATTGTGTGTGTGTGTGTGTGTGCGTGTGTGTGTGTGTGTGTGTGTGTGTCTGTGCGTGCCATACCGGCGTTCTCAGAGAGGTAGGAGAAGTCCTCCCGGGGGTAGGAAGCAGACGGTTGGATGAACATGCCCTCGTCGAAGCCCTCCTCCGGCTCGGGCGGGATGTTGTAGACGAACCGGCGCGTGGTCGCCTGCTTTTTCCTCCTGCCGCTGCCGGCCGCCGCGTCGCTCCCCGGCGCCTCGCGCTTCACGCTGGCCGGCGCCGCGGCGCCCCCCGAGGCCGGCTCGTTCCAGACGAACACCTGCCCCGGACCACCGCCAACCAAGCCTGTCACAATCACGATAATTGGTTGATGATTAATCGTCATGCAAATAATTGCGATTAACTTCAACAATGTGTTTTTTGGCATTTAAACATTTGAAACATAATGTTAGCCTTTTAGGCTTCAATGGCACAGGGTAGATATGACAAATAACGTAAATACATAAAGAAATTACATATTTAATAACTTAACCCATTAAGACCGGGAACGCATAGGCTACTGTGTCATTTTAGATTTTTGTTAGCTATATTATTTTATTCAAAAGTAGCAGATATACAAGCTCGTATGCCCCGCTACGAGCTTGTATATCTGCTATTTTTGAATAGCCAAAGAAATCTAAAATGGCACAGATGCTTCCTAAATGGGTTAATACTTTCAACAACAAAGAAATGAATAATGCAAACAGCTGATCTACAAGCATCGCAAAACAGACGATCACGCAACAACCCCGCCTTACCGCCAGCGCCCGCCCGCGACTCGCCCGCCTCCGCCGAGTCCGACGAGTTGTCGTTGTGCTGCGACCAGCCGCCTCCTCCTCCGGAGTGGGCGGAGCCCCCCAGGGCGCAGCCCTCGGCCCCGCCCAGCAGCCCCGCCGCCGCCGCCGACACCTCCACGTCGCTCGTCTCCTCCTTCACGCCTCCCCCTTCCTCCGGCCCCGCCTCCTTGTCCGGGCCGACGCCCACGTGGCTGGCCTTGATGGAGAGCTTGGACAGGATGCTGGTGGCCCAGAAGTTGCCCGGCTTGCGCTCCTGCCTCTGGTGGCCGCCGGTGGCGCCGCCGCCGCCGCCCTTGCCCGGGCGCCCACCCTCGCGGCCGCCGCCGCCGCCCGCCACCGCCCGCCGCTTGTTGTAGTCCACCAGCACCGAGTCGGGCGCCTCCTGCTTGATGCTGATGTTGAGCGCGTCCTTGATGAACGCCCGGCACGTCTGCACCACCTCCGTCATCTGCAGGTAGGAGGCCACCGACATCACCTCGATGGCGTTGTGGCTGGTCAGCAGCAGGTTGCCCGAGTACAGGAAGTCCAGGAGGACCGAGAAGCCCTGCACGGCCGCCACGTCCAGGTGCGTGACCGTGGCGGCGCTCGCGGCGCTGCCGCGCTCCTTGTTTCCGACGTCGCTCTTGGTCAGGCAGTAGAGGGTCTTGAAGTAGCGGCTGCCGGCCACCAGGATGTTCTTGTGCGCGCGGAACACCTGGCCCGACACCACGATGTGGACGTCGCAGAGGATGCCGCCCTTGCGCTGCTTGTCCAGCTCCTGCAGCAGCTGGTAGCAGTAGGAGTTCTCATTGTTGGGCTTGTTGCCGAGGCGGTAGTCGTCCTCGGCGCACGGCGGCGACGGGCTGCCGCCGTTGTTGTTGTTGGACGCCGGCCTCTCCGTCTCCTTTGGGATTGGATGGAGGGGGGAGGGGGGGGGGAGAGAGAGAGAGAGAGAGAGAGGTCGTGTTAATGGGACGTTGGCGTGATTCTGAATGATCTGCCTTTCAGTTCATTCAGTGTATACTAATACACTGAATGAACTGAAACTTTTTGAATTTCCTTGAAAACTTCCTTGAAACTTTTTTTAATTTCAAGGACCACCAGTTTGATTTAAAGCATTAGGCCACGGACCCCCATTTGATAGCATTTGCTATTACTGGGACCGCCAATCTATATTATGAAATCCTAACTCTGAGAGTGTGCAAATGGAACCAAATGGACCCGTGAGGGTCCATTTGGTTCCATTTGTACACTCTCAGAGTTACAGTCATGTAACTCCTCAAGGACCCCTAGGGGTCCCTGGACCCCAGTTTGGGAACCACTGCATTGGCTCTCAAACGTTACAGTCCTGTAAAGGTCCATTTGGAACACCCGCAAGGACCCCCGAGGGTCCCTGGACCCCACTTTGAGAACCACTGGTGTATAGGAACAAATACTTTTGACAATATGATACTCCATATTGACTGAGACAATTTCCCTGACTGTACGTTTTTGGCTCTTCGGGCGTTCATACATTTCCCATGATGCATTTCACAGGCAAGCACCAGCCTGGCACTTTCATACGGTCTTATCAGTTAGGATTACATCAACCTGAATTGTATTTTCTGAAACACAGTGGACAAAAGGATGCCACGAGCAGGAAGTAAAGACTCAACTCTTTCAGCACAACTTTGGTGGCATTTCAGACACACGGGACAGGAGACTGCTTAGTTTTCAATTGAATATTAGCCCTCTAGATACGATGTACCTTGTTTAGTGTCCCGTGTCATACAATGTTGCATTCCAATTTTTGTGCTGTAAAGAGTTATGACTATATTTATGGAACGGTATGACTCAACATTGTCAGATTCATTTTCTCAAAATGTCCACACAATTCAACAATGACAGTAAAAAAACAACAACTGAGAAATAAGAGATGTTGTTTGCACTTCTTTTTCTCTTTACTTAACACTGTTGAAAGATGCAACCCATCCATCCCTCAGAAGAAATAGGAGAGAGTGGGAGCCGCCTGAACAATACGTCAACAAACACCGCAGGGCCTCTCACTCACACACACACACACACACACCCCAGAACGATGACACCCATGCACCTGCACTGTGTGAAACAGGTCTGACAGGCTTCTGTTATGGGGGAGGTTGAATACTAGCTGAACTAGCATTAGAACACACACACACACAGCCCCCACACAGCGAGCTGGACTGCTCTACTAGGCCAGTGGTTCTCCAACGTTTTCATGTCAAGGACCCCCAAATTGACACTTATTATTAGCCCACGGACCCCCATTTGAAGATGTTTTACGGCTATAGCAGTGATTCTCAACCATTTTAATTCCAAGGACCCACAGTTTGACATGCGTTAGGCTACGGACCCCCATTTAATGGCATTTCTAATCGCTGGGACCCCAATTTATATTGTAAAATCAATGTTAATGTAACTCTGAGAGTGTACAAATGGAACCAAATGGGTCCATTTGGTTCCATTTGTACAGCATGGCACCTGCTCTTCCTTTACTAGGGCTGGGATCCGGAAAACCGGTAGGGACCGTTCCCGACGACCTTTGCTGCGTGTCACCCCCCCCCCCCACATTTCCTGTCAGCCTACTTTCCATATCCCTCTCCCCAAAAACAATTAAAAAAAAAAAAAAAAGAAGCAAAGATTTAAGTTAAAAATGTTGTTTCAAAAGATTTGCACAAATGTTCAAGATGTTTCAAGAACAGCTGATCTATAAGCTCGTAGCGTAGTGAGCTTGTAGATCTGCAATTTTTTTGAATAGCCAAAGTATAAAAAAAATTATGGTTATAGCTCAAATCTAAAATGACACAGATGCGTTCCTGGATTGAATGGGTTAAATATTGGGTTAAGTGCTAAGTCAATATTAATAATCAATAGTTGCCAGCGTTCTCCATGTTGTCTGTCCATTTACTGGAATCAGACCTATGAATGTGTAGTTCTCATAGTGGGGGTCAGGGGAACCCCTGGGATCCTTGAGGGGCTTTTCAGGGGCTTTCCAGCAAAAATGAGGAACGGTTTAATTTCACAATCATGTCACTGGCAATGAGAGAATGTAGAACAGATCACAGGTTTCACTCTCTCCACTGTTATCTCCACAGCTACATTATGGACAGATGTAGAATGTTGTACTAATTATCAATCTAATAAACACAAATGTTCCCTTTTCAAATGGGGGTCCGAGGACTAATATGTTTCAGTTAAACCATTCAATCAGGGAACGCACGTATCTGTGTCACTTTAGATTAAAAAAAAATAGCAGATATACAAGCTCACGAGTGCCGCGCTATGAGCTTATAGAAGAATGACTCAAATCTTTGCTTCTGGGGATCCCTGGAACAAAATACGTATCGACGTCAGCAGTTTGTCATGTTGCTGACGTTCATATCATTACAATATGTTGTATCGTATTGGAGAACTTGATTTCTTTTCAACGTAAATAGCAGAACATGCCTTTTCTTTATAGTACAGTTATTTTATTATTACAGTTACTTTCTTTAAACCGTGGAAAGATATTTTCTATAATCCAATGCTGAATTTGTCATGTTGTTGGACGTTCGTAGCATTATTAAAATATATCGTTGCTGTCGGGTGGAAATCTCATATGTCCAAAACTGTTGCCTTTCAGGATGAAAAAAATACATATAGCAAAAGTAGCAGATCTACAAGCTCAAAATGCGCCGCTCGCGCCGCGTTTCCAGCTTGCGGATGCTTCCGCGTGCCGCTGTATTATGATCAAGAAGGGCGTTAATTTACGAAAAAACACAATAAGTTAGAATCAGAAGATAGGAGGTTTCTGCCCGAAACCAACGATATCATATAGTATGGGTGAACTTGATTTATTTGCCACTATAGTTCCCGGTCTCAAACACAGTACATTTGTCGTTTCAGCTCAAGGGACTTTAGTACATTATTAGCCTGAAGCGAGAGCTGGGAAAAGTGATGCTCGAGGTGTGTGACCCACTTCACGAGCCTGAGTTGACCCTGGGCCGGTGCGATTAGATCTGTGCGTGACTGGTGTGGCTTCGGATCTAACACACTGAACCGGTTCCGCCACTCATGGTCGGGGTTTTCTTTTTTTTTACCACTTTTCAAGTTTCAACCCTATTTGTTTGGTCATGATGTCATTATTAAAAAGGTGGAAATGAAGGAGAAAATAGCAGATCTACGAGCTCAGGTTGTGGGGGCTTGCAGATAGGCTATTTTCACTATCGTAAAATGATGTATAAATTAGGGCTTAACGACTTAAGACCCCATACTTTATTGCCCGGGGTTCCCCCAGGCTATATTGCCCCCTTCTTCTTTTTTCCCTCGACACCAAATTTAAGCCAAGATAGCCGATCTACAAGCTCACAGCACGTCGGTTCGTGTGCTTGTAGCCATTTCCGCTGAACGTTGGCCTATTTCTGCCGAATGTTCACGTACGTGTCCAGAATAGGGTTCATGTTTAATGCGTTCAAATCGGGGGAACAAATCTACAAATGTCTTCTAAACATCCTGCTATAATATCAGTGGTTCTCGCACGTTTTCATGTCAAGAACCCCCAAAATGATATGTATTTGGTCGCGGACCCCCCATCTCAAAATATTTAGTTCCAGGGACCCGCCAGAAACAAAGATTTGAGTTACAAATGTTCGCTTTAAAAAAATACATATATTCAAACACATTTTCATGATTTTTTCAAAAATAGCAGATCTACAAGCTCATAGCGCGGCACTCGGTGCTATTTTTGAATAGCCTAAAGTATAAGATAATGGCTATGGCTAAAATCTAAAAATGACACCGATGCGTTCCCCCGGATTTGAATGGCTTTATAGCGGCCAACCCGGTCGAAAAACAAGCCAAAAGCCAAGTCACACCAGCACAAACATGGCAGATTAAAAGCTACACGCACATCTAGCTCCCAAAGACACTCCTCATCAAAGGGAGAGACGTGTGATGATGGTGGTAGTGGATGAATCGAGAGCTTAAGGCGTTCGACCTCTCCAGAGGTATCATGAGGGCCCAGAGATTGATTTCCAAGGCAGATTTCTTTTTTTTTAGGAGCTTCCAGCCCAGCCAGCCAGCCTCGGCCGCTGTGCAAATATGCAATCTGGCAGGACTTCCCAAGAGAGCCCAGATGTACAATATGGATTTGACGACGCCGTAATCGGGGGGGGGGGGGTTTGGGAGGAGTTCAAAGCCCGGCCGCGGTACCTGAACGCGCCTCTTCTCCTCCTATCATCATAACCATACTCCCCCTCTTAGGTCCCGGTGCCGAGGCCTGGCCTGGTACGAATAATAAAAAAATAAAAACGCGCAAGACGTGGTCTGTGTGCCAACACACACAGACACACACACACAGTGTGTGAAGTAACTACGTACGTTTACTAAAGTACTGTACACAAGTACAATTCTGAGGTAATGCGTCGCATTGAGATTTTCAGACAATTTATACATTTGAAAACTTGTGAAATGGGACATTCTGTATAATGAGCACTTTCTACTTTTCGTACTTTCAGTACATTTTGATACCAATACTTTTGTACATTTACTCAAGTAAATGTTGAATTACAGACTTTCACTCGTAACTGAGTACCTTTTCCACCACTACACACACACACACACACGAGCGTGCCAAATGAATAAAGAGTCCATACACATTCCACGCTTGCTCGCACTCTCCATCTCGCCTCTCGTCTCTCTCTCTCTCTCTCTCTCTCTCCAGCATACATCTCCAGCTCATTTTAGGATTGCAGACCAGATGTTCTAATCCAGAATAATTCAACATTGCTCTGGACATGCATTTTTTTTTTTTTTTTCCTCCCCCCTCCCCCCACCATGTATCTTGTGCACATTAACAAACGCACAGACACAAATTTTGTGCAGCCTACACACACACACACACACACACACACACACACACACGCACACAGCTGGGGTTTCAAGGCTGAGTAATTCAGATTAAATCCATTTCTCTGGAGCACCCCCCCCCCCCCCCCCCCGACCCGAACCCCCACCCACCCACCCACACTGCGGCGGCTCTTGTCCGGGGCAGTGAGGGCACGCAGGATACTATAGGGGGGGCTTATCGTGGGGGGGGGGGGGCTTATCGTCCTCTGACACAGCTGGAGGGTTGGGATGGGATGAGAGAGAGAGAGAGATTGAGTGGGGAAGGCTGTATTCTCCAATATATATATATATATATATATATATATATATATATATATATACTATATATATATATATATATATATATAGTAACAGTCATTTTCAACTTTTTTTTTTTTTTCAAGGACGCCCAGTTTGATATACATTAGGCCACGCCATTTGACAATATATAATAATTATTAATTTTACTTATCTCTGGGACCCCAATCCACACTGAATTTAACCCATTCAATCCGGGGACGCATCTCTGTCATTTTAGATTCATTTGGCTATTCATAGCAGATATACAAGCTCATAGCATGAAAAATATATATATATTAGAATATATATTTTTAAAGCGAACATTTGTAACTCAAATCTTTACTTCTGGGGGTGCCTGGAACAAAATATTTGACAAATGTTCACTTTTGAAAAATCTGCATTTAAAGATTTGCACAAATCTACAAGCTCATAGCGTGGCTGCTATTTTTTAATAACCAAAGAAATCTAAAATGACACAGGTGCGTCCCCGGATTAAATGGGTTAACTCTGAGAGTACATGGGTCCATTTGGTTCCATTTGTACACTCTCAAGTTACAGACCGGTTAAGGGTCCATTTGGAACTGCGTTGAGCCATTGAAAAAGTTCATTTTAAATCACATCTCACAGCAGCCGTTTTAAAAAGGAGGAAATGACGGCCAGACTCATCTCCCCTTCATCTCCACCATGTTTTCCTTTAATGTACGTTATTCAAACAAATGCAATTTCAGACAAGACGTTAGTAAAACACAGAGGCGCCCGTGTTGAATCGTGTCATTACGGGACGCTCGGAGGAAGCGTGACGCTATGGCGGACAGGAGACCTGTCTAACATCAACATCGTGGTGCATAACTACATCGCACAGAAAGGGGGGGGTGTGAGAGATAATACAGGCTGGGAGGGAGTGGTGGAAAGTAACTAAGTACATTTACTCAAGTACTTTACTGGAGTATTTCCAATTTTTAATACTTTTACTCCACTACATCTCTGAGGAAAATATTCATTTACTCAACTACAATTATTTAAAAACATACTAGTTCCTAGGCTATTTGAAAATAGCAGATCTACAAGCTCACAAGAGGAGAGAGAGAGAGAGAGAGAGAGAGAGAGAGAGAGAGAGAGAGAGAGAGACAGACAGACAGAGAGAGAGACAGAGAGAGAGAGAGAGAGAGAGAGAGAGAGAGAGAGAGAGAGTTATAGGAGGGTGATGAAAGGAGGTGGAGTTGAAGAAAAAGACAGGGGGGTGATGAAGCCATGAAGAGATGACTGAAAGAAAAAGAAAAAAAACGGGGGGGAAACTGATGACACAGATAAAGATAGACAGAGATAGAGAGAGAGAGATAGAACTCTCCGGCCTCGAGAGAAAGAGGAGGCAGAGGGAAATGTGGATCGGGGAGAGAGAGAGAGAGAGATGGGTCACCCCATTTTAGGCTTCATAATAGCAGGCGTACTCCCCCAGGCTTATTGTCCACTCTGTGTGGGTCTTTGTAAAGCGCTCTGCTCTCTCTCATTACATTTCCCACTTAAGAGCAAAGGAAAGGGGGCCAGAGCGTACCGACTAGCATGTGTGTGTGTGTGTGTGTGTGTCTGTGTGTGCGTGTGCGCGCGCACGTCTGTGGGTGTAAAAGGAAGGAAAATGACGCTATCATCTACACATCAAAGCCCTGTGGAAGAAGAGGGGGGGCGGGGGTCATCATGTTTGGTAATCTTATTACCGGCCCGTTTCATGTACTGGGCAGGGCGACAGGGCAGTGGCAGAAATATACAAGGGGCACGGGGGGTACAAAATAAATGCCCCTTGTTACAAGGCTACTATATCTGCAAGGACGTACTGTAGCTATGTGCCAGGAGCTGTCAGTGGCTATGTCATAATGTCACGTATAAAAAACAACAGACCAGACCAGCCCATGTGCATCTGTTTAGATACGAGTGCAGCAACGGGCTACCGTGTAGCAGGCATGGCTAATGTAACAGTGTGTAGTCCTTTCAACACAAATGCTGTTACAGTTCTGTGACGCTCTTCAGTTCTCTCTTTGGTCGGCTTTCCCTTTATTACTAAAGGAGAAGATAATTGATATTATCTTCACAATAATAGAGTCATTTGGTCAAACGCGGCTACCACCACCCAAATACACTGGCGGAGTAGCCAGTCAGGAGGCTCCAAATAAGGCATGTTCGATTCCACCGTTAGTGACCAGACTGCTTCCAACTAGTATTGTGAGCACCACTTTTCACTCTATTAGTGTCTTGTGTGCTTCTTAGTTCAGCAAACATATACAATTTGAAGCGCACAAATGTGGCCATTTCTAAAATAAATGGGTATGGATAAAACATTTTAATCTGTGCTTTTCATTTTTCTCCTGAGTGTCCTTTAGGGAGAAGACATTAACCTGAACTAGTAACAGTACAAACACCTCCCTTTGAGATCAAGGCCATTTTTTCCTTTGATGCAAGGTAATACTGTAGCTAACCGAATCCACTTGTGTGCGTGTGTCTGGGAATAACCGAAAATAGCTACAAACTCGCGACAGGTTGTGAGCTTGTAGATGGGGCTATTTTCGCCACGCGACACCACCATACGTCAAGCGTAGGAATCAGCCTTTACTATCGCAGCCTGAGCACCAGATTTCACTATATCGTGACCACCTGGCCCACAGAGTTCAGTACAGAAGTTTGGCACACGCTAGCATAAATCCCATTTACGCGGCATCCTCAGAATCCCCACACCTTCTACGCATTACCCAGTGGCAGGCCGAGCTGCCTGAGAGGTGAGTGCGTGCATGGATGGGGTGATGGGGGAGTACTGAGGAGTCAGGCCAGGACAGCCTGGTACTGGGCCCAGGATGATGATGATGATGGGCCCGTCTCATCCTTCCTCCAGATGTGCCACGTGTTGAGCTTCTGAGAACACAGTAGGCTCCGGCCCCGTGTGCTGCGTAGCAGATGCTGCACGCAGGCCAGGCCGTGCTGGGACAAGCCAAGGGCCGCACGAGCCGGGGCCAAGACACCAATATGGGGACAATATCAAAAACTTCCGCGGTCCTGACGTGGCTCGATTTTTCTTTCTTTTTTTCGCGGCCGGAGCTTGGTAGGGGTGGGAAGAATGAGCGAAAATAAAGAGAAGAGAAGAGAAGAGAAGAGAAGAGAAGAGAAGAGAAGAGAAGAGAAGAGAAGAGAAGAGAAGAGAAGAGAAGAGAAAAATGCAAGTGGGAGGTGGAGAAGAGATGAAGAATTCTTTGATCTGGGACAAAATGTAGACCCTTCAAAAATCGTCCATAATCAGCTGATGAGAACCAGACCGTCAGATACGAGTGGTTTAAG